>NC_052098.1:17270714-17572321 GCF_015852505.1 Tachyglossus aculeatus | reverse complement strand
TAATAATAATAATAATAATAATTGTGGTATTTGTTATACATTTACTAGGTGCCAAGTACTATGCTAAGCACTGGAGTAGATATACAGTAGCCAGATAGGGCACAGTCCCTGTCCCACATGGGACTCACAACAGGTATTTTATCCCCAGATGAGGAACTAAGGCACAGAGTAGTTAAGTGACTTGTCCAAGGTCACACAGCAAGTAAATGGAGGAGTCAGGATTAGAACCCAGATCTCCGGACTCCCTGCCTTGTGCTCTATCCACTAGGCATGGGAAGTACAAAATGCTTGGGAAGTATAAAACAAGTTAAGTAACACATTCCCTGCCTCACTGTTTCTCCTAGATGTCCTAGCAGTTCCATTTCCACTCAGTTCTCTTCATGGGAGGGAAAAGTAGAAGTTCACTAATAATAATAATAGTGGCATTTGTTAAGCGCTTACTATGTGCCAAGCACTGTTCCAAGCGCTGTGTGGGGAATACAAGGTGATCAGGTTGTCCCACGTGGGGCTCACAGTCTTCATCCCCATTTTTCAGATGAGGTAACTGAGGCCCAGAGAAGTTACGTGACTTGCCCAAGTCACCCAGCTGACAAGTGGCGGAGCCGGGATTAGAACCCATGACCTCTGCCTCCCAAGCCCGGGCTGTTTCCATTGAACCACGCTGCTTCCCTGACAGACTGTAGGAAATGGAGTCTTCTGGAATGATGGTGGTGGCAAAATTTATCTGGTCAGCATTTTTCACTAATGTGACTTTAGCTTTAATTTGGACTGGCCAATACTCTGTGCCTTAGTTCCTCATCTGGGGATAAAATACCTGTTGTGAGTCCCATGTGGGACAGGCATTGTGTCCTATCTGGCTATTGTATATCCACTCCAGTGCTTAGCATGGTACTTGGCACCTAATAAGTGCATAACAAATACCACAATTATTATTATTATGTCACTGCATTGCACCAAGTGGGTTGCCAATGAATTCTATTACTACATTTAGACTCCTACTATAGGTAAATTGTCGCAAAGCCCAAGAAACAACGATAGATTATACCTGAACCCTCTTTTAATTTATGGTGTCTGAGGCACACATTTAGTTCTCTGGAGAGAGGACATCCACTCTCTGCCCGTTATTCATACCACCAGTATGCTCCCCCGAATTATTTATTAAGCCTGTACTCTATTCCAGGCAAGTACAAGGTAAGCAATATGAGCTCCTCTCCCATAGGGAATAGACAGTGTAAATTGGGGAGGTCAGACACATGTCACAAACAATGGGAGCATTTAAAAATTCAACCATTAAACACCCAGAACATGAAAACAAGTGGCTAAAACCATGCTGGGAAGGGGCAGTTCTCAGACCCCTCAGATAAGAAGAATAATTATTATTGTTAAGGTATTTGTTAAGCACTTACTCTGTGCCAAGCACTGTTCTAAACTCTGAGGGAGATACGAGGTAATCAGGTTGGACGCAGTCCCTGTCCCACATGAGGCTCACATTCTTAATCCCCATTTTACACAGGAGGGACCTGAGGCACAGAGAAGTGAAGTCACGTGCCCAAGGCCACACAGCAGATGAGTGGCGGAGCTGGGATTAGAACCCTTGACCTTCTCACTCCCAGGCCCGTGCTCTATCCACTACATCATTTTTCAGATCTCCAGGCCACAATCCTGGAACTCAGATGCTTCTGGTTACTCTCCACACCCATGGCGAGCGGTGCTGGTCTCCAGTAGTGTTGGGCAGGACGAGGAAAGCCGCCTGGCCATTGGCAGGCCTTCTGAACTCTGGGAGTCGCAGTGGTATAGGTGACTGTCCACATGGGATCATTCATTCATTCGGTTGTATTTATTGAGTGCTCACTGTGTGCAGAGCACTGTACTAAGCACTTGGGTGAGTACAATAAAACAATAAACAGATACATTCCTGGCCCACAATGAGCTTACAGTCTAGATCAGCTTCTGAATGCCCTTTGCTGCAGGCTTGAACGCTTCTATGGTAATAATATTAATGATACTTGTTCAGCACTTACTATGTGCCAAGCACTGTACTAAATGCTGGGGCAGATACGAGATAATTTGGTTGGACACAGTGCCTGTCCCTCATGGGGTTCAGGCATTAGGGAGATTCATTCATTCATTCAATCGTATTTATTGAGCACTTACTGTGTGCAGAGCACTGTACTAAGCGCTTGGGAAGTACAAGTTGGCAACATATAGAGACGGTCCCTACCCAACAATGGGCTCACAGTCTAGAAGGGGAGAGAGACAATAAAACAAAACATGTGGACAGGTGTCAAGTCATCAGAATAAACAGAGATAAAGCTAGATGCACATCATTAACAAAATAAATAGAATAGTAAATATGTACAACTAAAATAGAGTAATAAATCTGTACGAATATATGCAAGTGCTGTGGGGAGGGGAAGGAGGTAGGGTGGGGAGGAGAGGAAAAAGGGGGCTCAGTCTGGGAAGGCCTCCTGGAGGAGGTGAGCTCTCAGTAGGGCTTTGAAGGAAGGAAGAGAGCTAGCTTGGCGAGATAAAAGATTCTGTGCCTTTGGCAGGTGTGGGAAGAGACAAGGATCAGTTTTAGTGTCTCAGTACCTAGGGTAGCAGACTAGAGCACAGTTAGTTGTTGAGCATATGGTCTTTCATTAAGAGACCTTTCTGAATTCCTTTAGCTCCTAGCACCTAATTTACCCATGCACTTTGCCGAGGTTGTTACAAACCAAACATTGTCGTCAGCACCATCGCCAGTGTCGTCTTCCTGCAGATTTAAATTAGTATTTTTGCTTAATATTTGTGTCTCTGACAAACCACTGTCCAGAGCATCCAATAATAATGATAATGACGGTATTTAAGCACTTACTATGTGCCAAGCACAGTTCTAAGCCCAATACAGTTGGTCGGCGGGATCGTGTCTACCATCTCTTAAATTCTCCCAAGTGCCTAGTACAGTGCTCTGCACTCAGGAAGAGGTCAATAAATACCATCGGTTGATTAATAGGGAAGCCACCATCCTGGGATGACTGAGTTCACATAGCCTCCACCCAGGTGGCCCTTTGTTGGGGCCCAAAGTATTTTATTAATTAGAGAAGAAAGAAAGCAAAGGAAGGATCATGTTGGCTTTTCAAAGGGAAACACAAGATCAGGAGGGACCTCTGTTCTAAGAAAAGCATGGAAGTGATCGGAGCAGAAATGCTATACCACAAGCTCTGTAGACACCAAAGGCGAATCTGGGTAGATTAAGAAACAAGAAGAGTTATGGAGCTGGCAAATCATATGTCAGATAAATTCTGAAATCAGTGTTGTTGATGCTTTTCTAGGGATTGTGTCTTCTACATCTATTACAGTCTCCTAAATTCTTAGTACAATACTCTACCCACAGGAGGTGCTCAGTAAACGATAAGACTTTTCTTAACATTTATTTTGTGATCACAAGTGCTTTTTTGAAGCATCCGGCACGAATGGAGAAAGGAAAACGCTGAAGGATTAAGTCAGCCTTGCAAGTAGTTTTCAACTGTCAATGGGCCGGCAAAAGTTCAGTTAGGTTTGTAAGTGTGCTTTGCCCCAACCACATTTCCAAATGTTCCTGCTTTCTTTCTTCAGATCACTAAGCAAAGAGAACACAAGCATCTGGTTCTAACACTCAGAGCTCTCCTACAACCACAGCTTTCCCAGAAAACCAAACATTAGGGCCTATTCCATTAATTTTAGCCCATTGCCTCATTCTGATTCTATTTGACCTTATTTAGTCCAGGCCCTGGTCAGGTGGGTATTCTAATGGGTAAATTGAATAATCCCTAATGGGAAGGGCTAAATCAGTAATCTTGCAAGGTGGTTGTTAATCATTCTTGCCCCTTCTCTGTGTCTTTGAAATACACAGAGAAAGCAAAAAGTCACTAAGAAAGGGTGGGTTTAGATCCCAGTTCACCCACCTCTCTCTGTTCTCCCATGCTCAACCTCAGGGCATTCAGGATGAGCTTCCACTCAAAGCGATTTCTTTCTAAATGCCATTGCACGTTTTCGCACCTCGGTCCTTCTGTCTGCTAGCGTGTTTGAAAGGAGCTTGGATTTAATTAGCTTGGACTTAATTGGGTAAGTTCTTCCCCGAGAGGCCACCTAGTTAAACAGGGGAGAGTCGTTGGGTTTGTTAGAACTGGTGATGGGTTCAGGGCGCTCCATACCATCTCCCCCATCAGTCCTGAATGTCCATTTATAGGGGAAGAGGGTGGGAGGAGGTGGGTGTGTAGAGGTAGGGGGCCTTCTTTCTTTAGCATCGTTCCATATTGGTCTCAGATACCGCAATAGTGCGGTGTTCTATTTCTTAATGTGTACTTTTCAGCAGGATTCATTCATTCAATCGTTCAGTCGTATTTATTGAGTGCTTACTGTGTGCAGAGCACTGTACTAAGTGCTTGGGAAGTACAAATTGGCCACTTATAGAGATGGTCCCTACCCAACAACGGGTTCACAGTCTAGAAGGGGAGACAGACAACAAAACCAAACAAGTAGACAGGTGTCACTACTGTCAGAATAAATAGAATTATAGCTATATACACATCATTAATAAAATAGAGTAATAAATACGTACAAATACGATGAGGATGAGGTAGCACCTTTGGCAGTGCCACTGCACCTCCTCTATGGGAAAACAAAATAAAGCCCCCCAGATTTATCAGGTTAAATGGGTTCTACCAAGAGGGTTTTCAAGCTAGGGTTCATCTGTGCCTTCAAAGAAAGAACCAGGGGTTAAATTGCAAGCAAACGAGCCAGGGAAAAAGCCTCTTGGAGCCTTGGCCAGCCAAAGGGCAGCCCAGCTCATGATTGACAGCCCCTCTGTTGGTCTTGGCAGGTGTATCGGCATGGACCCGACTGGCTGAGGGTGGGTTTCTCACATCCAACCTTCTGCCAGATCCAGTTAGCGTTAAGCCCACACCTCTCTGTACATTTCTGTCGGGGAATGTTTTTTCATCTGCGACACGTCTTCTCCTCCTCCCGGTTGCCCTGTCCGCAATGGACTCTTCCCCGCCAAAAGAAACAGAGACCCGTGGTGAACGTTGTGACCACCTAGGGCCGGAGCTGGGGGCCAAAACAGCTCAGTCAATATTCGACCCAGCCCCAAGAATGCAAAGCCCAGAACTGCTCCCTTTTCTCAGGCTCTGTCTCCTGGCGCCTCTGAGGAGCCCCCAAACCTCCGCCCCCATGGCCAGGTTAGAGGCAGCACCTGACCGGCCAAGGGACCGTGCCATTTTACCTCTCGGGGCAGTTGGCATCGATTTGAAATGAGAAGCGCTTTGTGCCAGCTGGCTCTTCAGCTGTCACAATAAACAATGAGCATGAACCACCTTGTGTATGTGGCACAGCTGAGGGAGCCGTCTTTCCACACGGGCTGCACAAGACGGCCCGTCCTCCCTCGTGCTCCATATGAGCAATTTCCATTCTGTTGTTTTCTCTCACACATGGTGCTCGGGAACGGCTCGGCGGAGAGAGAAACTCTTTTTTTAGACTTCTGTCAGTAACTTCACTGAGCGAGGCTTGTATTAACTTGTTGAGGGGAAGGTGTGGTTTGCGAAGAGAGAGAGAGAGAGAAAGAGTGCTGTACCTTTAGAACTTCATGTGCAGGATCTGCAACTTGTAAGGAGGTGCCTGCCGGGGCTCTCGTCATTTCTTGGGGAGCTTAGTGTCCTATCAAGAGGAGGAAATTGCCACTTGCTATTTATTTTCCTGTCCAGGACCTAGGAGAAAGCGGGTCAGAAAGTAATTCAGGCACCGTGATTAACCAAAGTTATCCTTTCATAGGTGACCTTTCAGAAAAGGTTTGATTAGGAATTTAGGGATGGGGTATAGGGGAGGCCTGAATAGATTTTCTGCAGGCAGACACAACTGTTCTTTTTATACTGGGTGGTGACTCTGAAGTTGGTGGTCAGGAATTGTACTGTGCTAGATTGTAAGGAACCTAAGAAGCAGTGTGGCCTGGTGGGTCAGGCAAACGACCAGGGTTCTAATCCTGGCTCCGCCACTTGTCTGCTGTGTGGCCTTGGGCAAGTCAGTTCACTTCTCTGTGCCTCAGTTACCTCATCTGTAAAATGGGGATTAGGGCCGTGAGCCCCATGAGGGACTGGGACTGTGTCCAACCTGCTTAACTCGTATCTACCCCATTGCTTAGAACAGTGTCTGGCACCTAGTAAATGCTTAACTAGTATCATAATCATTATTATTATTTTCTGTGCCTCAGGTTCCTCATCTGTCAAATGGAGATTAAATTCTAGTCCCTCCTACTTAAACTGTGAGCCCCACGTGAGGCAGGGACTGTGTCCAACCTATTTAACCTGTATCTGCCCCAGTGCTTAGAGCATTGCTTGACACATAGTAAACATTTAACAAATAACATAATAATAATTATTATTATGCACTATGTGCAAGTGCTGGGGTAGATAATAATAATGATTAATAAATACCATAATTATTGAAGTCCGGGATTATGGCTACTAACACTGTTGTACTCTCCCAGGAGTTTCGTATCTGTCCACCATTAGGTGCTCAATAAATACCACTGAATGATTACTCAGAGAAGGTCGCGGACATTAGTGCTTCAGAGTTCCCACGACTGTCAAGGCAACTGTGAACTATTTTACATGGAATGAGAGAGGATTTCCTACTTCCTTGGCCCTACCTGTGCAAGTTCCCCTTCCCAGACTAGAAGATCTCCAGTTTTGCTGAGGAGTAGGTGGGGGCTATGGAGGTCTGAGGGAAAGTCACATGGCCTACCACGGTTTTGATCCTAGCTCCACTGCTGTGTGACACCGGGGAAGTCCCTTAACGTCTCTGGGCCTCAGTTTCCTCAACTATAAAATGGGGATGTTACTTGTTTTCTGTACCTCCTTTTAAACTGTGAAACCCATGTGTTGAGAGGGACTGTACCCAATCTGATGGTCTTGAGCTCAGCTCAGTGTTTAGTAACATAGTAAGTATTCAGTAAATATCATTATTGTTAATTTTTAAAAATCTGAATGGTGGTTTGGGGGGAACAATGCCTAAAAAATAACTGGGGGAGTTTGAAGGGTGTATATATACATGTGTGGGGGGGAATGGGGGGTGGGGAGGGCTGTGTAAGTGTTTTTTAGTGGAAAGAGCACGGGCTTGGGAGTCAGAGGACATGGGTTGTAATCCCGGCTCCCCCACTTATCTGCTGTGTGACCTTGGGCAAGCCCCTTAACTTCTCTGAACCTCAGTTACCTCATCTGTAAAATGGGGATAAAGACTGTGGGCCCCATGTAGAACAACCAGATGACCTTGTATCCACCCCAGAGCTTAGAACAGTGCTTGGCACCTAGTAAGCGCTTAACACATGCCGTCATTATTACGAGTCATTAGAAGAGAAATAGGAAAAGAAGTTGAGATCCTGTGAACCGGTGATTTGAGGAGCAGTAGTAGTAATGGCCATAATTAGGGGAATCTGGTAAACATGACTGAGGCTGGAGCAAATTTTGTCCTCTGTATTTGTCAGCTGCGTCTAAGGACCGAATCTAGTAAAATACGAGTACATCCCACTTCAAGTAAACCAAACTCTTGTTTTTTTCAATTTTCCAGGGTTTTCTCTGCTATTTAGAACGGTTAGGGGGTGGTAGAGAGAAATCTACCCTTCAGAATGTCTGGTATGCCGGAAAGAGGAAATAGCTGAGAAGCATTTTGGGTTCCAAATAGTGAGGAAAAATGGCTCTGAAGGTGAGCTGACAGAGGTCCCGTAGTTGGGTCATTTTCTACGGTTCAGAAACTACGTGACATAAATTCTGGGGTTGCCAGAGTCTAACTTGGCATAAGAAAGCATACCCCACAGATGCCCTACTCTATCTCTATCTAGCCAATAAAGTCAATCAGTGGTATTTATTGAGCACTTACTTGTGTGCAGGGTGCTGTACTAAGCTCTTGGGAGAGAACAAATACAACAGAGTTGGCAGATTTGCTCCCTGCACACAAGCAATGGTCTGTTCTAATTACCCAAGCTCCGAATTAGATTCCGCTGAATGATAAGCTAGCACATGTTTATTAATGCATCCGTGCTTTAGAGAAAATAAAAGACGTTGAAGGATAACGTCCATAAAAAAATACCCAGTCCGATGACCATAGCGTGTTTGCAGCTTTGGGGAAAGGGAGTTGGGGAAGTAAAGAGGAGAGGTAAGAAACTTGCATTCCCCCAAATTCTTTTGGCAGCTTTTATGGAAAAGCAGTTGAAAGCAGTGAACAGATGAAGGGGACTAACATGTTTTTTTTTCCAATAATAGCTGTGGACTGTGAAGTACGAACAGCAGGTAGGAAGATCCTGTATAGATCTGAAAAGATGTCACGTCTGTGCACTAATGCACATGATTTTAATCATATTATTGTTTTAGACTTCCCCTTATCCTGGAGCACTTCAGACTATTGTAGCGCCCCACTAATTCTCACTAATGGCTGGGAGACCCATTACTCTTGATTGAATGAGAGGGGATGGTGGAGGGGGAAGCAGAGAGAAGAAGAAGGGGAGGGGGGAATCACACAAAAAAACAACAAATCCCCTTCATATCAACTGTGTTTGATACGTTTATTTGTACAAGTCAAGCTAATTACACAAAGTCTGATTATTTAGGACATTGCTTCAAAGGAGGCAAATTGATTATCTCCATGAGAGAATGATTCAGCAGACATAAGCAATAGTTTGGATGCTCAGGGACTGTGATTTCTAGGGTTTTTTTTTTAACTGCCTTGCTGTGCTTCTTCAGGGGAAGTTCCTCAACTGCTCTGTGTTTTCTCATATATTAACTGAATATGTTATTTTTACTTTGACCGGTAAGGGCCTCTGGCTGTGGATGGATTGTCAATTTGATACTCTTGCTTGTCCTTTGCTCTTACTCTGCCCTGAGAGGAGTGGGAGGGAAGGACAAAAGAAAAGCCTGAGTACTATTATATTGCTAGGGAGGGGAGTAGGGCCTGGGAAGGTGAGAGTGAGATAACTGGAGAAAGTCTGGGTGGTAGGGGAACTTAATCATCTTGCACCCACCCTAGTGCTTAGTACAGGATTTGGCGCATAGTGCATGCTTAGCAAATATTATTATTATTATCATCATTATTATTATTGATAGAAGAATATTAAGAGTTCTGGGGTGAGGGGTAGCTATTAGTTAATAGGATGAGTTGACAATTCGATATTTGGAAGGTGTATGGGAATAAGAAATAATCTGGAGGTGATTTTAGGTTGTCCAACCCAGTGAAATCAGTGTTCATGCCTGCCTGTCTGACTCACCTTTGTCTCTCTGTCCCATCGCAAGACCCTAATTTTATTACTATCGATATTATCATGATGATGATGATGGTGATTATATTTGTTGCTTACTATGTGCCAAGTACTGTTGTAAGTGCTGAGGTAGATACAAATTAAGCAGGTTGGACACAATTCTCAGTCTCACCTGGGGCTCACAGTCTAAGGGGAGGGAGAACAGGTATTGAATCCCCATTTTACAGTTGAGGCAACTGAGGAACAGGGAAGCTAAGTAATTTGCCCAAGGTCACACAGCAAGCAGTTGGCAGAGTTGGGATCAGAACCCAGGTCCGTGCTCTTTCCACCAGACCACATTGCTTATTTAATTTGTACGTAAATTTTATGCAGCGCTAGGTGCCCCTCAGCAAGCGCTCTACGGAGAGGGTTAAGGTGTAGGTTGGGCTACTGACATTACCAGATGCCCCTGCTTTTGTTAGAGTGAAATCAACACTTTTCCAGAATGCTCTCCTGGTCTGCAGTTCCACCATCTCCCCCATTTAGAAAGTTATTCCCCCAGGGCAGTTATTCCCCCATGTGTTTTCTAATGTAACTTGTTAAGTGTAAGTACTCTTCCATTATTTTCTCTCTGGGTCCCCACGCTCCCCTACCCTATTTCCAAAGAGGGATTTTTTTTCAATACGTATCCCATCCATCCCTCGCCTTCATACCATCTGGATTTTTTAATTGGATTAATCTGGCCCTGCAGTTTTGTCATTCTTCATACACTCTTATCTCTTGACCACCTGCTTTTGTGAAATCCTAATTTCCTCCAGTATTTCTGCTCTATCCCCTAGGAAACATTATAATGTATTATATCTGGTTTTGGCATCTTTCTTTCCCCAACTTTCATGTTTAAGCACGTACTCTCGAATTTTAGCAAGTCACCTTCTTCCTCCCTTGACAGTAACTTCCTCTAGCCTGAGGTCCTTCACATCGTGGGCATTTAAACACGTAATACTTGGTCACTAAAGCTCTTTAAAGGTGTTAACTGTAGATCATATATTGCAATTCTTCGAGGTAGGTAGGTTGGGACCCAGATTTTCAAAGTATGGGGGATGATGAGGAAGAAGCTGATTCTGAGATTCTCCGACTTAGTCAAGACTTCACAAGGAAGCACTGGGGTGCTGCAGTTCTTAGACTGTGAGCCCACTGTTGGGTAGGGACCGTCTCTATATTTTGCCAACTTGTACTTCCCAAGCGCTTAGTACAGTGCTCTGCACACAGTAAGCGCTCAATAAATACTATTGATTGATTGATTATCTGAAGCTCCTTAGATTGGATCCAGAGAAGCAGCGTGGCTCAGTGGAAAGAGCCCAGGCTTTGAAGTCAGAGGTCATGGGTTCAAATCCCGGCTCGGCCAATTGTCAGCTGTGTGACTTTGGGCAAGTCACTTAACTTCCCTGGGCCTCAGTTACCTCATCTGTAAAATGGGGATTAAGACTGTGAGCTCCCCGAGGGACAACCTGATCACCTTGTAACCTTCCCAGTGCTTAGAACAGTGCTTTGCACATAGTAAGTGCTTAATAAATGCCATTATTATTATCCAGCACACTGTTGGTCTGGGAAACCTCTTCGGTTCATAGCAATTTGAGGGTACCACTATATTCTATTTCAGTAGCCCATTCACACATGCCCAGTGAAATTGAAAATAGCATCACACTGAAAAGGGGCATTATTGTAGTGCCTTTGTATTTGGACAGATCCCTGAACTTTGTCTCTTCTGCCTGATTATTTTATGAGAATCTGATTCCACATCCTCAGGAACAGTGACAAAACCTTATAATAACGATAATAATCATGGTATTTATTAAACACTTACCATGTTCCAAAGGATGGGGTAGGTACAAAACAATCAGATCAAACACTGTCCCTGTTCTACTCAAAGCCTACAGTCTTAAGGGGAGGGGAGAACAGGTAGTTATCCCCATTTTACAGATGAGGAAACTGAGGCCCAGAGAAGTTAAGTGACTTGTCCAAGATCGCACGGCAGGGAAGTGGTGGAGCCAGGCCTAGACAGCAGGTCTCCTGACTTCCAATGCTCTTTCCACCGGGGAACCTTACTTTACCACAGTGTTCAATCCCTTGTGCTTCAGCATATTTCTCATGGAGTCTCCAGTTATAACAGCTATAGGTTGAATGAGTTCTGATTTCCATTGACGCTCGTATTTTCCAGTTTTTGATATCTCCTACATGATGGAGAAACTATTATAAATTTGCTTTTGCGAGATATCGAAATTAATGGGAGATTCCTGAGATTTCTGGGTGCTCAAAGCCATAGAATTTAAGTAAAGAGAAAAATGAACATACATTGCAAATCACTCTTTTAAGTTTTTCCATTTAAACAAATACATTTTCAAATATAGCATCAATTGGGAGGGACCAAAAACTAACAGTCCCTTTCAAGAGATATACCAAATTTGCACATTTCTTGTCATGGGGGCATCTGGTACAAATCTGTAACTTGTTATGCGTTGCTTAACATAAGATTGTGTATTAAATGCAAATTTAAATTAGGCAGATTAGATTTAGAGTTTTATAAAAAATATTCCATGAGGGTAATGAAAATATCCTCAATAAATATATCATTTATGTTATCCCTTTGGTAAACTTCAGTTCTGTTTGACAAATGTGAAAGGCTGCCTTAAAATCCTACAAATCAAACAAAGAAATGCCGCACGTTGATTGTATGTACTTCCAATGGTTAAATAGGTGAGGGGTGTTCTTGGTTTTATTTAAATGTATTGCTTCATCTGCATTCTCCTCATGAACTCATATAAAATACCCTATATGCAATCCCGTGTGAATGCATTATGATCATTGCTAGCAATATGAATGCCAGATGAATATACTCATAATGATAACACTTTAAATGTATTCGTTACTGAAATAGCTCTGTACCCTTCGTGGCTTAAGTAGAGTTCATGCATTGCTGTAGTAAGTAGTCCAGAGTGAACATTTTCACAGTTTGACATGAAAGGAGCTTCAGGTACATCTAGAAAATCCTAAACTAGAGGAGTGATTCATAAACTTGGATGTAGCCTCAAAACCAAACTCACTCTTCCCGGTGTTACTGATTCTGTAGCTGCTGAGGTATTTTCACCTCTAATAAGAATTTAGGACCCGATTCTCAAGAATGGTCACGGAAGCACCTGCTCTTGTACTTCCCAGGTGCTTAGTACAGTGCTCTGCAAACAATAAGTGCTCAATAAATACGATTGAATGAATGAATGAATGCCCTGCAGATATCTCACAACAGAACAGAAATTCATTCAGTCAGTCATATTTATTGAGCACTTACTGTGCGCAGAACACTGAACTAAGTGCTTGGAAGAGTACAATACAACAATAAACAGTCACATTTCTTGCCCACAGTGAGCTTACAGTCTAGAGTGGCGGAGACCGACATCAATTCAAATAAGTAAAATTAGAAACGTGCACATACGTGCTTTAGGGCTGGGACGGGGGAAGAGCAAAGAGAACAAGTCAGGGTGATGCCAGAAGGGAGTGGGACATGAGGAAAGGTGGGGCTTAGTCTGGGAAGGCCTCTTGGAGGAGATGTGACTTCAATAAGGTTTTGAAGGTGGGGAGAGTAATAGTCTGTTGGATCTGAGGAGGGAGGGCGTTCCAGGCCAGAGGCAGGACGTGGGCCTGGGGTCAGCGGTGAGATAGGTGAGAATGAGGCACAGTGAAAAGGTTAGCACTAGAGGAGCGAAGTGTCTGGACTGGGTTATAGAAGGAGAGAAGCGAGGTGAGGTAGGAGGGCAAGGTTGTGGAGTGCTTCAAAGCCAATGGTGAGGAGTTTTTGTTTGCTGTGAAGGTGCATGATAGCCACTGGAGTTTTTTGAGGAGCGTGGTGACATGTCCTAAGTACTTAGTACAGTGCTCTGCACACTGTAAGCGCTCAATAAATACGATTGAATGAATGTCCTAAGTGTTTCTGTAGAAAAATGATCCGGGCAGCTGAGGGAAGTATGGATTGGAGTGGGGAGAGACAGGAAGCTGGGAGGTCAGCGAGGAGGCTGATGCAGTAATCCAGGAGGGATAGGATGAGTGATTGTATTAACATTGTAGCAGTTTGGAGGGAGAGGAAAGGGCAGATTTTAGTTGTGATGCTGTGAAGGTGGGACCGACAGGATTTAGTGATGGACTGAATACGTGGGTTGAATGACAGAGGATAACATTGAGGTTGCGGGCTTGTGAGACAGGAAGGTTGGAGGTGGGAAAGTCAGGGGGAGGACAGGGTTTGGGTGTGAAGATAAGGAGCTCTGTTTTGGACAGGTTAAGTTTGTGTTGATGGGAGGGCATCCAAGTAGAGGTGTCCTGAAGGCAGGAGGAGATGTGTGAGACCAGAGAGAGGGAGAGAGATCAGGGCTGGAAGAAGCAGCGAGGCTCAGTGGAAAGAGCACGGTCTTTGGAGTCAGAGGTCATGGGTTCAAATCCCGGCTCTGCCACTTGTCAGCTGTGTGACTTTGGGCAAGTCACTTCTCTGTGCGTCAGTTGCGTCACATCTGTAAAATGGGGATTAAGACTGTGAGCCCCCTGTGGGACAACCTGATCATCTTGTAACCTCCCCAGCACTTAGAACAGTGCTTTGCACATAGTAAACGCTTAATAAATGCTATTATTATTTGTTATTATTTTTATTTGGGTATCGCCCACATAGAGGTGGTAGTTGAAGCCATGGGAATGAATGAGTTCTCGCAAGGAGTGGGTGTAGATGGAGAATAGAAAGGGACCCAGAACTGAATCTAGAGGGACCCTCACAGTTAGGGGGTGGGAGGCAGAGGAGGAGCCCGCAAAGGAGAGTGAGAATGAATGGCCAGAGATATAAGAGGAGAATCAGGAGAGGATGGAGTCAGTGAAGCCAAGGTTGGATAACTTTTCCAGAAGAAGGGGGTGGTTCTCAGTGTCAAAGGCAGCTGAGAGGATGGAGTAGAGGCCATTGGATTTGGCAAGGAGGTCATTGGTGACCTTTGAGAGGGCGGTTTCTGTGGAGTGAAGGGCAGTTTGAAGCCAGATTGGAGGGGGTCAAGGAGAGAATTGAAGGAGAGGAATTTGAGACAGTGGGTGCAGACAACTCACTCGAGAGTTTGGAGAGGAATGGTAGGAGGGAGATGGGGCGATAACTGGAGAGAGCCATGGGATCAAGGGAGGATTGGTTTAGAAATGGGGAAATGTGGCCATATTGGATAGCGGTGGGGAAGAAGCCATAGCAGAGCTAGCTTTTGGTTGAAGATGGCTGTCAGGGAGGGAAGAAGAGAAGGGGCGAGAGTTTTGATGTGGTGTGAAGGAATGGTGTCAGATGTGCAGGTGGAGGGGGTGGCTTTTGAAAGGTGGCAGGACATCTCCTCTAGAGATACTGCCTGGAAGGATGGGAGAGTTGAAGATGGGGCCAGAAGGGGGAGGAACTGAGAAGGGGCAGGGGCGACTTTAGAGAACTCACCCCTGAGGGAGTCAGCTTTGTCACTCTATCAGCTCTCTCCCCCTACACTTATCCTCTTTCCTCTTCTTCCCCACCCCAGTTTGCAAGTTTCATTCCTCACAAGCCAGCCTACCCACTGTGCTTTGTTCTCATCTCTCTTGATGCCCATCCTCTTCTTCTTCCTCCTCTCCCTTGTACCTGGGACTCCCACCCCTTTCACATTCAGCAGACCACTGATCTCCCCATCTTCCAAGTCCTTCTGAAATCACATCTCCTCCAGGAGGCCTTCCTTGATTAATCTCTCATTTCCTCAGCCTAGATCCCTGCCTACTGCTACTGCAGCGCTTAATGGTAATAAGAAAAATAATAATTGTAATCAATCAATCAATGATATTTCTTGGGCACTTACTATGTGCAGAGTACTGTACTAAGTGCTTGGGAGAATACAGTACTACAGAATTACAGATACGTTCCCTGCCCATAACGAGCTTACAGTCTAGAGTGTATTTGTTCAGGACTGACTGTGTGCTAAGCACTGAGGTAGACACTTCTGCATAACCTAAGATCACAATTGCACCCCCTTGAATGTAATTTATTTTAGTGTCTGACTTACCACTATATTGTAAAATCCTTCAGGGCAGGGATCGTGTCTGTTAGTTCATTTATACTCTCCCAGTTGCTTTTTCTTAGTACAGTTCTCTGTACACTCCTGATTGAATAGGAATAATGGTGAATCAGTGAAAGTTCTGCTGGAGGACCTGAATGCTATGGTCATCATGGGCTTTGTAGTGATTAAACAGAAAGCCAATCGAGCAGTTGTTTAAATGAGCATCACCTACGATCTAAATCAACAAACTCTCTTTCCAAACTGTATAATATTTACAGAAATGTTTATAATAGTAACCTGTTTATACCATAGTTAAGGAACTTCAAAGTAACCTTAGGAAGAAAATGGATAGTGCTTTTTTTGCCAAAGATGCCTTACAGAAATCCTAAGGAGGTAGATAGCAAGAAAAGATTCATTCATGCATTCATTCGAACGTATTTATTCATTCACTCATTCATTCAATCATATTTATTGAGCGCTTACTGTGTGCAGAGCACTGTACTAAGTGCTTGGCAAGTACAAGTTGGCAACATATCAAGACGGTCCCTACCCAACAGTGGGCTCAGTCTAGAAGGGGGAGACAGAGAACAAAACAAAACATATTAACAAAATAAAATAAATAGAATAAATATGTACAAATAAAATAGAGTAATAAATACATACGAACATATGTACATATATACAGGTGCTGTGGGGAGGGGAAGGAGGTAAGGCGGGGGGGATGAGGAGGGGGAGAGGAAGGAGGGGGCTCAGTCTGGGAAGGGCTCCTGGAGGAGGTGAGCTCTCAATAGGGCTTTGAAGGGAGGAAGAGAGCTAGCTTGGTGGGTGTGCGGAGGGAGGGCATTCCAGGCCCCGGGGATGACGTGGGCCGGGGGTCGATGGCAGGACGGGCAAGAACGAGGCACGGTGAGGAGGTTAGCGGCAGAGGAGCGGAGGGTGCGGGCTGGACTGGAGAAGGAAAGAAGGGAGGTGAGCTAGGAGGGGGCGAGGTGATGGACAGCCTTGAAGCCAAGAGTGAGGAGTTTTTGCCTGATGCATAGGTTGACTGGTAGCCACTGGAGATTTTTGAGGAGGGGAGTAACATGCCCAGAGCGTTTCTGCACAAAGATGATCCGAGCAGCAGCGTGAAGTATAGACTGAAGAGGGGAGAGACAGGAGGATGGGAGATCAGAGAGGAGGCTGATGCAGTAATCCAGTTGGGATAGGATGAATTAAAACTAAGATAATGTTTAGAGTGTATTGGATAGCCTCACTCTGCCCATCTTGCCATAGTGGAGTTGAATAAACTGCTGTGCCATAGTCCTGAGAATAAGCTACTGTTATAATGATGAGCTGCTGCCAAAATCACAGTTGGGTACAGACATGTGACAGTGTCCTAACTATACCCAACAGTAGGTCTGCTGGGAGCTCCCAATTCTGACCAGGAATTTGCATTCGCTGGGGGTCACAATCGGTTTAATAGTTCATTGAGTAGCTTCCTGTAGCCAATTCATTTGCAATTTTAAAATTAAGATCTGAAGATGGCATTGATATGCGGTCCTAGGACTATCCATCTGTCATACCTATCCTTTATTGCAGGCACCAACAAGGTGCTTTCTTTGTCTTGTTGCTTCTAGACGTACATTCGAGGAAGAGGAGAAGACACAGGCAAACTCCAGATGGTCAGGTTTTGGCTTATGGCTCAGATAAAGCATGGCTCAGAAGCAGCCTGGCATAGTGGATAGAGCACAGGCCTGGAAATCAGAAGGTCATTGGTTCTAATCCTAGGTCTGCCACTCTGCTGTGTGATCTTGGGCAAGTCGCTTCACTTCTCTGGGCCTCAGTTCCCACATCTGTAAAATGGGCGTTGAGATTGTGAGCCCCACATGAGACAGGGACTGTGTCCAACCTGATTTGCTTATATCCACCCTAGCGCTTAGTACAGTGCCCGGCACAGAGTAAGTACTTAACAAATACCACAATTATTGTTATTATACTAGCACCCCGTCTTCTTCAGCTCCAGGAGTCTAAGGCTTTTGTGGCTGCTCGTGTCACCCTCCCACTTCCTGGAGTTACTTGTTCCACACTGTGGAATCTCCACAGTGCCTCTCCCAGCTGAGCAGATGCACAGAAAAAGCCTGGGGGCCTGGAGGTACCAGCAGACCTCCAGGAAGGCCAGTGGCAGCCCCCGGCATGTGAGCCAATGACTGCTGATATTTCCTCTACTGAGTTCTTCTGCAGTATTTCTCTGTTAGAAATTCTCAATGTATATGGCTCTGAACTGAGAGTGGCCCAAGTGGATCTTTGCCTGTTCAAGCCTCCTTTTTGGGTCTGTTGTAGTCATTCGCTTCTGCGGCCTTTTTTAATGGTGTTTGTTAAACACTTACTATGTGCCATGCACTGTACTAAGCGCAGAGGCAGATACGAGATGATTAGGTTGGGCACAGTCCCTGTTCCACATGGGGCTCACAGTCTAAGTAGAGGGAGAACAGGTATTGAATCCCCATTGTACAGATGAGGCAGCTGAGGCACCGAGAAGAGAAGTGACTTGCCCAAAGTCACAAAACCGGCAACCCAGGGTGTCTCACTCCCAGGCCCACACTCTTTCCAGTAGGCCACGATGCTTCCAACTTACCAACGCACACTCCAGCATGTCCCTTCTTCTTGTCTGTGGGATGCAGGCTTTGAAGCCAATCCTCGAACAAGGAAGAGTCCTATTATATGCCCTGCCTCCTCAGTATCAGGTACTACGATAACTGTTTTTGTGACCACTGCTTCACAATCGCTCAGAGGTTCTTCAGTTGGAAACATTAAACCTCCAACGTCTCTTTCAGTGAGACACGAGAGTGCTAAACCAGTCACCCCAAAAGATGGGAAGCAGCGTGGCTCAGTGGAAAGAGCACGGGCTTTGGAGTCGGGGGTCATGGGTTCAAATCCCAGCTCCGCCACTTGTCAGCTGTGTGACTTTGGGCAAGTCACTTCACTTCTCTGTGCCTCCGTTACCTCATCTGTAAAATGGGGATGAAGACTGTGAACCCCCCGTGGGACAACCTGATCACCTTGTAACCTCCCCACCACTTAGAACAGCACTTTGCACATAGTAAGTGCTTAATAAATGCCATTATTATTATTAAATTCCAAAGACACTGTTCCTTCTCTCTAAGAGCTTACATTCCAGAAAGCTGGCAGAGGTGGTGGGATGATTTCCATCCCTTAGAGCCTTTAAGATGGTCCCTCACTCCAGAACCAAATGATGCACCCCCAGTGACTCTCTGCCTGTCATTCTACTACTAATAATAGTTGCAGTGTTTGTTAAGTGCTTACTGTGTGCCAGGCACTGTACTAAGCATTGAGCTGGATACCTGCAAATTGGATTGGCACAGTCTCTGTCCCGTGTGTGGCTCACAGTCTCAACCCCCACTTTTCCGGTGAGGTAACGGAGATACAGAGAAGTGAAGTGACTTGCCCAAGGCCACACAGCCGACGTGTGACAGGGCTGGAATTAGAACCCAGGTCCTTCCGACTCCCAGGCCTGTGCTCTATTCATTCATTGAATCGTATTTATTGAGCGCTTACTGTGTGCAGAGCACTGTACTAAGCACTTGGGAAGTACAAGTTGGCAACACTTAGAGACAGTCCCTACCCAACAGCCGTGTCAGCCGACTCTGGAAGGTGACACCCAGAGTGATTATATGGCACAGAAAGCCTTGCTCAAGTTTGGGCTCATTTAATTTAGCCCACCTGGCTCTTGCTGCCCTAAACTGGATGAAAACCATTCAATTGTAGTATAGTGTTCACCCTGCTTTAGCTCCCTAACATTATTTAGTTTTAAAGGTGTAAACAGAAACCTGCTTTAGATGAATTAGCGCCCTCTCTTACTTTTAAGCACCAAGGTCAAAAACGCCGTATACCTTTCTGGGGGAATGTGATTCGATTCAGTGGGCCCCTTTCCAACCTCCTGATTGAGGCCAAAAAATCCCATTGAAGTCAATAGGGATTTTTGTCTGAATAAGGGCAGGAAAATCAGGCCTAGCGTGCTTTTCCCCTGGTCTGTTTGTAAGTAATAATTTGCTCACCCGGCCTCCAATGCTTTTGTTTGTGTGCATGTCATTTGATCTGACTGTGTTTGATCGGTCCCAGCAGCAATCCCCTTTTTCCTATTCCGCTTCCATCGAAAGTGCAGCTGTTGGAAGGTAGTCTGGCACATTGTTAGCCCAGATGGCATAATGGGAGCAAGCGAGCTGCCGTCTTGTACATTCTAGGGACATTCACGGTCGGAGTTCATCTTTGGATTGTACAAATCTCAGAGCTGATACGCAGGGTTAGTGGTAATGATGAAACATCCCGATTTCTTCAGCCTCGAATGGCGGGACCCTCTCCTCTCTCCTCTTTCTTTTTGGAGGTTGGACTCTTCCAAAAAGTGGAAGGAAGCGGCTGGTTGTGAAAGCCGTGCAGACGTGAACAGAGTGGGCAGAAATCCCTGCCGAAGGCATCCGGTTTGTCGTTGCTTAACCCACATCTTCCCCTCACTTCAGAGTCACGTTCGTTCCCAAACTCCACTCCCGATGTAGGGGTAGATTGGGAAGCGATCAAGCCAGTCGCCTTCAAGCAGGGAAGCGATCAAGTGGTCGCCTTCGAGCAGTCACACGGCTCTCCAAGAGACTGGCGGCTAAAGCTAACTCCACATCTGGGTTAATGGTGGGCATCTGAATCTCCATTCCCTCCGGGGAAATGCTTGACTGAACTCCACTTCTTCGGAAACTGCCAGTGAAAATGGCTAGAATTCATCTGCTTGCAGGATTTAAGTATGGATTTGCGAACATAGCAATGCCCCTCTGCAGATCACACACCAGGGGCTGGGTTGTCTTTTGGGCTGTGAAGCAAATGTGTCAAGTTAATTGTACTGGTTCTAGGGCATGTGTGTATTTTGTAGGAGGGTACTTATCGGTCTTTGCCAGTGAAGCAAATCTCCATTTAATGGACCAGATTGCCCTAAGAAATTTACATAAAATCAGACAGGTCCATTATTTTTATTTCCTCAAATTAGTTTTACTTTCTCAAACTATCAGACCGCTATTCATACCGTCATGGCAGTTCTTCCCCCCCCCTTTAATTCATATAATTATTTGGGGTAATTTATTTCTCTTCCTTCTTCAAATTAACTTGTAAGTGGTGTGGTTAAAAGATCTGTATGCAGTTTACAATTGAGTAATATCCATGAAGTTCTAATTGAGATTTGAATGGGAAGAATTGAGAGAAAAATAGTTTTGAATTAGTTTTTGCAGCAATATATTGTTACAGCACTGATTTGTTTTGGTTTGTACATAATGCTTCTAAAGTAAAATTACCCTTCTTCTTCTGGGGAATGTTGCATATTCATAAATCTCACATTCCCAGAATAATCTCAAATCTCTTGCAGGGAGATCAAATCAATAGGTTTTCCGTTCTTTGCTTTTCTGCGTAGTTTTCACCTGCCCTGTAATTTGGAAGATTGAGATCCAAAGTAGAATTTGGCTGCAAGAAATAACATTTCAGCTGCTAGCTGTTGCTCCTCCACACGATTCTGTTACATTAATATTTATGCATTAATATAATACCCTAGATTGAAGGCACATATCCCTCATTGCTTCTGGTCCTAAATTTGCATGATAAGGAAATCTGTGTTATTCCCTTGATGGTATCACAACTTCAGGATTATTCCTTCCCTTTGAGGGAATGTAGCTAATCTATCTGGTCGTGCTGACAGTGAGGAAGAAGATGATAGAAGAAATCAATCAATTGTAATTACTGATCACTTACTGTGTGCAGAGCACTCTCCTAAGCACTTGAGAGAGTAAATTATAATAGAGGTGGTAGATACATTCCCTGCCCTCAACGAGCAAGCCACTCCAGTCCTACCGCTTGCACAGCTGACGCCCTCCCATCTCCCCCCCACGACTGTAAGCTTGTTGTGGGAAAAGAATGTGTCAGTTTATTGTTGTATTGTATTCTCCCGAGGGCTTAGTAATAATAATAATAATAATGGCATTTGTTAAGCACTTACTATGTGCAAAGCACTGTTCTAAGCGCTGGGGGGGGATACAATGTGATCAAGTTGTCCCACATGGGGCTCACAGTCTTAATCCCCATTTTTACAGATGAGGGAACTGAGGCTCAGAGAAGTTAAGTGACTTGCCCAAGGTCACACAGCAGTCTTGTGGTAGAGCCGGGATTCGAACCCCTGACCTCTGACTCCAAAGCCCGTGCTCTTTCCACTGAGCCACGCTGCTTCTCTAGTACAGTGCTGTGTATACAGAAAGCATTCAGTAAATATGATTGAATTAACTTAAGTTAGAACGAGTTAGGCAACTGTGCAACAAATACAGAACCATGAGAGTTATTCAATCAATGGTATTTATTGAGCACTATATTCAGAACACTGTACCAAGCACTTGGGAGAGTACAGTAATGTTGGTAGATGTGATCCCTGGCCTCAGGGAGCTTACCGTCTAGTGAGGGAGACAGTCACTGAAGTAAGTTAAATAATCTGAATGTACAGATGGATGTGTACATGCTTCTTCTCTAGACTGTAGGCTCGTATGGGAATAACAGTAACAATAATGATGGCATTTATTAAGCGCTTACTATGTGCAAAGCGCTGTTCTAAGCACTGGGGAGGTTACAAGGTGATCAGGTTGTCCCACGGGGGGCTCACAGTCTTCATCCCCATTTTACAGATGAGGGACCTGAGGCCCAGAGAAGTGAAGTGACTTGCCCATAGTCACAAAGCTGATAATTGGCAAAGCCAGGATTTGAACCCATGACCTCTGACTCCAAAGCCCAGGCTCCTTCCACTGAGCCACGCTGCTTGGGAAGAGAACATGTCTACCAGCCCTGTTATATTGCCCCCTCTCAAGCATATATAAGTGCTCTGTGCACAATAAGTGCCCAATAAATATGATTGATTGACTGATTGATTGGCATAAATGCTGTGGGGGTGAGATAATGTGCTTCAGGGGATGCAGCTGCACCAGGACCCCTGTGGTTTGGGGGCCCACTGGTTAATCTTGGGGGCTCAAATTTATTCCTCCTCTTCATATTGTGTGGTGAAAACAAGTTCCAGAAGGAATTTAATAATGCCCCAACTTGCACTTTTAAGTGGGCCCAGTCATATGCACGTACTCCATGGGGAAGACCTGAAAGATGGACATCCACCTCATTCTTCTGCTCACTAAAGCTGTCCCTGGAGAACTGCGCCGAGATCCACCCACTGGCAAATTGTTCCATGACTGACTTAAGGGGATGATGTGGCCTAACTGGGAATTTCTATACAGGAAATATTCAGTCGTGGCTCCAACTGTCTGCTTTTGATTTTCATATTTTAGCTGCTCTTCATTTGATTATTTTGGGAGCAGTCAGCTCTTCCTCATCCAGGAGCTGATGCTCCCAGAGTGGAGGATCTAAGGGGCTTCTTTCCCACCCACCTGTCCCTGCCTGTGCTACCCTTGGTCGTTGCCAGCTCATTAGCACCTCCACCTGAGGGAGGGAGGGAGAGAGAGGGAGAATTTGTTTATTGAGGGGGCAGTGGCAGTTAGGGAATTAGAGTTAAAACTTAAACCAAATAAGTGTGGTGCTCGGCCAACACCTCGGGTTAAAGGTTTGAAACTACTGGATCAAATAAAGTTTTGGGTGTTGGCCTTTTCATTATCCATGTGATCCCCATCTTCCAGACCTCCCACTACTCTCTCCCCCCCCCCCCCCCCAACCCCAATCAATGATAAATGAGTGGCCAAGTTTAGGTTTCTCAGTTGTTTATAATATGACCTACAAAATTTAGATATTAGATTTACATAGGGCTTTTTTTTTCCCCACCATTACAAGGAGTCCTCGATTTCTTCAGCAAAAGAAAATGAGAAGCTTGCCCTTTGTTTCCTGTCATGCACCACTTGGTATGGAGGAATGCAGTCAGACACATAAACACTGCAGTATGTGGCAAAACATTTGATCTTTACAAGTTGCTATGACTAGAACCATAACAAGTTTTGCAGAGGAATGGCACACGTGAGCGTGACTTTTCTGGGAGGGGGGAAGGGAGAGCCTCCAAGCCAAGATGCCCCAAGATGGGAGCTGTACTTTATGTGTAAAAAAAAAAAAAAAAAAGCACTAAAATGTTTTATTATGCAGCTGGGTTAAAACCTAAAGCAAAGTTACCACATGCTGTTAGAGGCAGAACAAATCATGGGAAAGAGTGCATTTTGGAATGTCATGTTCTTTTCTGTTCTCTGCATTAGCAAGTAAATACAATAGCACTGAGAAAACAACAAAGGAATTAAAATGTGCCATTCTGTAAAGGCATAATGAGCTGAGAGAGGCCAATCCTGAATCCCTTTTTTTAAAAAAAAGCATAAGCAATTGCTTTGCAGGTGGAATAAGATTAAAGCTGTTGTGTGACTGACTCCCCCAATGACAGGCCTGTGGAGCTCTGGGCCCTGCCAAAGCACTACAAAAACCTATGTGATCTCTCACATCATGCTTTGAATCCTCCATCTGTGAGAAGAAAGAAAGCAGTTCAGTGGTGAGGGCACTCACCTAGGGAATGCTTCCATTAACCCCTCTGCTGCTGAGCCTGCCCGGTGTGACCTGGTGCCATGATTGAGCTGATCCCCTGTGGGACGGGAATCTGAATTGCCCCTTCGCTGAGGCCAGGAGGAAGGGGTGAAGATTCAGGACAGCCGTTCTCCAGTTATCGGTGTGGGAGCGTTTCCGTCATCCAAATGTTCGGTTTGAGTCCTCGCCCTGACTTGACGCGATATCGCAGTGCTAAATTTAGCGGACATTTGGGAGGGAAGGGTGGTAGACCGACCGACCGACCGGCCTGGAGTGCCGCAATGGGGAGGAGGGTAGCTCTCTTCAATCAGAGGCATTGAGTGGTATCAAGGTAGCAGATGCAGTAGCACAGCAAAGGACAATCTTCAGTTAGGCTCAGTGGGGAGGGACCCTTGGTCACACATCAATCCTCACAGCCCCCCACACACAAGTGGATAATAGAGTTCACAGTCACTGGAATCGTCTTTGAACGTGGAGTCCACCACTTAGACTTTTAGTATTAAATTGCCCAAAAGGAGTAAATTTGGGGAACTTCGAGCAGTCTATTTTTCGATTAGCTCACTGCCGATTTATTGAGCACTCCTATGTTTCACACTTGGGTACTCTTCAGAACCATGAGAAAGTACCCTATCCTCAAAGCCCAAAGTCTACACGTATAGTCAGAGATCCCTTTTTCTCTTTTCCCTCTGGTGTTGAGGGGAATGATCTGTTAGGTGTGCATCCAGACTACCATTTTCATTTTCTCCCAAAAGCTTTGAGAAGTAGGAGGGCTTTTAAGAGAGCGTTGAGGGAGAAGAAAGAGCCACCAAGAGTCATAGTGGCTGGTTGGCCAAGTTGGACTAATTTGAAGAAAAATCTAATAGTTGAGTCATTTTAGACAGGGTACTGTTGCCAAGATGAAGCTCATCAAAAGCAGTCTTTTTCTCATTGGAGAGTCTGATCAGAGATCACTATTAAATACAGCTTTTCCTCACTATCCATGGTTTTGAATTACAAATAGAGATGGGCCTTTGGACTGAAAACAGTAAGAAGTGGCCTCTTTTTTTCTTTCCCTTTAGAAGAAACTGTAATTGAATCTTTCTCAAATATTGTTTAAATTCTACTTACCTCTCTCCCTCTCTCTCTCTCTCCACATTCCAACTTGTGGTTTCCTGGCCATATTACAAGCTAGTAAGTAAGTTTGTTTTTGGTGGAATTTCGGCCTGGAACAGAAGTACAGGTTCTATAGCATTTCTGATTAAGCCTTACACTTGGAGTTCTAGCTTCCTTATCAGAATCCAGTATTTAGTCCTTTTAAAGTTTCCAAATTGAGTTCAATAGTCTATAGCTAAGCAGTTAGTTATAAAACCTATTTACTTCAAAATCATCTTTTTCCCCAAATGACAGTATATATATGTACACACTCAAATATATACACATATATATATGTATATGTATATTTATAGTATTTGTTAAGTAATAATAATAATGATGGCATTTATTAAGTGCTTACTATGTGCAAAGCACTGTTCTAAGCACTGCGGAGGTTACAAGGTGATCAGGTTGTCCCACGGGGGGCTCACAGTCTTAATCCCCATTTTCCAGGTGAGGGAATTGAGGCCCAGAGAAGTGAAGTGACTTGCCCAAAGTCACACAGCTGACAATTGGAGGAGCCGGGATTGAAACCCATGACCTCTGACTCCAAAGCCCGGGCTCTTTCCACTGAGCCACACTGCGACAAGCACTGCTCTAAATGCTGGGTTAGACACAAGTTTAATCAGGTCAGACACAGTCCCTGTCCCAAACGGGGCTCACAGTCTAAATAAGAGGGAGAACAGGTATTGAATCCCCATTTTGCAGTTGAGGAAACTGGGGAACAGAGAAGTGAAGTGACTTGCCCAAGGTCATACGGCAGGCCAATGGTGGAGCTGGGATTAGAACCCAAGTCCTCCTACTTCCAGGCCCATGCTTTATCTAGTAGGCCACTCTGCTTTCCAATATGTACATAAAATGATATATTAAATTATAAAATAAATATTATTAAATAAATATATATATATATATCCAATGAATCAATGCCTTATTGTGGCAAGAGAGTTTGCATACGCCAATGAAGCTTAGAGCTATGCCACTGAGAGCAATCCTCTTGTAAGGGTCTAAGCCAAAGCATCAGACAATGATAAGCCACTTCCATATTTTTTACCAAGAAAACTATGGATAAATCTTTAAAGTGTCCATGAATCAGAAACAGGTCGATGGCATTTGATGATGATGTTATATATACACATATACACACACGTGTTTTTCTGTTTTGTCTTCCTCCCAGTTAGTAAGATCTTTGAAGTCAGGGATCATATGCAATCTTTATTATGTATCCACAAGTGCCTGGTATGTTGCTAACTGACCTGTAGACCAGCATGGCACAAAGCAATCCAGAAAGAAGTGGCTTTTTTCAGCAAATATTTTGACTAGATCAAGGGACAAGGAGGCAGATGTGAATGCAGTGCCAGATGTTTCATATCTCCAACAAGGCAGCACAGTAAGGGAGTTTTTGGTGTGTACATTGTAACCAGGACTATGAGATCTACATTAATTCTTACAATCACACATGTACCCAGAGGGGAAACACATCAGAGGTGAATATACGTATACACACACATATACATGCACATATAGACACACATACATACATTCATATAGGTGTGACTATACACAGGAATGTATGTATGTCTATCTAATCATATTATAAGCTCATATTATGAATCCTGAAAAAAATCAGTCAATGGTCCCAGTGCTTAGAACGATGCCCGGCACATAGTAAGCGCTTAACAAATACCATCGTAATTAATTGATCGAGCACTTACTGTGTGCAGAGCACTGTACTGAGTGTCTGGGAGAGTACAGTACAACAGAGTGGTAAACACATTCTCTGCCCACAGTGAGCTTCCGGTCCAGAGTGGGAGACAGACATTAATATAGATAAATGTTACGGATATGGGCGTAAGTGTTTTGGGGCCGAGGGTGGGGTCGAATTCATTCATTCAATCGTATTTATTGAGTGCTTACTGTGTGCAGAGCACTGTACTAAGCGCTTGGGAAGTACAAGTTGGCAACATATAGAGATGGTCCCTACCCAACCGTGGGCTTAATGTGTGTAGTGAAGACAGCGATGGGTACCAATCTCAATGCCTGCTAGGTTATGGTGCAACTGAGGGACTACAGGGTGCAGAGATGAGAGATAATCAGGTAAGGCCTCCTGGAGGACATGAGATTTCAGAAGAGGGGAGATGGGGAAAGGGAAGGCCTAAGCCAGAGGTGGGTGGCGAGTGGGAAGCATGAAGCATGTGAGCTGGGGTGTCGCGGGAGAGGAGCAAGTATAAGTAAGGAGGAGAGTGCCGATTAAGTACGGGAGTTTTTGTTCGACGCGGAGAGCCGTGGGCATGTTCAACTTGAGATGCCAGGAGGAGATCCATATAATAATGTCCCGGCAGTAGGAAGAAATGGAAAATTTCAGAGGAGGACAATAGCAGGGCCAGTGAATTAGATTTGTGAGTCATCCACGTAGAAGTGGTAAGCGAAGCCATGGGGGTAGATTAGCTCCCAAGGTGAGTGAAGGTAGATGGAAAAGAGAAGGGGAACTGAGCCCTGAAGGACACCAACAGGTTAAGGATGGGGGGACAGAGGGAGGGCAGAGAATGAGCCAGCAAAAGAGTATGTGAAGAATCAGCCAGAGCGGTAAGAGAACAGGAAGGGGACTGTGTCAGAAAAATCAAGATTAGATAGGATTTCCGGGAGAAGGGAGTGGCTCATAGTGCCAAAGGCGGCCAAGGAGGGGAAGGTGGGGGCAACTAGGAGTTTCGGGGGGGAATTAAAGGTCAGGAATAGTCGATGGGAGTAATGGAGCAGGGGAGTCCATCAGGGACATAGAATAGGTTCAGTGTTGCAGTTACTTAGGCTGTAAATGAGGCCCACATGTAATAGATCCATGTGTGTGCCCTTCACAGTGTGCTGTGCCCCTGCCCACACTGCTTGCTCACTGCACTCCTTATCCCAGTGGGAACACGAGTGCCAGGAATGAAAGAGTGAAGGACTGGATTATAGAGATAGAGGTTTGCATAGTACCTCTATCTCTATAATCCAGTCCTTCACGCAGGTTCTCAGGAGTAAGGCTCGTCCGTCATACCTGATGGGTGACTTCAACATTCTCCATCGAGCGGTCGGTAAATACATCTTGAGGGACTGAATGATTTTCTTTGGGCACACATACATTCTTTTGGGGCAAAACAAGCTGGGAAATTACATCTGTATACGGGTGACTATGCTCAATTTTTGAAACCTTCGAGGTGGTAGTGATAGTGTAATCCAGCGCTAATTAATTTCTATCAGTGAAGTGGGAAAGGCAGGGAACTGAAGTGATCTTGTAGGACAGTCTGTAAAAGACCAACACTGAACTAAATTCAGCTGGATTGAATCTAACTTGAAGTGGTAACCTTTTCAGCATCAATGAAAAGCACATAGCCCCTCTTGGGAAGAATCTGGGTGATGTCAGCAACCGATGGCATATTTATAACCTCTTTATGTCAGTTTGTCAAGTAATATTTTTAACACAGCTTACTTTCTGGAAGAACCAGTGCTAGTTGTAGGGAATGACATAAATTGGAGCCGACCTTTTTTTGGTCTTCGTTGTGTGGCCAGCGCTCGTATTTGGGTGACAACTGGAAGTGAAGCTGACCATTAGCTGAATGCTCAAGGTGTCCAACTAAGCCGAAAGGCTCTGGTGATGATTATTGTTCTCTAGCACTCAAAAGCACTTTCCTGGTGAAGGGTTGTCATTTGTGTTTCTAGGTACAGGAGACTTATCAATCAGTCAATCAGTGGCATTTATTGAGCACTATTGGGTGCAGAGCACTACACTAAGCATCTGAGAGAGTACAATATGATAGAGTTGGTAATAATAATAATAATAATGGCATTTATTAAGCGCTTACTATGTGCAAAGCACTGTTCTAAGTGGTAGGCACAAACCTAGGCCTCAAGGAGCTTACAATACTGTAATTAAAATAAATTACAGATAGGGGAAATAGAGTATGAGGATATGTACATAAATAAGGAATTTGATTCTTGGGTCCTGTTGAGACTGTTTATTGTTATGTTGTAATAATAATAATGGTATTTGTTAAGCACTTACTATGTGCCAAGCACTGTTCTAAGTGCTGGGGGTGGGGGTGGGATACAGGGTCATCAGATTGTCCCATGTGGGGCTCACAGTCTTCATCCCCATTTGACAGATGAGGTAACTGAGGCCCAGAGAAGTGAAGTGCCCAAAGTCACACAGCTGACAAGTGGCAGAGCCGGGATTAGAACCCAAGACCTCTGACTCCCAAGCCCGGGCTCTTTCCAGTGAGCCATGCTGCTTCTCAACTGCTGTACTGTACTCTCCCAAGTGCTTAGTACAGTGCTTTGCACACAATCCTGGCTCTGCCACTTGTCTGCTATGTGACCTTGGGCGAGTCACTTCACTTCTCTGGGCCTCAGTTACCTCATCTGTAAAATGGGGATTGAGACTGTGAGCCCCACGTGGGACAGGGACTGCATCCTACCTGATTTGCTTGTATCCATTCCAGTGCGTAGTATGCTACCTGGCACATAGCACTGAAATACAATTATTATTGTTGTTATTATTATTACCACAGTAAGCTCTGAAATGCGATTGAATGAATGAATGAATGAGCTTATACCACTAGACAGTAAACTCCTTGTATACAGATGATTTCCCAGCTTGTTTTGCCCCAAAAGAATGTATGTGTGCCAAAAGAAAGTCATTCAGTCCCTCAAGATGTATTTACCGAGTGCTCAATGGAGAATGTTGAAGTCACCCATCAAGTATGAAGGACGAGCCTTACTCCTGAGAACCTGCGTAAAGATTATAGAGCTAGAGATAATAATAATAATAATGGCATTTTATTACATTTATTAAGTGCTTACTATGTGCAAAGCACTGTTCTAAGCGCTAGGGAGGTTACAAGGTGATCAGGTTGTCCCACAGGGGGCTCACAATCTTAATCCCCATTTTGCAGATGAGGTAACTGAGGCACAGAGAAGTTAAGTTTGGGGTTTTGGAGGGGATTTTAATATGGATTTCAGAGTCTGAATTCACCATGCTTAGAGTACAGTATTGGGATTGTTTTTGAATGCAGTGCTGTTCTAACTCATAAAGATCTATTAAGACATAATATTTGCATTGAGATCCAGGGAAAGTTCATGTTATAAACATGCAGACAGAATGTTAAAACAAAATGTATTTGGAGTTCAATTCATTTATATGAAGGATCACACTCTTCATAAATGGGCCTTTTAAAACAACTTTAAAATGAAAAATAGAGTTAAAGAATCTTCAATAACTAATACTGGAAAGCACTTGCTGGATGTGTATCTGTTCCAATATGTCAACCAAGTCTGGTTTCAGACACTAGTTAGGAAGAATTAACACTCATTGACAATCATGGCAGTTTGGTTTTGTGCAGCATTCAACACCTCATAAAAAAGTACAATGTAGGTAAATGCTGCATTGCTCCATATAAAATGGCACAAAGGACGTTCAGTCACTTGGCAAAAGTGGCTCCAGATTGGCAAGAACTCCCTGAAGTGGAAAAGTGAGTTGTCAATGCCAGTTTTGTTTGGCATGGACTTGTGACTTCTGTTCCAGACGATAGACTTTTTAAAAAAATAAATCAATGCCCGAAATTGAAAGTTCCCCAGATGACTTCAACATCAGCCCTCCCTTGTTTGGATGTTCAGAATGACCCATAAACCTGCTCACTTCATCTCCGAAGGGAGGGAAAAAGAGCAGAGCTCTTAAAAAAACGGAAATTGAGCATGATGCTACAGTATATGGATGGTTGTAAAGTCATAAACTGATTGTCAGTGGTCTCTCAACCTGGGGACTTCGAGGTATACAGCTCCCTTCACCCTCAAATCCCCCAGACCACATCATTCCCTCCCTCCTAAATCACCACCAACTCCAAGAGGCTTCCCTGACTAATTTGTCACCTTCCTAGTCCTGCATCAATCAATAGTATTCATCGGGTTCCTACTGTGTGCTGAATACTGTACTAAGCTTTTGGGCAAATACAATAAAGATAAAGGACAGGGGCTCCTCAAGCAATCTAATGGGGGAAAACTGGCAGACCTAAATTATTTGCAGTTCATGGTGAGGAGGAAGGATAAAGATAGGACTGGGAGAGCAAGAGTGAAGGCAGAGATATAGGGGAATCAATAATAATGTGTGACTTGGGGCAAGTCACTTCACTTCTCTGGGCCTCAGTTACCTCATCTGTAAAATGAGGATTAAGACTGTGAGCCCCCCGTGGGACAACCTGATCACCTTATAACCTCCCCAGTGCTTAGAACAGTGCTTTGCACATAGTAAGCACTTAATAAATGCCATTATCATTATTATTATTAATAAATGCATGAGCAGAGTACAGAGAGGTATGTAGGTGTAGATATATGTAGGACATATATATGTCATGCCCCCATCATCCACTTTAGCACCCATTGGTGTATTAGTATATCTTTTTAATTGCTCTGTATATTTTTCAGCATTTATATTTATTCTCTTTCTCTTTTTACCTATATTACATTGGGGAATTTGCCCCTGCCAGTTTCACCCATTAGACTGCAAGTCACTGAACTGAGGTAGGGTTCATAGATTTTACTTCTATTGTATGTTTCCAAGCACTTAGTACAGTGCTCTGCACACAGTAAGCACTCAGTAAATGTGATTGACTGATTGTTGTTCCCAGGTGTTACTCTGCAAGCATAGGTGCTCAGTAATGCTGTTGTTGATGAGGATGATGGTGATCGAAACCGTGGCCACTTCTCCTGCTCTACAAAGTTAGTGCTGGATTCATTAGAGATGTGAAAAGGAAGAAGAGTGTCAGGGGAGAGAGACGTTTACAAATAGGCCCAGGGATGCCCAGGCCAGGTGTTTGTTTGCAAGGATATTCTTTGGCTAACCCAGGCCATGAATCGCAAAATTGCCTCAATTTATTATTAGTTCCAGTCAAAAAGCATCTTTGTTTCAGATAGCCAGATAATTGAGTCTAAAATATATTTTGGGGACCTGAATTATCTGCACACAATCCGACCGTGTAGATGTGACTCTTCCACTCCAATGACCAGAACCCACATAGAAGCCCTTTACACCCCTTGACTGGATTACTCAGTCTCCTTACAGGTCTCTTTCCACTCAGTCTTTCTCACCTTCAGTATATTCTAAAGACAGTAGAAAAAGTCATCTTCTTCAAGTACCAGTCGGATCCCGTCACACCTCCTCAAAGACGACAGAGGCTCCCCCTTACTGCTAATTAAAATTAAAGCTCTTGATTGTGGACTTCAAACCAACCCACCAGCTGTTTCCCTCAAACCAAACTGCTGCTTTATTCCGCTTGTAGCTTCTGCTCTGCCTAAGCAAGCACCCTTGCCGTCCTCTGCACACAGCTTTCCTACCTCCTTGTCATTGCACACACCATTTCCCCTTACTTGGAAATGCCTTTTCCCCTTTTTTTGCCATAAAATCCCCCCCTTAAACTCTCCTAATAGCCCACTTGCCCTAGATATGCCATCCCTTCCTGTTACCTCAGAGTGTACACACCAGTGAATGCATGCAGTACACACACACACACACACATACACACACGTAAGCCTATGTGTATATTTTTATAAATATTATTGGTACTAAATACAACGGATGAATGACCAGTCTCTACTCTGTGGATCATTTCACCTCAAATACATCCTGATGTTGAAGCAAATCTCCTGTTTCCATTTCCTTCCCTTCAGGAATTTCTGGGTAAGGACTTGGATCCTTTGGTAGCGAGGATCCGAGGTAATTTTAAGGCCAGGTGCATGTAGAGCAGTAATTCCTGAAGGAAAATAAACCCCAGGGCAAAAGGCCTAAAGAATGTGTCCAACCATCTGGGGTAGGAGAACCAGAGTGGTCCCAGTGTTCAACCCAGTTACTAGAACAGGAGAAAGGGGCAAGGGTCACTAGACTAGGCTTCTCTGAGAATCAGATAATCATTATCCTATCAGGGGACTTTATTCTTTCAAAGGGTTCACTAGTCCTGTGAAAGCCCAAATAAAGCAAGGGAACCGGCAACCAGACTTCCTGTCCTATCTGCACCCAGAAATCCTCAGTCAGAGGCAGCTCTGCCTCTGCCTGAAACTGGAAATAGGACCAACCACCTATTTTCCAAAACTGCTAGTGTTTCACCTGGCTTTATTCTAATGGAAAGCCATTTCTGGGAGAAAATATTTTCAATTGTGCTGAATTGGGCCACAGTAAAACTTCAATTTATTTTTTAATTAGATGCTGCTTTTTGTGAGCCCTTTGGGGCCTTTTGTAATGTGTAAGGAGTAAATTTGCAGTCAGGGGTTTTCAAAAGTGTTTATTGCTGTAAATACAGAGGGTAAAAGTGGTTCTTGAAACCTCACCATCACACAAAGATGGGACTGCTCTGGACTTAGACCCCCATGTTTCAGAAATCAATCCACGATATTTATTTGGTTCACTGTGTTCTGAGCACTGCGCTCAGTGCTTGGGAGAGTAAAAGAAAATAGAGTTCCTAGACGTGATCTCTGCCCTCAAGGAGCTTACACTCGAGTGGAGGAGACAGACATTAAAATCAGTTACAGATGGGGGAAGCGGCAGACTATAGGGATATGTACATAAGTGCTGTGGGGCTGGGGTTGGATTGAGTGTCGAGGTGCCTAAGGGGTATAGGGCTTGGGAAAGGGAGGGAGGTTAGTGAAGAGGCTGATGCACTAGTCAAGGCAGGATATGATAAGTTCTTGGATCAGCATGGTAGCAGTTCGGAAGGAGAGGAAGGGGGAGATTCTGGGAATGCTGTGAAGGTAGAAGGGGTGAAATTTGGAGACAGACCGAATACGTGGGTTGAATGAGAAAGATGAGGCTAGGATAATACCAAGGTTATGGGTTTGTGAGGTGGGGCGGGGGTGGGGGGGTATCACCTACAGTGATGGGAAAGTCAGAGGGAGGAGAGGGTTTGAGTAGAAAGACCAGGAGTTCAGTTTTGGACATATTAAGTTTGCAGTGTCAGTGGGATATCCAGGTAGAGCTGTCCTGAAGGCAGGTGGAAATTTGAAATTACAGAGCGGTAGAGAGGTTGGGGAAACAGGAAAGAAACAGAATTTGTCCATTCCTGAGCTCAAGATGTTGAAGAACATTAATAGAGGGCTTAGCTTTGAATTTTGTGCATCTAGGTACAGGGCCTGCTTCCTTCCATAGGCAGGGGTACAGGTGAAAGGAAAATTGGTTTTGTCTATCCCGTTGCATTAGATTATGAGGTCAGAGAGGGCAGGGACTGTGACTGTTGAACAGATGTAAATAGGGTGTGGAGGAGGAACAGACTGTCTAATCTCACCAGGAAGCAAATGAGTTAATAATAAGATAGGGTTTCCAGGGTTCATGATTTCCATGTCTTGTTGCTAGTTTTGTGTGTGTTCTGTGCAGTGCCAAGCACGTTTTGGGTTCAATCAATTAAACAATGATTGAATGCTTTTCAAATAGCTCCCAGTATGAAATGTATGCAGTGAACAGGCAATTTTGATGCTAAATTTACCTCCTAAAGCTCAGTGGAGTATACACCGGCCAGTACAGAACTTGTTTCCCAAAACATGGATCATTCAAAAGAATGAAAGAACTCGATCTTGTTTTCCTCCTTCTCCTCTTCCTTCTCTTCAGTGTCGTCATCATCATCATCAAATATTTACTGAACTTCTGTAAGGACTGTCGTTCTATTTGGTGAAAGGGTGTTTAGAGAAGTAGTTAGGAGCAGTCCCTGTCCTCAAGGAGCTTAACCTCTGGAATGGGAGGGAGTGCCCTGAAAAAGGGGTGAGAGGTAAAGAGAAACCTGTAAAATGTTATCCATCTCTTTCACCCCTCCACCTTCCCAATACCCACCCCCTCCCAACCCAACTTGTTATTATTTGCAAGCTTAATAAGAACACTTTATCTTCTATCAACCAGGACTCATGGGGAGAGTGCTTTTTGTCATTTTTCCAGTGAGTTATCTAAGTGATGCTGTACCAATTGAGCAAAGGAGTTATTTTTTCTGGCCTCATTAATAACAATAATACTAATAATGGTATTTATTAAGTGCTTACTATGTGCAAAGCACTGTTCTAAGTGCTGGAGAGGTTACATGGTGATCAGGAAGAGCTCACAGTCTTCATCCCCATTTTACAGATGAGGTAACTGAGGCCCAGAGAAGTGAAGTGACTTACCCAAAGTCACACAGCTAAGTGGCGGAGCTGGGATTTGAACCAGGATTTGAACCCATGACCTCTGACTCCAAAGCCCGGGCTCTTTCCACTGCGCCATGCTGCCTCATTGCCTCCCTCTCTTGCTCCTCTTCTTGCCGGTCCCTTAAACTGGCCAATATTATCAGGATGCTTTGATGAAACCATAGTAGTAATATTTATGAAACATGTACAATATGCAGGACACTGTGCTAAGCCCTGGGAGCAGTAGCATTGTGGCAGTTGGTGTATGTGTGATTCTATAAATCACTTTGAAAAGTTCAGAATTCTGATCATTTGTAACACAACAGATCTTGAAGAGAGTGAGAAGAAGAGGAGAAGAGAGGAGCAGGGGAAGGAGGGAGAGTCTTCCTACCTCTTGAGTTTGTCACTCTCAAGTTCATCTTTCTTTGAGTCTTTCCACTTTGTCACCTCAGAGTGCTCCAGTTCATGAAATGAGCAGTCAACCAGTTGCATGTATGGTGAATAGACGGGCTGCAGAGAGATCATATAAAAGGTACAGCAGGTTCATGTAAATTGCAAGGGTCACCCTTTCAGAATTAAATTCCTGAGGCTGATTTGATGGAAGCTGAAGTAAGAAAGCAAATGGGAAAAGGAAACAGATGGGAAACTATGACAGAGTTGGGCTGAGTAACCTCATTCACACAGTAGGGAAGGCCATGAGTAGTACTTTCTTGGGGCAGTTGTAAATCTGTCCTCCCCTTTTCATTTTCACCTCTGAAAGTAACAAGTGGATTCCCTAGAATCCAGTGACTTTTCCCTGGTCTGGGAATAAGAACAATGAAAAATGTTGGATTCCTGAGCATTTCTTTATAAGAGTTCTATTTATTTATCCACTTGTGCTTGTTCCTTGTATGTGTACTTGTCTTTGATATTAGATTGAAGGCCCTTCGGAGGCTAGAACTGTGTCATACTTTTGTACACTCCCACGTACAGTGCTCTGCAAATAGTAAACGTTCAAAGTACCAGAGGTAAAATATTGATAGCTAGCACAACTTTCTAATTTTTTTTAAGTCTTCCACTCCAGGCCAAGTTGTCTCTAGCCTAAATGTCCCTGCTTACTTTATTTTGGTTTCTGGTGGGGTGTTCACTCCTCTCTCTTTCTCTGGGTAAACAAGACAGGGAAACATCCTTTAGGAATTCTTCTCGATTCACCTCACAAATATTTTTTTCAAAAAAGTTCACTTAAAAAAAATGTTTTGTCCCACCAACCAAAATGATGATTTTTGACTGCAAAATTATTGGTAACCCCATTGTATTTCCTAACTCTGTCCTTCTCCTCTGTCACTGCCATCTCCTTCCCCTTCTCCCCAACTCATTTACTAAGAGATTACCTGTTTGCAGACTAAACCCTCAGAGACACCCCAAAGACATGTTCTCATGAAAAGCAAAGGGGAATAGATTGAACAACTCTAAGGCCTGCTGCCCTTTTGTAGCGAATCCCACAGCCTGATTTCCTTGAGCCTCAGTGTAGTGCTTATTTCCTCAACTGACTTAAATGCCTTTTTCTGGCGGCTTCCTACCCTAGCACCTCCCTCCTTGGGCTCCTTAGATTTCCAGGGATCTGCATCGAGTTGTGTGAGAATGGCCTCTGGAAGACCTCAGCCCACCCCCTTTTTAGTAGCTGTTTCCAAAAGTGACCTAGACTCAATCTGCAATGCAGTCAACAGCACGACAACAGTCAGGACAAGCGAGATGAACAGGGCTGTCACCCTTTCGCCCTGTGGCTCTCAGGGGCTTGGGGTGTCTCCAAGAGGATCAGGCTCCGGGCAGACCAGGTCCTGGTTTGGATGACCCCGGATGTGGAGGCTGGTGATGATTTGCTGGCTCTGTCCTGGCCCCCAGGGATGGATTTTAAAGCGAATCATCTCTGGGGACAGCGGTGAGCCTGGCAAGCCATCCTTGCATGGTGAGCCCCTGCGACCTCCAAGGATGCCCCGAGAGCTCTAAGAGTCCGGGATACCATAAGCCATCCCTGACTGTAGAGCTTCCAAATCAGGGAATGTTCTGCACTTGAGAGGAACACAGTTGTATTGCAATCAATCGATGGTATTCAGTGAGCGCTTCCTGTGTGCAGCGCACTGTACTAAGCACTTGAGAAAATATAGTATAATAGAGTTTTGATCCCCGCCTACAGTCTCTAGGGGAATATGGGCAATGAGAGAAATTAATAATAATAATAATGATGGCATTTATTAAGCGCTTACTATGTGCAAAGCACTGTTCTAAGCGCTGATAGGGGAAACAGTAGCATATCAGTATCATGATATACATACATATATAAACACACACACAAACACACACAGACACACAGACACACACACATGTGCTGTGGGGTCTTGGAGGACATGTGATTTTAGTAGGGTTTTGAAGGTGGGAACATTGGTGGACTGGGAGGGAATTCCAGGCCTGAGGGAGAATGTGGACAAGCGGTTAGCATAAGGATAGACAAGTTTGATGTAGAGAGAGTAATAAGAATAATAATAATAAAAATAATAATGATAGCATTTACTAAGCGCTTACTATGTGCAAAGCAATGTTCTAAGCACTGGGGAGGTTACAAGGTGATCAGGTTGTCCCACGGGGGGCTCACAGTCTTAATCCCCATTTTCCAGATGAGGTAACTGAGGCCCAGAGAAGTGAAGCGACATGCCCAAAGTCACACAGCTGACAGTTGGCGGAGCCGGAATTTGAACCCATGACCTCTGACTCCAAAGCCTGTGCTCTTTCCACTGAGCCACGCTGCTTCTCTAGTAATTGGTGTTGGGGTAGAGTAGTTGGTGTTAGAGGAGCGGAGTGTGCAGATTGAGTTGTAGCAGGATACATCCTTACATAGAAGCAATGTGGGCAGGCACGCCAGTTACGCACTGATCTTTTCAGCCTTACTTTCAATCAGGGGTAGGACCTCACGGACGTTTCGTGTCTTCAAAAATGAAGAACAGACTGATGCGCCTATACATATATAGAGCACCATGCCCTTCCTGAGCCTTCAGGGCTGTGGCAGGAGCAGGTGGAATCTGTTTCAGCCCCAGCCTTGGTGAGGGGGCAGAAGGATATGCAGCTTGGGGTATCGCTGGGGATACGTTGCTTGAGAGCCCCAAGAGGCTCAGCTAAAGCCATTTATTTTTTTGGCTGATAGTTGAGGTGCACCTGAGCCTTGCATTCTAAAAGTTGACAGTGAAATCACGAGCTCTGGACTCCATTCAGCCCACCAGGTGATTTTTTTAAATCATTAATCGTATTTATTGAGCACTCACTGTGTGAAAAGCACCGTACTAAGTGCTTGCAGGCTGCCCACAAGTGCTCCTACTCAAGCCTCATTCAGATTGAGAACAAATGACATTTCCTGTGGTCCGATCCCTGAACGTGCAGATAGCAAAGTATCTAGCACCCTGCTCCCCGTGCTCCAGGCCTTTGAAACCAGACATTCAATTTAAATTTCAGTCTCTTTTCCCATGCTGGGTCAAGGGAGCTAAGAGGCTGCATTTGAATTTCTCGGGACAGAGTCAGCTCTTATCCAGGGTTTCCTCTTGTCTTCACCCTCCTGTGAGCCTAGCATGAGAAACCTCATTTGGCAACCCTTACCCAGAGACTCAATCTTCCTCTTAGGTCTAGACCAATGGTGGAGGCACCCAGCTGTGAGTTGTCTTTCTGCTGTCATGAAATATTACTGTTTTACACTCTCCAATAACAGTTAGCAGCATTTCATGGCTGCCTGGCGGGGAATTCGACCTCCCAACCAGCTGGATGCAACAGCCCGGTGCAGAAATGGTGATGGCTCCTGGTGATCGGGGTTCAATTCAATTAGAAATACTTCTCCCCGCTTCACTGAAGAGTAGTTGAGATGAATGCTTCGCAAACTTGTATAAAAAGGCGACCAAAGTGGAGTAACATCCCCGTGATCTTTGAACTATGCTGTCATCCCACCATTATTGATGTTATTGCTTTGAGCTATCTAATTAAAATCTGAGTGACAGATTTGTTATTGAAAAGCTGAAACACAGCTCACATCCCTCACAAATACATTCGAGCAGGGTATATATCTGCTGTTTTGATGGTTACTCCAAGATTACTAAGCTATGCCGGCTGCCAAAACAAAGTCAATAAATCCTTTATTTTCTTCCCAAGTGCCTTTCATTAGTCATTTAATAATAAAAGTAGTGGATGCTACCCTGGATCCTCTGAAATAAATTAAGTATGCCCATTAGAGTTGTAATTAAAGCATCAGATAGATGAGTTTATTTTGGTTCAGAGATCGCTAGGTTGATAGAGCTAAGAGATCACCCAGCAACCCTCATATTTTGTGACGTGTAAAATATGGTTCCCGCTTCTAAAGAGGGGTAGGGTCCAGTCCTTTTGTCATCTCAAAAGGCAACATCTTTCCCTCCTCTGAATGACAGTCTTCTGCTTCAAGGGCTGTAAAATTTGCAGAAGGCACCTTAAAGCCGGTAACCCTGTATCAGCCTGCAGTTCAGAGCCTGCTGAGTAAACTGGATAAACCTGGTATACTCAGATCAGGAAACATGACAGAAGGCTGAGTTATCTGAAAATTTAGCTAAGTTTGTGAACAACAGGAACCATCTGTCATGGTTATTCTGATTCAAGGGCTAAATCGAATGGAAAGCGTTATTTGGTCAACTAAAGAAATGCTATCAAAATATTTCCCTACCTTTCCTTTCATCAAAACAGTTTCTCAGATGTTTTTTTGGGTTCTTGGAGAATGTGCCTGTTCTTCCAGAATAGAGACTTGGGTATTCACTTCCACCACCGGAAGAGGGGTGGGGCAGGAATGAAGGAAGGAAAGAAGGTCATCTTCCTGCAGAATAACATTTGAGAGAGAAGGGATTTCGATTCCGTAAATTCATTCCCCGTTCCCACTGAGAGGCCTGAATCTGTCAAGCTAATCCAGAAGGATTTTTGGCTTTTTGGCCAAATGTTTAGCTGAGACATCCGCGTCCCGCCCCCCGCCCACATCCTGGGCTAAGGTCTGCTGAATCATGTTTACAGTCATTAGCAATTTGGGTTCTAGAAAAAAAAGTGAGATGAAGGGTGCAGAGGGTGGTGTCGAATGACCTTTGTCATCAGGTCTTCCCAGATGGGGTGACCACCCAGTGGTGGTGGCATGCCTTTCATCTCACTGCACTGGTGTGGTAGAAATGCCAGCAGGCCACTCCTTCTCATCATTGGAGGAGCTGCTTCTGTGGAGCAGGAAACTGTGGTTCTACCTTCACGACATGTTCTTTGTGGGCAAGGAACCTGTCTGCCGACTCGGTTGTATTGTGCCCTCCTGAGTGCTTGGTACAGTGCAAGCACCTCCTTAGCGCACAGTAAGCAGTCAATAAATACGACCGATTGTAGCCTTTCTACTCAACCAAGAAACCGGATGTTTCAAAAGACCGTCATTCTTTTGGAATTCACAGGGAGAGAGGACTCTTTTTTTCCCCCTCTGTCCATTTCATCACTGTTCTTGTTCTAATTCATGTGTATCTTTGAAGACAACTAGGGGCCTTTTCCCTTTGAATAGCAGATAGCATATGGGAATAGGATTTCATTTGTCATAAACTGTCAAAATATTTCTTTTTTACGAAACTACAATCTTCTAGGGACTGTTCCCAATCCGGATGGAATTCCTGAGCCGTGAACAGTATGACCTTTATGTTAGCAGATACATTTTTAAGTACACATATGGCCATTCATACATTCTATCGTATTTATTGAGCGCTTACTGTGTGCAGAGCACTGTACCATGTGCCTGGAAAGTACAATTCAGCAACAGAGAGAGACGATCCCTGCCCACAATGGGCTCACAGTCTGGAAGGGGGGAGACAGAAATCAAAACAAGTAAACAGGCATCAGTAGCATTAATAGAAATAGGTAGAATTAGAGGTATATATTCACATCAGAACAAGTAAAACAGGTATTAATATAAATGAATAGAATTATAGACGTACATTTATATACAAGTGCTGTGGGGCGGAAGGGTATGAAGCAAAGGGAATGAGTCGGGGCGATGGGGAGGGGACGGGCAACTGAGGAAAAGGGGGGCTCAGTCTGGAAAGGCCTCCTGGAGGAGGTGAGCCTTCAGTAGGGCTTTGAAGGGGGGAAGTGAGATGAACGGATAGGACAGATGGACGGATGGACAGACAGATGGACATTTGGGCAGACAGATGGATGGACATTTGGATGGATGGACAGACAGACGGATAGACGGACATTTGGACGGACAGATGGATATTTGGGCAGACGGATGGACAGACAGATGGACGGATGGACAGACAGGCGGACAAACAGATGGACATTTGGACAGATGGATGGATGGACAGATGGACATTTGGACAGATAGAAGGAAGGATAGATGGACGGACAGACAGATGGATGGACAGACAGACATTTGGACAGATGGACGGACAGACAGATGGACAGATGGATATTTGGACGGACAGACGGATGGACAGATGGACATTTGGACAGACAGACAGACATTTGGACAGAATGATGGACAGGCAGACAGACGGACGGACGGACAGACGGCCATCCGGCCATCCTAGGTCCTGAAGAACAAGTCAGGAGACCAACCTATAGTAATAATATTTCATCTTCATAGTGTTTGCGCCCTGGAACCTAACTTAAGTCATTTTTGACCTCCAGATGCCTTACACTTAGCTTCTGGGATTCTAGTTAGTTTTTCTTCTGGGACCAGGGCTTTTCATTAGGTTCAGGGCAGATTAGCCAAGGATAGCTGGCAGCCGTTGCAACAAGCCATAGAAACCAAATGAATATCCTGCCTCCTATATTGACATCTGACTTTGCCCTATTCTAAAAACTATTCAGTTCCCTCTCTGCCATCAAAGCCCTCCTAAAAAGCCCCCCGACTCCACAGCAGCCCTTAACAATTGGTATTTGCACCCTTTTTCAGCACTGTGCCTTTAGTCCCATGAGAAATTATTGTGTGTTTTTAAGCACCGGGCCAAGCACTGGTGTAGATGCAAAATAAGGATCAGATACAGTACCTGTCCCAGGTACTTTATTCTCATTTTACAGATGGGGAAACTGAGGCACAGAGAAGTTAAGTGGCTTGCCCATCATCACACAACAGGAAAGGGGCGGGGCTAGAATTAGAACATGGATTTTCCTGGCTCTGCAGCTTATTCTTTCCACTGGGCCAGGCTCCTTGACACTTGTGTAGGAATGGGTTTTCAAAGGAGGTTATAATTTGCGACTCTGTCCTTCATTAGATTGTAAGGTCCTTGAGGGCAGGCACCATATATCTCCTTATATCTTGCTCTCCCAAACCTTAGTCCACTGCTCTGCACACAATAGGCCCTTGATAAATACCTTTGATTAATTGACTAAAGCAGGTTTGTTTTTCCAAAGCACTCACTTCAATTAGTTCACTATAGCCTCACAACAGCTCTGTGAGGGAGAGGTGGGTATTCTTATTTCCATTTTGAAGATGAGAAAATGGAACCCCAGAGAGGTTAAGTGATTTGCCCAAGATCACACAGCAGGCCAGTATCAGAGTGCGGCTCTCTTGATTCCCAGCCTCACACTCATTCCATTGTTCACTAAACCTTGCTGCTTCCTACCTGAAACCAGAAAAGGAAAAAAAAAAAAACCTGATTTCTGTTTCCTTGAAGGTTAATGAGATAATTCCTGTTTAATGCTTGGAGCTCTCCGAAAAAAAAAAAAACCAACACACATGGTGTCAGTACAAATAGAAACAATCAGATATCCTGCCCATGAGCTGTTATGGACCTGGTTCAGCTGCTCATCTGTAAAGCAGAGTTCCCTTCAGTTATTATCTAGAGACAAATGTAACTGTGGATCTAACAGGAAGAGTTGGCCTTGGAAGCTTCACATATTTCCTGAGGATATCTCAGAATGATCTTCTTTCAAGACTGAGCTTTCATTATTTTTCTATCAACAACTTGAGGTGAATCACGTATTTGCAAAAGCGTAGAGTTCTCCCTTTTCCTCATTCACATTGCCAGTTGTTGTTTGATTTGGTCTCTATACGTTCCTCTCTCTAGCTGGTGATAATACAGGACATTTTTCTCAGAGTAAGAAGATGAAATTGCCTCAGAATACTACATACTTTTGTAATCAAGTTCATTTCTTCTTCAGCCTCACCGGCCCAGTGAAATGTGCCAGTAGGGACCCTTAATTCTCCCTCAGCTGCAATTCACAGTGTTTAACACAGTTTTTGGTGGGGGGGTGGGCAGGAGGGAATACCATGCTTTTACAATTGTAATAGTTTCATTGTAAATTCTCCATGCATTCTCTTGCCCTTTGCATTACTGAGAGATGCTTTTTTTGAGAGTGTAAAGGGTGGGGACTGACTTTTTTTAAAGAACATAAACCACATACATCTGCCCACACAGTAATATGTTTTTCACTCATGCATCCACTGTGTTAAAGCAGCTAGGAAATGGGAATTTCAAAAGGAGTAGCAGTTCTTTATTAAATTCATTCTCATTAGTATGGGAGAATAAGGTAAGCCAGCAGTTGCTGTTGAATAGAAACAGAACTCTTCCGTTATCCATGCATCACGGGGAGGTTTATGTTCCAGAATTCAATTAGCAAGGAAGGAATAGTGTAGTATTAGGCAGGAATCTATGGTATTCCAAGATCTGGTGAAAGCAGTAGAAACCATTCATTAATTTATTCAAGCCTAGTTTTGACCTGACCTTTTGGTGTAATTCATAAAATTTCCCGTTAGAGAGGGGGGGAAAAAAGTGTAAATCCAGAGCTCTTTCCTCTGTTTTCATATGTGGAAGGAAAGGTCTTGAAGAGCTTTACACATTTTACTTGTAAAACAAAGTCGAACCGAGTGTGAATTTGAACCATATGTCCACTTATTTCTTTCACTCATAGGAATCACAAGTGATTTTTGCTCATAAAATCTTGGTTTTAAAAAATCATTTTCTTGCAAAAGTCCAACCAAGATGTATTAAACTTAATGTTGTTAATGACCTACGAGTTGAACGTACTGGCATTTGAGTATGAGGTTAACAAAAAGTAAATAATAATAAAAACAACTTACTTTTCTATTTCCTTCATTTCCTTTATTGTTACAATTTTTAAAATTGGGTATATGTACCATTTTTAGCCATAATCCCCATTTCCTTTTGAAAATTCCTTGTTTATCATGGATTTCTTCTGCCTAGAAAGCATCTAATCCTCTAATGTCGAAATCATTTCTACAGTGCAAATGTCAGAGGGAAAAAAAAATTTGCATCGACAGCTAGAATAGGTAAACTCCTGCAAAACAAAGGAATCTTTTTTCTTGTGGACCAGCATTCTACATGAACAAATTACCTGAATAGCTGTTACCAAAAAATGCACTTTGGCCTCAACTGTTCAACCATTTCTAGCCAGACCTCTCCCTTCTTTTCTCCCAACTTCATCTCCACTTCACCATTTTTGTAGAGGACTACAGTGAAGAGTATATCTGCGACCCTGTATTTCCTAAGAGCAGACTTCATTAGGAGCAGAGACAATAGAAGCATGGTTATTTCACCTGGTACATTTTGTTGGCACAAAGAAGCCTTTCAAAATGCTTTTTAACAGAATGGGTTTTAGAACTATAAACAATACATGACATACTATTCTATCTGCTTGCTTGACAGTGATCATGCACAGTTGCTCTGCGCAAAGAAAATAATGAAAGGTGATTGAAGAGGGTTTTTTTTAGAGCTGGGAAGAAAGCAAACCATTTCAGAAATCTAGAATGAAATAGGTTTAATCGTTGAAGTAATAATTAGTTAAACACGTGACTGCCCTTTAAAAAGAAGTTTCATTACAGGCTTCAAAGTACATGTACCAAAGTAAGATTTTCATATGTGCCAATCAGATAACCGTATGTCTATCATGCTACCATGTGTACCACAGATTAGAGTTTAGTATGTTTAGGTTGTGACTTTGCATCTTTGAAGCCCTGTTCCCGACAGGGATTCATCAGTTCAGTATGTTTTAATTATGAAATTAAACTTTCTGTTTGCTATTTTTTTTCTCTGCCCAGGCTTTTAGAAAAAAGTAATGGTGCCTTATTTAGCTTCATTTCAGAAATATGTCATCCATTCACCAACTAGAAGTAGGCCATCCACTCATGTGCTAGATCTCATCATCACTAGTCATTGTACTATCCCTAATCTCACCAATTCTGAAATCCCACTCTCAGACCACAACCCCCTGACCGGCCTTCTCTCCCACATCCACTCTCCCTACAAAACTGTCTTCTCTCTCCACAGAGACTACCGATCTCTCGACCTTCTTTACTTATCCAATCCATTTTGCCCCATTTGGACTCCTTGCCTTACCTTCCCTCTCAATGAACAAATCCACACCCTCAACTCCTCCCACTCTGCCGAACTCAATTCCCTTCTACCCCTGTCCTGCTGTCAGTCTTGTGCCATCAATCTGCAGATCTGGCTCATCTCTACAGAATGCTTTCTCTCCTCCTGAGTTCATGCTTCAACCCCCTGGTCGGTTGAAGCAACTCCTCCTTTATTGAGTCCCATGTCCTCTGTCCACACCAACTACTCCAGATCTGTAACTCCTTCTTGAACCACCCCGCCCCCCCGTGTGCTCACCTTCCCCATCTCCTGATGATTTTGCCAACTTAATTTGTTGACAAAATCAACACTATCAGGTGTGACCTCCCCACAATTTTCCCCTCATCTCCCCAGATCTCTCTGACCCCTGCATCCACTCTTTCACCCTTCTCAGCTGTCTCTCAAGAGGATACCTCCCACTGGCTCTCCAAATCTACCTCCTACTTCTATATTCATTCTTTCCCTAGCCCTGACTTCTCTTCTCCTCCACAATCTTGCATTTTCCCTGTCTTCACGACACCATACATGCATATTCTGCTAGCACCGCAAGCTTAGTATGTCTCAAACTGAACTCCTCAGCTTCCCTCCCAAATCCTCTCCCTCTAGATTTCCCAGCTCAGTTGGCTACATCACCATCCTCCCTGTTTCTCAAGCCTGTAACCATGGAATTGCACCTGACTCCTCCCTCTCTTTCAACCTCAGTATTCAATCTTTGACAAGGCCGGTCCATTCTTCCTTCACGTTTCCTGAATCAGGCCCATCTTCTACACTGAAACTACCTTTATATCGATCTAGGTACCTGTCACATCCCGGCTTGTCTACTGCATCAACCTCTGTATTGACCTTCCTGCCACCAGGGCTTCCCCTTTCCAGTCCACACTTCACTTTGCTGCACAGATCATTGCTCTAAAATGCTGTTCTGCTCAGATCTCCCCACAGTTCAAAAACCTCCGGTGGTTGCCCACTCTTCTCTGTATCAAGCAGAAACTACCGACCACCAGCTCTCTCAGCTTTATCTGGCACTGAACCAGCTTTCTCCCTCCTACTTGTCCACTTTCTTCTCTCATCACACCCGGCTCACACATTCCATTCCTCTCAAGCCAATGTACTTGCTGTGACTCATTCTCATCTCTCCTGGCGCTGTCCTCCTGCTCATTCCCTTTCTTCTGCCTGGAACTCCTTTCCCTTTCACATCCAGGAGGTCACTGCTCCCCCAAGGTCACTGCTTCCCCATCTTCGAAGACCCTCCGAAATCACATTTCTTCTAGGAGGCCTTTCCCAATTAATCTCTTTCGTTTCCCCACATGATAGCTCCACAGTTGCATTTCCACAGAGAAGCAGCATGGCCTAGTGGATAGAGCACAGGACTGGGAGCCTGAAGGACCTGGGTTCTAATCCTGTTCCGCCACTTGTGTGCTGTGTGATCTTGGGCAAATTGCTTCATTTCTGTGGGCTTCAGTTACCTCACCTGTAAAATGGGGATGAAGACTGTGAGCCCCATGTGGGCCAGGGACTGTGTCCAATACGATTTGCTGGTATCCACCCCAGTGCTTAGTACAGTACCTGGCACATAGTAAGCGCTTAACAAATACCATCATAATTATCATCATCATCATCATCATCATCATTCCAGACTACATAAGCCTGTACTCACATCTGCCTGTAGCACTTATCTACACGTCTTAATACTGCATTGTTTTTCCTGCCTATACATATATTTCTGTCTCCCTGCCCTATATCCGTCTCCCCTGCTAGACTGTACTAGACTCCTTGAGTGCAGGAGTCACATCTACTAGTTCTTTTGTACTTCCCCAAGTGCTTAATACAGTGATCTGCACACAGTAGGTGCTAAATAAATAATTTCATTGAATTGTTACAATACAAGAGAGTTGGTAAACATGATCCCTGGCCCCAAAGTGTGTGCGGTCATAAATGTGTGGAAATCAAGTTGTATCGATATTTTGTTATGCATCTAGTTCTAACATAATGAATGTTTTCACTGTAGGTTTTGCATCTAATGCTGTTAGGGAATTAGGTAAGGTTCTTCTGGCAATCTCTGGATAGGAGATGATGTGAGGTGGAAAGAAACAGCTGTATACTTGCACACGTACCAGTCAAGGCATGCATCCTGTAGCACCAGTTTTTCTTAATGCAGGGTTTGTCAGGAATGTGAGCCTCGCATTCTGGGAAAAATGAATGTCCTGGGTTTTAGCATCTTTTGAAAAGGCCTGCAGCATGTCACCAAACATGAAAGAAAGGCATTTCGGGACATACGGAATGAATTTGAAAAGAAGATGTCATGCTAAAGTTCCACAGAGTTATGTGGACTGAAATTGTATGCGATGAACCATTGGCTCTATTTCCCCTGTGTGTAATTCACTTTAATGTCTTGTCTCTCCCTGGAGACTCTAGACTCCTGTGGGCACGGATCGTGTCTATCAACTTTATTGTACTCTCCCAAGTGCTTAGTAGAGTGCTCTGCACACAGTTAGCATTCAATGAATACCATTGATTGGTTGGAAGGCAACTTGTAAAATTGAGACATTGAGCGCTTTCCAGTGTAAGGAGAGCCTATCACTCCCTACCGTGCCCTGCATTCATCAAGAAATTATGGCTATTGGGAGTTGTTTCTTGTTTCAGAAAACATATTTGAAGGCCAATTATAATCAACTCTAGATTATTTTAGGGCTGATTTCCTGATTTACAGATTTTCCGGGCCCTTTTCTACTTCTTCTTCTCTCTCTTTTCCAAGGATCAGAGTAGAAGGAGTAAATGTCAGTAATTCTTGCTCCACCTCTCCCCCAGTATTTCCGATAATCAGCAGTCAACTGTACCCCACTGATCAAGTAGCAGCATGCAACCATTTTGCTCACCATCACCATTTTAAAAGCATTTCCTCCTTTCCCAAATAAAGCAGCTTTAAAAATAGTAGCAACTAAAGCAAAGAATGTGAATTCATTTTTATCTTTCCTCAACTGCTAAAATCATATACTTACAGAGCCTTCACAAATGGCCCCCTTTCTGAATAGATTAAAAACCAACAGGGTTTTGCTGTCAGAATGCACTCGGTTGGTGTAGTACCACCATTTGTGAGGTGACAGTGGTCATCTCTGCATGGAACAGATGTGATTTTGGAAAGGAATTTCCTGGGGAAGAATCACTGTGGGCCCCAAAGGCACACGGGACAAGCCGAGCATTCAGTCCTCATCTGATAAGGGCAGGGATGGCCCTGTAGGACAAGACCAATGGAAGCCTTAGACCATCAGTCCAACTTCCAGCCTTAAGCCTGAACTCAGCATCCCTGCCTGATTGGCAGGCTGTCTTTCAAGCTTTGCCATGCCTCCCGCTAGGCATTTGCTCTTGTCCCACCACCCCGGAACCCAGGCAGGCTCATCCGTGGAGCTGGGGGTGAGGGAGGTGATATGAGTGCAGACTGCAGAGCTGCTGCACTCCTATGAATACTCCTCTGTAAGTTGTCGGTCAGGTGGTTTCCAAAGCCAACCGGAAAGCACTCGCACAGTTGGAACTTTATCTGGGCTCACCCTGATTCTTTTCACAAGAAGCGGTGTAGCGTAGTAGAAAGAGCATGGGCCCCAGAGTCAGAGGACCAGGGTTGTGACCTTGGGTGACCTCACTTCTCTGGGCCTCGGTTTTCTCATCTGGAAAATGGAGATTCGATACCTGTTCTTCCTCCTCCTTAAATGTCAAGCCCCATGTGGGACAGAGACTGTGTCTGAAGTGATTGACTTGCATCTTCTAGACTGTGAGCCCATTGTCGGATAGGGACCGCCTCTATATGTTGCCAACTTGTACTTCCCAAGCACTTAGTACAGTGCTCTGCACACAGTAAGCGCTCAAGAAATATGATTGAATGAATCTACCCCAGTGCTCAGTACAAGGCTTGGCATATAGAAAGCACTTGATACCACAGAACTTATGTATAGCTCAAATTACATTGATTTTTTTTCTGCATTACCTTTGCTGTCAGCAGTTGTAACATCATTCTTTCTCCTGCTCCCATTTATGAATCATTTGTTTTAGTCCATGTGTCCCATTAGATTGTAAAATTTGAGGGCATAGCCTATGTATCTTATTTTTGTGGTACTTATCCAAGCACTGAGTACAGTGTTTCTCACTCAGTAGGGATTCAATAAATATCTTTGATGGATTGGACTCTGAGGAGGCCATGTATTTTTGCCAACCCATAATATACTGGGGCGTATATCTATCCAAACTGAATTGCCTGGTTGAGACATGTATCCAAGCTTATGACTGTCGATCAGTCAGTCAGCGCTATTTATTGAGCACCTACTGTGTGCAGAGCATTGTGCTAAGTGCTTGGGAGGGTACAATGTAACAGAGTTGATAGACACGTTCCCTATTCCCCATGACTGTACAGTCTAAAGGGGGAGAAAGCCATTGAAATAAATTACAGATATATGCATAAGTGCTATGGGGCTTGGGGTGGGGTGAATATCAACTGCTTAAAAGCACTCCCTTGTGAATTTTCTTTGTTCCCAACACAATCCTACTGACCAAATAGATGTTCAGAGTCTCTCAGATCCAGTCTTCAAGAACAACATTGAGGAATCTTCTTTTCTGTCCCTACTTTCTCCCAGGCTTAGGCGGAGGCTGCAACAGATATGTGACTTTTTTAGTTGGGATAAGCATAAAGGCTGCAAGAAATACGGGTGGAAATTACCTTTAAGATTTCTCTTGTTGATATGCTCTCTCTGTGCATTTTAATCCCAATTCCTTACTGGCATCAGAAAAACAGATAGGGCCTTGTTTACTCTCAGCTTTAGGATATCTCTAAGCTTAAAAAGAAGGATAAGTGCCAAAGCCATGGTGCACCAACACTGAAAGCCGTACTTAATCATTGTTTTCGAATTACTTCGACAGCCAGCCCTTTGCACTTAAGGGGGAAGAAAGCTCAAATTAAATGATTGCTTTCCTGGTGCTAATGAAGGGTGGGGGGGGGGGGAAATGCCCTGGTTTGTAAATACAATGTAGATCATTCATCTGGGAAACTGAACTAGCAAGCAATCATAATAGGAACACATGATCATAGCATTTGTTCAAACTCAGATGTGTCCTGAAACTGGAGACAGAAGTGGACTCAGTGGCTATTAAAATCCTTCAGTGATTTCCCTGAAGATGCTTGGAAAGATGATTCTGTTGCTGGAAGTAAGTGGCCTAGTGGAAAGAGTATGTGCGTGGGAGTCAGAGGACCTGGGTTCTAATCCTGGCTCTGTAACTTGCCTGCCGTGTGATCTTGGGCAAGTCACTTAACTGCTCTATGCCTCAATTTCCTCAACTGTAAAATGGTGATTCAAGAACTATTGTCCCTTCTACTTAGACTTTGAGCTCCTTGTGGTACAGGGACTGTGTCCAACCTGATTAACTTGTATCTACCCTAGTGCTTAAAACAGTGCTTGACACATATTCTTAATGCATACCATAAATAGTAATGATGATGGCATTTATTAAGCACTTACTCTGTGCAAAGCACTGTTCTAAGCGCTGGGGAGGTTACAAGGTGATCAGGTTGTCCCACGGGGGGCTCACATTCTTAATCCCCATTTTCCAGATGAGGTAACTGAGGCACAGAGAAGTTAAGCGACTGGCCCAAAGTCACACAGCTGACAGTCGGCGGAGCCGGGATTTGAACCCATGACCTCTGACTCCAAAGCCCGGGCTCTTCCCACTGAGCCACGCTGTTTCTCTGAAATTACTGGACTGTAGAATGGTTTGCAAGATGCTGAACCAACTCCCAATTTAAGCTGTGAATTCACAATCATGTATGGTCAAGTGTTAAGTTAACATAGTGAGTTAACGATGAGAGACTATGAGATTTTCTTTTGATAAGATTCCCAAGCTTAACTTTGCTACACTTTCTAGCGACCGTTACCTAGAGGAGGAGGCAAGGTAAGGAGACTTTATGGAAGATACGCCAGGCTAGAGAGGGTGCTAAAAGGAGACAAGGGCAATCGAGAGGAAAAAATGATGGAGCTGAGCCAGAGAGCCTGGAGATTCAGAGTCTGCATAATAATAATTGTAGCTTTGGTGATATTTAAGTGATTACTATGTGTCAAGTGCTGTAGTAAGCACTGGGTTTGATTCAATGTAAGCAGATCAGGTGTAGTCCCTGTCCCACCGTTAAACAGGAAGGGAGACTAGCGATCTTATCCCTGTCCTACAGAATGAGGTAACTGAGGCACTTAGAAATTCAGTGACTTGCCCAAGGTCACATAGTATGCAAGTGGCAGACTCAGGATTAGAACCCAGGTCCCCTGACTTCCTAGGCCCACTATCTTTCCACTAAGCCGCACTTCATGACTGGGCACCCATCACTGCATTTTACTTGATGACATCAAACAGCAATCCCTGGACTAAGTCATTTTAGAAACCAGTGGTTAGGTGAGACGGTCCCTAGGAGAGGTAACTAAACCATGGCAATGAGGAGATCCTCCCCTACTCACCAGCTTTCAGCCCATTCTTCTCGGAATGAGTCGAGATGGGAGAACGTTTGGAAGATTTCCTCATTCATTATACACTCTCTCTTGCATTTCTGATCTAAATGTGAAAGTTTGGAGTGACCTTTTATGCAACACTAGCATAATAGTCTGAAAAATATATTGAAATTTTTTCCCGCTAGAGCCATACCGAGTGCTGACAAATTAATTGTCTGCCTGCACTCTTTGAACAGAAAGCTTCATTGTTCGGTTTGCCAGGGTGTATGCATTTCATTATGCTACACCTTGGTGACAAAGAAGGCTGAAAGGGAAAAATCATCTCAAAGGTGAGTCAGGCGTTGGGCTTGAATCTGCAACTCAAACACGGACGAGTCATTGAATCTGACAGTCTACTGGTGACACAGTGGAAAAAATCCATAGAAAGCAATGCTGATGAGGCCATGCTCATTTTTAAAGTGATGGCTTGTCTCTAGGAAATGTGAAGTATTTCTCACTCAGATTTCATTCCACTTCTCGGGGCAGCTCCAATCCCTAAGTGGGAAGGAATTCACCTCTTTTTGAACGTTTAGAAAACTCATCAATGGTTCAGAGACCATTCCCAAGGAATGTTGAGCTTGAATTGCTTTGAAGGTTAATGATAACCTGAGTTGTCCCATAAAGTGGATGGTTACCACTCTAAGGAAAACTCAGGCTACCATACATGTTCCATAACCAAAACCACACACATGCCCACAACCATTTCTTCAATATTGCCCTCGCGTTTTATCCAGTTAGAAACCCGTTTGGGGAACATTCCCTCCCCAAAAAATATTCAGAGAAAACACACATTAGGGAACAACTGAATGTAATCGATTCTTCCCGAAAAAGAAAAAAGTCTGCCTAAGACTAATTATGCCTGATAACAAACATCAAAACTCAAGAAACTAATGATCCATCATCCACAAATGGTCCTTCGGAGTTCTTAAGTGGTGGGTATTATTTCTTTGTAATATTTTGGTGTAAGCAGAAAATTTTGAATGCATGTAGCTGTTATTTCCATCAATTTATCTTTAAGTCATTGAGTACAAGGCAAGTAATTGTTCAGGAAATGCTGGTAATTAATTTTCTCGATCAGTTGTGACTTTTATAATGGGTATAATAGGTAATTGTTTTCTGAGTTCACTGACTTTTTGTTCCAGTCTTTTCCATTCTTGTTTTGCTGTGGAATTGATCTTATTGCTGCTCAGTCAATTAGAACTTAAGAACATAAGAAAAGCTATTACTGGGTCAGACTATTGGTCCATCCAGCAGAATATTGTTGCCTCAAGAGTGGCAACAAGATGCTTGGAAGAATCACGTAATGGTTCTCCTCTTTGACATCCATCGTAACGGGACAACCATCCCAACTTTCCCTCCAGTAGCCTAGAATGAATGAATGAATCCAAACCCCTCTTGAACTTGAAGATATGTTCAGCATGTATAGCTGTGGTTCCTGTTGCCTTACTACCTCCGTGTGAAGGGTTTCCTTTTTTAAGTAGCATACATAATCTAGAGCTGGTCTTTCATAAAGCTATTATGACAAAGCCCCATTATTCAGATAGTTGTTTTTGATAGGCTAATTAGAGATAGCTCTTTTTGGTTCAGTACTGTCATTGCATTCATGACAGCTCTGACCCCACGTTCTACTTTCCGAAACCACTATTGAACCTCCTAGCTTTCAGTCGTATTTTCTCTTGGTTCCCCCGTTGTTTGTCTTTCTTCAACACTCATGGCTCTGTTCAGTGGCAGTGGGGTCATTTCGTCTGATTTTTACTTGATTCCCAACTTTTTTGATAACTCTTGCCTTAACTATTGATTAAAATATGATTGAATGAATGAATGAACTATTAATCTCAGCTTCAATAAGATAGTTTGTTGTCGTTATTGCCCGCCTTAAATCTGTATTGTTTTTTTCAGTTACCCTTATTTTTCATTTAGGAGATGTATTATTATTAACAATAATAATAACAATGATGATGGCAATATTAATATTTGTTAAGCACTTACTATGTTCCAGGCACTGTTTTAAGCTAGTCAGGTTGGGCACAGTCCCTGTCCCAGATGAGGTTGACATTCCTAATCCCCCATTTTACAGATGAGGTAATTGAGGCACAGAGAAGTTAAGTTCATGCATCATTCATTCATTCAATTGTATTTATTAAGCACTTACTGTTTGCAGAGCACTGTACCGAGAGTTTGGGAAAGTGCAATACAGCAATGAACGGTGACATTCCCTGACCACAACGAGCTCACAGTCTAGGCAGGGGTGGGGAGAGATAGATAGCAATACAAAAAAATAAAATTACAGATTGACTTGCTCAAGGTCACACAGCAACCAAGTCGCAGAGGCAGGATTAGAACCCAGGTCCTTCTAACTCCCAAGCCCATGCTCTATCCACTAGGCCATGCTGTTGATATGTTGTTGGCCTATATGCTGGCATCTAGGTTTCTGATTGTATGGTTTCAAAATCTGCTCCTCCTTTAGTATACCGTTCGGTGATTCTGTTGTGATTGTTTGACTTCCATCAGTTGCTATATATCTTTTTCCTTGTTATAATAGTTTCCAATCCTGTGATCAGTTCTCTAATACACTCCTGGGTTACAAGAGCCCTGGGAACTGATGATGGCTCTTACCTCACCCATGTAAGCATGTCAAATCCTCAAGGGTGATGAGTTGGTTAACTGTGGAGACTTTCTTGTGTTTTTTGTTGCAGTTATCATTATTATTTCTTCATAATGATTCTCCCATCCACCCCATTCCACATCCCCTATCTTGGGAGATAATGGGCTGTCAGGTCCCTAAAGAAACACTTCTGTGGACTTAAGTGGGTGGAGGGGGGAAAGCAGGATGAAGAATACTTTCCTCCCCACATGTAGCACAAGAGGACTGTGAGGAGGCACCTGCTACTAGAGATTCTAGTAGTGAACACTTGTCACTCCTTACCATTCCCCTTTGACTCTGATTCAAAGCAGCTCAAAGAGCAGAGCGGAAAGGGAATGGAACAGGTGATGGCAGAAAACGTGTGGACCAATATGTCAAAGAGCACGTAAGCGGGGGAATGTAACTGGATATATTAGAGAGAGCAGAGGATAGGTGAAGTCTGTGTGGATTGATGAGTGGGGAGAGTGGATAGATGGATTTTTTCAAAATGATAGAGGCATCTCTTAATCCTCCATCAGTGTTTATTCTGGAGCTGTGCTTTTTGAAGCTCACATCTTGAAAGTCCCACTCAGTGGCCTGCCTTAATCAGAGATTCCCAACCCACCTTAAAAGAAACAAATCCAGAAAAAAATCCCTGGTTCTGGACACTTACCTCTCTGCTGAACGTAAAGTCTTGAATAGAGTTGCAGTAAGGGGAGATTATTTCATTGCCTCCCGTTCTTTTCAAATATTCCAGCAAGACTACCAAGGTACTCTAGTTACAGGCATTTTCCAAATACCGAGATATCATCTGTTAGGGAAGAATTGGTCCCTGTAATATACTGTATTTTCAAATGCTCTGGCTAGTCTTTTTCAGAATATCAGATTTGATTAAATGTGCTACTTAATTAAAATACACATAATGTGACTGAAATATTGAAGAAAGGGAAAAGAAAACCTCAGAGAAATGAAGAGAATTTGGCTCATAGATTCTTTTTTACTTGTTCCCTGACCTTTTGCCAAATGCGGTGCAAAGGAAATGTAATTAATGCAAGTATGTTTCGTATGCTCAGTAATAGATTTTCCAATGAAACATAACCTTTCTAAGGTGCTTTTCTTTATTGCTGGTTGTCAGGTGAAAATTAAATGAGCTCAGGGCTAAGCCTCAGATTCATCTTTCTGTCTACAAAGGGCTACGTGAGAATTTGAGGAGATACACAGCATCAACAGCAGAAGCAGTCCTTATTAATCTTTGGAATCAATATCCACCCTACACTTGAGCTTAAAGCCGGGTACTCAGACTCTCAAAGAGTGTAGCAACCTGTTGGTACCATTCCCTCCCTGCTTCTGTCTGATCTTGGCTCTCTCCAGCAGGGACTTGTACCATTTGAGCACTGAAGCAGTAAATGGAACCCCTTGGGTCTGAAAGAGTTCATGCAGCTTCCGTGAGAGTCTCTAATTTACTCCCAGGACACAGTTTGTGGACCAGGAGAGACTGGCTCAGACTTGAAAAATCAGGCTCTGGAAACGGAGGGGCACAGCACGTTGTCTTTAAAGGAGGGTACAGACACCGTTTCTCTATCGATTCACGTCTTCGAGGCTGCGACTCAGCTGTCGGTCCACTGAAACAGTCCTTAACGGTGCTGACTGTGGCATCTGGTATGCCGAACCCCCATGTTGGGAAGAGCGGGTCACACTTGCCTGCCTCCGGAAGGCCTGTTCTCATTGTTTGCCGGTGCCTGGGATCAGGAAGGAACACTCCTTTAATTCAGGATTTATCCTCTCTCCTATTTTCTCTTTCCCTATGAGGTGATAATCCTAGCAGGTATGAAGCATGCACGCTTTTAGGACGGGTGAGTCGCCGAGGGTTTGGAGGTGGGATTCCATCTGGAAACGCACCAGAAAGTTTGCAGTTTCCTGAGATTATTCAGCCTTCACAAGAGTGCAAAGTCTGGCTTAACATCTCAAATGAACAAGAGCCAGCTCTCTGGCAGGGCCAAAAATACCTCAAGAACAGCCTTTCATTTGGTATTTCAGCACTGCTGCTTCCAGACTTACTGAGAACTCCAGAAGTGCAGGGGATGTGTGAAAATGTCAAATTAATGAAAAACAAAGTTAAACATTTCAGAACCTGAAAAAAGATTCAGTTCCAGAAATGAGCAAAGGTTTGGGGAGAGCCTTATTTTTCCAACCAGATTTATCCATCTTTCATTCTAACAAAAATAAGTCTTTCAAAGAACAGGCATATTTTTAAAAGATTTTGTCTGCGGTACTTGGCAAAAGCCAGTACTTGGCAATCTCCCCCTTATTTATAACACGTAATTATACTTGCTTTTCTATATGTGTACATTTCACTATTGAATATAACATGGACCTCTGTCAGATGCCAGTTGTCGATGAACAAACAATAAATGTGGCTTTTTATGTATCAATAAATTACCCCTTTTCCCCCCTTTAAATTGTGGTTGATCCCATTGAATGCTGGGGAGAAAACAACTTAAAATTCACAACCAGAGCTCGGCTGCCAATTTAGGACTTTGTTAACGTGGGATCTGCCAAGTTTTTAGCTGAACTTCTTGCTGAAAGGAGGGGAAAAATCCCTATTGCCAGAGATTAAAGACTGAATGACATCATTAGAACTCAGTTCAATCTGCAGAGCCTATGAAGTGTTCGCCTTCACATCTTTCTTTTTTACTCTATTCTTTCCCTTCTCCACTCCACCCCCCACTTCTCCGTTTCTACAGGCATTGCTCAAATTAAAAAATAATCGCTGTCCAAAGTCATTACGTCAGTGATGAACCATGATTCTGTCAGATGTTTTTGAACAGGCCTCTTTTTCTTCAACCCGACTAATCCTTTTTCCATGTTACCACAATACTGTTGCTTTTCATTAAAAAATCAGTAACCCTTTCCAGAGGAGGAAAATGAATTTTTCTGGGGAACGGACTGGGGCGACCCGAGGAAGTTTATCAAAAACACACCCTTTCCTCCTTGGCCAAGATACTGTCCCCCTCTGGGCCAACAACGGGAGGCAAGGGACTTGACTGGCAGACAACTCTCATGTTATCTGAGAGGAAGATCCCCTACATTTTAAGCTCTGGGAAGTTCATCCATTTCTGCTCTAGACTTCCTTGCAGTAGGATATGGATCCCGCTGTGGGCAGGGAACGTGTCTACCAACTCTGTTGCATCGTACTCTCCCAGCCGCTTAGTACAGAGCTCGGCACACAAGTAAGCACTCAATAAATATTAAGACTGATTGAGAGAGGAACAAATGTATACATCCCTCCGTATCGGCACAGTCGCCCTCAAATTCTCACGTTGCATGTTGAAGTAGATTATCCCTGAAATCAGGCTACTTCTCCAATGCAAGTTTGGAAGCTGTTGGAACTCTTGGGGGCATCTAGGCTAACTCCTGAGCAGATGTTACTTAAATGGCACCCTTATGTCCTGAGAGAATGAAAGAACTTCCAAAGGTGCCTAACTGCTTGTTGGAAAGTTAGAGAGCAGCTCTCGGAGGCCAGCACATTTATAAATGACTGGATGTGTTCTTTTCTGTGTTTATGCATCTTTGGATCCTTGGGTGAGTGTTTGTGGATTCAAATATATACACATTACATTAGGCCTACCAGCTGCCTTTTAGGGGTGGGAACTGTCCTGAATTTGAGCTAATCAAGAATGTCCTGTTTCATTAAGGAATGTTTCAGTAAGGCAAGCATCTCACTTCTCTTCTTTAAGCTTGGCAGCCCATTTCACTGAAATATTATTGCATTCATTTGCACGTGGCTTTCCAAAGAATGTAATTCTGACTGGTTAATTAGGTACACATGATTTATGTGACATGTTTCCTCATACCTAGCCTCTACTGGGTAGGCAAAGAGAGGACATTGAATTGATTACCTTGGTTTTTTCACTCGGGGCAGGACTTTCAAGCCATTGTTGTGTGTCAGATTCAGCTTCTGAAACTTTATTCCCCTTATTTGTTTATTTTTTTACAGCAAAATGATTAGTATGTGGCTTTTGCGACCTGTGTCAATTAACTGATACTGTTTCCACCTCTCGCAAGGTCAGAAGGCCTTTGCATGCCATACATTGGGAACACACTGTGGGCTCTGATCAGTAATTTACTTTCTTGTAATGCAAGGGCCTTTTTAGTGTGATACTTGTGCTGCTGTCAGAGCAATGAGGGTCAGCAGTTGTGGTGACAAATTAATTTTGACAAGCTTAATGACCCCAAGGAAGAAAAGTCTGCGGCTCTGATAGCAACTACAGAATAATTGGTGAGTTCAGCCAAACGGGGAATGTGTTAAAAATCCCCAATCCTCTCTGGCAGGCCAATTACACCATTCAGCGAAGAGGTGGAAGGTTGCCACTGGCTTCTAAAGCTTCACAAAAGCATCAGCAGGCTGTATTTCAATCAATTCAATTTTGTTTGGCGGGACATCAGGACATCGAAGGAAACAATTGGACCTTTCAAGCAGTATTCGAATTATAAACTTGGTCAGAAAGCAAAGAGAACCCTTTTGTGAAGGACCACTGGATTATGCTGATGCAGTGGCTCGGTATGGCAGGTAAAGCACGGGTAGTTCTTCCTTCATTTGGTCCAGGTGGGTAGATTGTGTGATGAATGGACAAGTTAATTGAAGGAAGCAGGAAGCTGCTGGTAACTAGATCCTCAAAGCTAAACAGAAAAATTATAACTCCCCGGGAGTCCGGAATATTGTCATCATACTTTTCCTAACAAAGGATTTTAAGGGGATTTGGTAATCCCCTGGAAATGGAGCGATCCGAAACTGTCCCCTAGAATTTCCCAGGTGTAGCACCCACCCATGTAGAATGTCGTTTTGGTGTGTGAGTTCATCCGTCCTCTGGCAATCGATGGCCTTGGACCTAACATCCTGTATTTTGCCAGGAAGCGGAAAACCTGGGGAAAACAGGGAAAAAGAAGGGAGGAGGTGGTGTGCCTCTCAGTGAATGCTTGGAGAACCAGGAGGGAAGGGGAGGGTGGAGAAGGTGTAACTCTTGGGATTTTTTGCAAAGTAAAAATTCTTCTCAATGATATTCTCCTTGACATCACTGCCCTTAAAATAACCAACAGGGAAACCATTTCAATTAGAAAAACAAAGCTGGGAAGCTGATTGTTTCCTATTTCTTTGACCCCAAATGCACCACTATCCAGGAGCAGTGAAATCCCAAAGTGGCTGTGCCCTAATGAAAAATCTCTAAAATTAAGCTCTGCACATCTCTAAAATCTGCCCTTTCCTCTTCATTCAAACTGCTGCCATGCTGATCCAAGCACTTATATCCTACCTGGACTACTGCATCAACCTCCATGCTGACCTCCCTGCATCCTATCTCTCCCCACTCTAGTCCTTACTTCACTTGGCCATCCAGATCATTTTTCTAAATGGGGACAGATCATTCAGTCCACGTTTCCCCGCTCCTCAGGAACCTCTAGTGGTTGCCCATCAAATAGAAACTCCTTACCATCAGCTTTTAAGCACTCAATCAGCTCTCCCACTCGGACCTTACCTCACTGATTTCCCACTACGACCCAGTCGGCACATTAGAGGAGCGAAATTGGCTCATTTGCACATTTTGTTCCTCTAATGCTAACCTCCTCACTGAACCTTGATCTCATCTATCTTACTGCTGACCCCCCGACTGTGAGCCCACTGTTGGGTAGGGACCGTCTCTATGTGTTGCCAACTTGTACTTCCCAAATGCTTAGTACGGTGCACACAGTAAGCGCTCAATAAATACGATTGAATGAATGAATGAATGTCCTCCCTTCCCCTTTCTATATGATGGACCTCCACTCTCCCCATCAACAAAGCAAAGGAATAAAATCACATCTCTAAGAGGCCTTCTGTAATTAAGTCCTCATTTGCCCTACTCCTTCTCCCTTCTGTGTCACTTATGGGCTTGGATCTGTACACTTGAAACACTTAATGGCCGCTTCACCTTCAGCCCCACAGCACTTATGTATACGTGTGCATAATTGATTTTAACATTTTCCCCCCATTAATGATGGCATTTATCATTCTAGACTTCTAGACTAAAAGCTTCTTGTGGTCAGGGAAAGTGTCTACCGACTCTGTTGTATGGTACTCTCTCAAGGGCTTAGTACAGTGCTCTGCACACAGTAAGCACTCAGTAAATACCATTGATTGATGGATTGATTTTCTTAATGGTGTTTGTTAAGCACACAGGCATGCCAGGCACTCTACAAAGCATTAAATACAAAATAATCAGGTTGGACATAGTCCGTGTTCCACCTGGGGCTCACAGTCTTCATCCCCATTTTACAGATGAGGTAACTGAGGCACAGAGAAGCGAAGTGACTTGCCTGGGATGGCACAGCAGACGAGTGGTGGAGTCGGGATGAGAACCCAGGTCCTCTGATGCTCAGGCCCGTACTCTTTCCACTATGCCATGCTGCTTATAAATTGACTGATTGATTGAAAAATGCTGATTGACTAATTAGGTTGCATTTTGGTCAGTTTCCCAATTCAGCCTCTCCCATATAATCTTGCAAAACCCCATTAGCGTAGACATTGTATCCTACATCAGCATTTGGTTCTCTTTATTCTCCACCAACTCACAAAAATCTTTTAAATTTCCTCTTAAATGTGCTAATTATAAAGGTGAGAGCAAAGGCATTAGTTGGTTAGTCATCCAAACCGGGAAAGTGTTATTAAATCCAAATACATTGATTAATGAATAAACAAGAACAGGTTTAATGTGTAGGCAGTGTAAAACAGTCTGGAAAGCAACACTGAAATCCATTTCTGTTTATTTGCTGCTCCAACTCAATATGGGACCATAGGGTAAGGTTCCCAAATTTCGGTTTTAAGAATATGGATACCTGTTGCAGATCCACTTCAATGTCAAACATTTATCAATTATGCATCCCTTCATGGCCAGCTTTTTGGAGAAAATGGGACAAGTCAGGGAAACAAGGGGCAATTTCTTATATTGGGACATCCAACAACACTCTCCTAGGCCTCCTTTTCAATGAACCAATAGATACCTAGGTATATATATATAATTCTATTTCTTTATAGTGGTGCTGTTGATGCCTTCATACTTGTTTTGATTCCTATCTCCCCATTTCTGGACTGTGAGCCTGTTGTGGGCAGGGATTGTCTCTCTTTGTCGCTGAACTGTACTCTCCAAGCACTTAGTACAATGTTCTGCAGACGGTAAGCGCTCAGTAAATACGATTGAATGAATGAATGAAGGGATATTTTGAGGTTTTCTTTTCATTTCACTGAATTGCAGGGATCATGTGACTTATGGAGGTAGTCGGGCTTTTTCCATTTTCAGTTCTCGCTCAGTCCTTGATGTTTCCTCAGCAAATAGTACATTGAGGAGGTGCCACAATAGCCCATCATCATCATTTTCAATGAAAATTGGTGACAGATCCAACTTTGATAATAATTGTATTAACAACTGTGGTATTTAAGAGCTTACTAGGTGCCCAGCACTGTACTGAGTGCTGTGACAGATACAAGATAATCAGGTCCCACATGGGGCTCACAATCTAAGTAGGAGGGAGGATAGTTATTGAATCCCCATTTAACAGATGAGAGAACGGAGGCACAGAGAAGTGAAGTGATTTGCCCAAGTCAGTCAGTTAGTTGTATTTATGGAGCACTTAACTGTGGTCAGAGCACTGTACTAAGCGCTTGGGAGAATACAGTATAACAATATAACAGACACATTCCCGGCCCACAACGAGCTTACAGTCCAGAGGGTCACACAGCGGACAGACACAGCATAGACTCCCAGGCCTGTGCTCTTTCCACTAGGCCCTACTACTTCTTGAGGAATTATTGTGACATCTCAGTGCTCTCCAAAACCGACCAAATCCTAGCCAGGATCCCTCTAAACCATCTACTGAAGAACATCGTTGTTCACCTGCTCCCAGAATCAAAATGGGACTGCACATGACAGAGTGTCACAGTAGACATGACCCACACAGCATGTCAGATCCACAAGAGGTGTAGGGAGCAGGACTGAGACCTCCATATCATTTTCTTCAACTTTGCAAAGACATTTGGCACTGTCTCTAGATACAGGCTCTGACAAATTGCTTAATAAACTTTCCTGCCCCGATAAGTTCATCAAGATTCCATGTCTGATCCATGATCGTGTCCATACCAGAGGTATCCCGTTTGATCCCTTTCCCCTTTTCCAAGGGGCTACAGAGGGCTCCGTGCTTGTTCAATTCATTCCATGCAGCCCTGCTGGAGGATGCAATAAAGAGACCTGACTGCAGACATTGAAATATACTTACGATCCTCTGAAAAACTCTTCTATGAGGAGTAAATGTACCTTAGAGGCACACACCCAGCATACGCATATGATTGTAAGCCACTTTGCCAAGTCGGCCGGTTGGTGGAGGTTGACAATAATCTAAAGAAAATCGACATAACATACTAACCTTCACCAAGGAAGAAAATACACCCAGTAAATGGTCTTTAATGGTTCCACAGAGCTAACCGCTTTCCCAGAATTCTGTTATCTAGGCAGCATATTGATAAAGGACACAAAAATAGACAGGGAAGTAGAAAACCTAATCAAGGAGGCCAGACAGTTTTGTGGTAGACTGTCTAATAGAGTGTGGAGGCGAGGTAGAATTATGCTGTAGACCAAACTAAAGGTCTCCAGAACTGTATGCTTTCTAAGCTTCTCTTCAGCAGGGAGACCCGGCCCCGCACCCTGATGTCCCATCTGGTTCCTTGAGCAGTTTCATCGGCATCACTTGCAGGCTATTCTTCACGTGCAGTGGCCCGACAAAACCACAAACAACAAAGCCCTAGAATGAAGTCAATCTCTCGGCACTGAAACCTTGTCACCACAACATTTGTCATATCCCTACTCAGCCACTGCAACAGCCTCCTTGCTGACCTCCCTACCTCCAGCCCCTCCCCTCTCCCGTCCTTATGGCATTCTGCTTTCCGGATCATTTTTCTAAAACGTCATCTAGAGCTCTTCGGAAACTTCTCTCAATCAAGCGGAAAGTCCTGACAATGGGCTTTAGGCCTTCGATCAGCTCTCTCTCCTCTGTACTTGGCCACTCTCTCCTCCCACTATATTCTAATTCAACCACTTCGCTCCTCTCAAGCCAACCTACTCTCGCGTCTCATTCTCATCTCCCTAGGCATCGGTCTCTTGGTCTCGCCGTCCTCCCGCCTGGACTGAAGCTCCATCCTCCATCATGTCCAGTAGATCACTGCTCTACCAGTCTTCAGAGTCCTTCTGAAATCACATCTCCGAAAGACCGGCTCTGATTGATTTCACACTCCCCCCACCACCCGCCTTTTTTAATCTCCCCAAACTGCCACTTCTGCCCTTCTGCATGGTCTAAACCCTCGTATATTCACCCTGCCCTCACCTCTAACGCTTGCATTGACTCTCTCTTACTGCCTTTGATTACCTTTGTCTTTGCATCGGGTAGTTGTGGTTGGGGATCCTGTTTGAGCCTTTTGAGTCACTCTGGAGAAACTGCAGCGTCAGCCCCATCATCTTTGAGTTCCAAGGACAGCAGCAAATAGATCTCTCTCCCCGAACCGACCTACCAGGCAAGGGTGTTTCTGAACGAGATATTTGGAGTTGAAAATATTAATTCCAATACATGTTTTTCTGTCGGGCAATTTTCCTTGTGTAGACATTTCACCATGCGGCCTTGAGCAAATAACAGAAGTTGTAGGTTTTTCCAAACAGAGTTACTTGGAAAGATATGTGGGCATGTAATCAATCTGTGCTTCCAAGTACATATTATTATTATCATCGCTGTTAAATGAACCTGACCGTCCCCTCTGTGGCTTCCGAGGGGGCGGCAGTGTTGCTTTGGGAATGGTGAAGAGGAAAGCCAATTCTTTCCACTCTTTCCCCGACTCTTCACTTGATGTCTGCTTTGCTTGGAGCAGACATCAACTTGCTTCAAGCAAAGGGCTCCTGGCTAAAGGTTGGCTCCTTGTGCTGTTCTCTTACTCTCTTACTCTCTGTCCTCTTAATGCATCTCTAGACCGTAAGCTCGTTGTGGGCGGGGACCGTGCCTACCGACTCTGTTGTGGTGCCTTCTCCCAAGCGCTTAGTACACTGCCCTGCCCACAGTAAGTGCTCAGTAAATACCATTGATTGATTGGTTTGAGACACATTCGGAAGCTGTCTGATGGGAATGGAATTAGAGTTGCATCTTCCCCGCCAATGCACACCGGGCACATAATATCCGCTAGCAGTGGGAAGAGGCTTTTTCCTAATAATAAAAACCAATAATAATGATGATATTTGTTAAGCGCTTACTATGTGTCAAGTACTGTTCTAAGTGCTGGGGGAGATACAAGCTAATCAGGTTGGTCACAGTCCCTTCCCCACATGGGGCTCACAGTCTTAATCCCCATTTTTCAGATGAGGGAACTAAGGCACATGGAAGTGAAGTGACTTGCCCAAGGTCACACAGCAAACAAGTGGCGACGAGGTACTCAACGTACCCCTTTACAGATCTGCTACAATCTGCTCACCTTCTACGCTGGATGGGGTACTGGGCTGGCTATTCTGTTATAAATGTCGACATGGAGAACAAATGGGTTCACTCATTCATTCAATCGTATTTATTGAGCGCTTACTGTGTGCAGAGCACTGTACTAAGCGCTTGGGAATTACAAATTGGCAACATATAGAGACGGTCCCTACCCAACAATGGGCTCACAGTCTAGAAGGGGGAGACAGACAACAAAACATATTAACAAAATAAAATAAATAGAATGTGCTCAAGAGTGAGAAAAGTGACAGTGAGATTTTCTCAGGGTGTGCTGATCTGACTGGTGCATCCCTTCCGCGTCACAGGCACGTAACTCCCAGTGCTTGTTGTCTTCTCTTGGTGTCAGGGTCTTCCCGAGGCCACTGCTCCAAGACAATCACCCCACTTTTTGTCGCTGCTTGCCTGGGTGATCTGCTTTACACTACCACTCCTCGCTGTCCACTGCCTTGCTATCTCATTTAAGGTTTTGCTGCACGGTGTCTTCAAAATATTTCCTCTGTCAGTCAATCAATCAGTCATGTTGAGTGTTTACTGTGTGCAGAGCACTGTGCTAAACACTTGGGAGAGTTCAATATAACAGAGTTGTCTGCGCCATTTCCTGTGGCCCCATTTTAGGTTCCCATAAAGTAGCCATTTGGGCATCCTCCTCACATATTCCACCCAATAAAGGTGTGATACGACAAACCTTGTTTTGGGGTTGGTATTCTGAATGCATTCCAGGACCTCGTTGTGTGAAGCATGGCATAGTGGGTAGCGCACGAGACTGGGAGTCCGGAGGTTGTGAGTTCTAATCCCGGCTCCACCACATGTCTGCTCTGTGGCCTTGGGCGAGTCATTTCACTTCTCTGTGCTTCAGGTACCTCATCTGCAATACGGGGATTAAGGCTGTGAACCCCAAGAGGGCCAGGGACCGCGTCCAACCCGATTTGTTCGTAGCCACCCCAGCGCTCAGTACGGTGCTTGGCACATAGTAAGTGCTTAACAAATACCACAATTATTATTATTAATCCTGCCTTCCACTTGATGTTAAGTATCGGTAGATCTGCTCAAGAAGTCAAATGGGGTATCTGTGGCAGGTCCTTGCATCAGCAATGTTCTACCCAGGGAACAGAGTCAAGCGGCAACATTTCATTCTGTTGAACCTTGGTCATTTGTAGGCTGTACCGTGTGCCGATTGGTACACAGCCTCGGTCTTCTTCAGACCAGTTGTCCTCCATGGCACTTGGCTGATTTTGAGAAGCGGTTCGGATTTACCTGCTTTATGTGTGTGCATGTGTGGGTTTCCGGAATATAGTTATCCAAGTACCGGAGCTCTCGTATGAGTAATTCAAGGACTTCCGTGTGGGTATCAGCCTCTTAAAATGAAATCCTTGAGGATCAGAATCACATATTCACCCCCCGCTTCCAGATCTCTTGTTCTGTCCTCAAGCGTGGCTTGAGGAAGACTACGCCTAAATACACAGCTCTGCTTAACTCAGTTACTGATGGGGAAAGGACCTGAGGAAGCCTCTTCACTTCTGATGCAGCCGGTCAGGTCAGCCTGGAGATATTATTTTTATCATCATCATCAGATTGCATTGAACCATTTTACGGTTTGGTCTCAGTAACTCGAAGATGCCCATTCCAGAGGAAAATAAGAGAATGGAGGCGGGGGAGAATTCAAAGCCATTAAATTCTGCTCAGTGGATTAGCATTCATCTACTCAAAATGGCTGGATACGTAATTGATACGGTTTGAAAATCATTCAGTATCAAATCAATATCAACTCGATCGGGTAATGTCACCCTCAAATGGAAAGCATTTCAGATAGCCAGAAAACCTCCCCTGATGCCGACGAGAAAAAAAACAAATGCAGCTCTAGAGAACAGACTAACAGGCCTCAAAGATGGATTTGGAATGAATGTCTTAGCTCTGTTGGCTTTGTGATACTGGCCAAAATATTCCGTTGCATAGCTAGATTTCAGCTGCATTAGACAAAGGGAATCAAAGCCTGTTCCATGGTGATTTTCAGGCTTCTGTGCACAGGATATTTCTGTTGATTCGGATAGCAACTAAAGTCTCAAACCTAGGCTCTTTGGCTGTAACATTTTAATAGCCAAGCCTGGATTTTGGCAGGCTTTTGTTTGGCTTATTTCTTTTACAAGATTGAGACTTAAGTAATTGAAATTTGAGAGCATCACTGTGACTTGAAACTTTTCAAAAGCGATTGAAGGAGATGGTTTCTTTCAACTACTTGGTTGAGAATGGGAATTTAACTTTTATAAGTGACTGTTGGGTTACGTAATCACAACAGATCTTTTGTAGAAAATGCAAGCAGCTTGTTTCCACTGGAGCTGTAGAAAACTTGATTCCTAATCCAGGGAATTTCAATAGCATTATTCAGGGGGCCATTGGAAAATGCCGACGATGGGAAAGGTCTTAACCACCAGCCTGAGCATATGCTATTTCCCTCTGGATCTCTCTTTTAAAAAAAGAAGCAGCAGCTGGTTACTTTCTGTATCCGCTTTCTTCCATGGCACCGTGGCCTCTTCCTCTGACTCTCCTCGAGCCATTAGCATCACAGGATGAACAAATCAAACTCTACTTTAGGGCTTGTCAAAAGGCCCGGTCTATTATTCCATCCCCGAGGGAAGCAGCCAACTCCCGCCCTGGTTTGCCAGCCATTTCTTCCCCGTGATTGTAGAATCCACATGGGAACAAACCCACTCTGTGCATTTCTAAACCAGTCACATTTTGCTCATCACAGTGCAGTTTTGTAAATCCCTAATCTCGTGTCCAAGAAGCACTGTGGGCGTGTCGGCCACTTAAACCAAACCATTTTCTGTAAGCCTGAAAATACTTTAGCATGCACTGTGAAGTCTCAGACTCATCCTGAGACTCTGAACCCAGGGTGTCATGGACCCTGCTATTTCAGGTTGGAATCTGTAAAACAAGGAAGAATGAAGACTGTGAGCCCGTTGTTGGGTAGGGACCGGCTCTATATGTTGCCGACTTGTACTTCCCAAGTGCTTAGTACAGTGCTCTGCACACATTAAGCGCTCAATAAATACGATTGAATGAATGAATGAAGGGTTAATAAGGAAGAGGATGAGGAAGGAGCAGCTACAGAAGCTCTCAGCTTATCTTCCTACCGTGGACCTTAGCGATCTACCACCCCTGCCCCACAGATATGCCACCGGGACTCCCAACTGCCCCCACCTTCTCTAGTAATAATAATGATGATGGTATTTGTTAAGCGCTTACTATGTGCCAAGCACTGTTCTAAGCACTGAGCACTGTTCCCTAGCCAGGAGAGTAAGGAAGCAGAAGCAGTGTGAGTCCTCAGCCAATTCTTTTCCATTTGATCATGGGAGAGAGGCTGTGCCCCCTCTAACACCTCTGGGACTCCCATCGATCCCTTGTCCTACAACTGGCAGAGTGAAGAATAATAATGATAATGGCGTCTGTTCAGTGCTTACTATGTGCCAGGCAGTGTACTGAGCACTGGGGTGGATACGAGCAAATCGTCGGGGTCTCAATCCCAGTTTGAAGATGAGGGAACTGAGGCACAGAAGCAGCTAAGCGACTTACCCAAGGTCACACAGCTGACACGTGGCAGCGCCGGGATTAGAACCCAGGTCCTTCTGACTCGTAGGCCCGGGCAGCAGTGACAGTGTGCATTCTTGACTTTTAGAACATTGGTAAAGCGGTGACAGAAGCTGCAGCGGCCGTGACTACAGTCAGGGTTTTGACGGTTGGCCTCTGAGCCACGAGGAGCCCGGAATTCTGCTCCTCTGGCCGTAATGCACTATCCCTCTTGTTGTATCGTTGTCTCACAAGCCTGTAACTGTGGCAGTATCCTCGACTCCTTTCATTCAACACAAGTACTCAGTGGCACCAAATCCTATTGATTCTACCTTCACAACATCACTAAAATCCACCCTTTCCTCTCCATCAAACCTGTCTTGTCTTCTGCTGTTGAGTCATCTCTGACCCATAGCGACACCACGGACACATCCCTCCCAGAATGCCAACCTCCTCACTGTATCTCAATCTTGTATATCTCCCCGCCGACCCCTTTCCCGTATCCAGCCTCTGGCCTGGCATTCCCTCCCACTTCACATCCAACAGATGATCACTCTCCCCGTCTTCGAAGGCTTATTAAAAACACATCTCCTCCAAGAAGCCTTTCCCAACTAAGCCCTCCTTTCCGCTTCTCCCTCTCCCTCCTGCTTCACCCTTGCACTTGGAAAGAAGCAGCATGGCTCAGTGGAAAGAGCACGGGCTTGGGAGTCAGAAGACGTGGGTTCTAATCCCAGCTCCGCCACTTGTCTGCTGTTTGACCTTGGGCAAGCTACTTCACTTCTCTGTGCCTCAGTGACCTCATCTGTAAAATGGGGATTAAGACTGTGAGCCTCACGTGGGACAACTCGATTACCTTGTATCTATCCCAGTGCTCAGATCAGTGCTCGGCACATAGTAAGCGCTTAACAAATACCGTACTTATTATTCATTATTATTTGCTCCCTTCACCCCACACTCAGCTCCACGGCACTTATGTACCTGTCTGTAATTTATTTATGTTAATGTTAGTCTCCCCTTCTAGACTGTAAGCTCGTTGTGGGCAGGGAATGTGTCTACCAACTCTGTTATATTGTACTCTTCCGTGAGCTGTCTACAGTGCTCCACACACAGGAAACGCTCAATAAATGTGATGAATTTGTTGATGGGAACTAGTATTTTACGTTGTTTTTGTATTTTTAATGTTTCATCCCTCCTCAGGTATCTGTCGCCAGCCCCCTCTCCCCTCCCTCATTCTTAGATTGTGAGCCCCTTGAGGGCCAGGGACCTTGTTGAATGACCCACTGGGGTATTTTTTCCAGCACTTAGTAGGGTGCTCCGCACAGAGTAGGTGCTATATGTATATTTACATATACGGATATATGTATTTATATGTACCATTACTATCACTACTAGATTTTTTTCCCCAGGGATACCTCCTTTTCTATTTACAGTACTGCCTTGTAGCTCAGATCTCATTCCACCACCTGCGTTTGGTCGGTGTCAAATGCATATTTATTACTCTATTTATTTATTTATTTTACTTGTACATATCTACTCTATTTTATTTTGTTAGTATATTTGGTTTTGTTCTCTGTCTCCCCATTTTAGACTGTGAGCCCACTGTTGGGTAGGGACTGTCTCTGTATGTTGCCAACTTGTACTTCCCAAGCGCCTGGTACAGTGCTCTGCACACAGTAAGCGCTCAATAAATACGATTGATGATGATGATGATGAGAAAGGCCCTAGCTCTCGAGGAGCTGTGCTCTCATAGGATCATCTTTCATTTCTCTCCTAGTATAGCCTGACCTGTCCCTGTCACTCCTGAATAAGGAAAGAGCAAATGAGCCCGGAAGACACCGTAGGGGAACTCTGAACCTTCCTATGTCTGTCCACTCGGCACGACTAGATGATACACCCCTCTCCCTAAAAACAAGCCACCGTTGCGTTGGTTCGTTTTCGAGATTTCTCTCCCTCCAGACTCATATCTGCCTTGGCCTCAGCCTCTCCCCGCTTTCTCACAGTAGTGGCTCCCCTTGTCCTCTCTTGCATTTGCCTGGGAGTTTACAGAGCCTTGTGCTCTCCAGGTGGGTTCCTTTAAGCTTTCGCAGTTCTGCTTTCCCCCCACAGGCTTATACCATGTGCGCCATTGTCTGAATTGTCATGAATTTTGGATTTAGTTCCAGATAGTCAAAAGCATGTTTTCAACAGAGCAAATCAAATGAAGTAAAAAGCTTTCCCTCCCTTTATTCTTATTACACTTCCCAGCAGGGAGGACGAGTTAAGAATGCATGCTCTAGATTCTAAAAGAATTTCTAATATATGTTCTTTCTCCATAAGATACAGAGCTTAATCCTTTCTTTAGACATTTTTTTTTTCTAAATAAACAGGGCCTAATTGGAAAAAGCTGAGAGAGCTAAGCAGAAAAGAATAGAAAACATTTACTGAGCTTGGAAGTGCATATTGAATGCTGCAGAAAATTTGCATATGGATTACTTGTGAAAAAATAGAAACATTCTCAGCCCATTTGTTACTGTGATGGACTCCCACTGATTAGAATCGAAGTACTTTTGCCTTGTTTTCTCCAACTGTTCTTTTCTGCAATCATTTCTCTTTAACCACGGGACAGTCATTCTGATCTTGTACTTTGTACTGGGAAAAAGACAGAACCAAGAAAGTAGTTGTACCCTGAATAGGAGTAGCTTTTCCAACATTAAGCATCAGGTTGCTGTAGCATTAATAATAATGGTATTTGTTAAGCACTTACTATGTGCAAAGCACTGTTCTAAGTGCTGGAGAGGTAACAAGGTGATCAGGTTGTCCCACAGGGGGCTCACAGTCTTAATCCCCATTTTCCAGATGAGGTAACTGAGGCCCAGAGAAGTGAAGTGACTTGCCCAAAGTCACCCAGCTGACAACTGGCAGAGCCGGGATTCGAACCCATGACTTCTGACTCCAAAGTCCGGGCTCTTTCCACTGAGCCACGCTGCTTCTCCTTAAAGCAACTGCCCAGGCCCGTTGAACAGAGGATGAGTAGAAGACAAAGGATTCTTATATTCCGTTTTCAGTCTCTGCTACTAAACGTCCCATGTGGCAGTAATTCCTGCCTGATGCTTTAGTTCCTTCATATCGATCAATCAATCTTATTTTTTGAGCACTTACTGTGGGCAGAGCACTGTGCTAAGTGCTGGGGAAAGTGCAGTGTAATGGAGTTGGTAGACATGTTCCCCGCCCACAAGTAGCTGACAGACGATTTAAAATGGGAGCCAATGCCCATCTCACGAAGGAACTGGGGAAATGCACACAGTAAGCGCTCAATAAATACCATTGAATGAATGAATGAATGAATGAAGGAGCGCGTATCGATGATGAGGACTATAATGATAATGGAGCCTCCCGCAGGGAAACACGGCTGCACCTCAGTCCTGGGACCTCAAGGCCCCAGTATCTGTGGGACAGAATTGATTCACTATGATCGTGTTTGCATCGCACCACTTGCAAGCTCTCTTCCCTGCCAGTCATATTCCATCTGGGACACCAAAGGCACCGAGTGAGTAGATGGGAGGGATGCAGCAGCTTGCAAAGTGGACGCATAGGGCTTTTGGCACACAGTAACATGGCCAGAGTGAACACAGCACAGTGCCAATGCTATGACCCAAAAGGCAATCGTCTCGATAGCCACTGTGGTTTTCGCTACCTATGTTGACCGGTCACAGAATTCCCTAGATGGTTAGATGGAAGCAGCATGGCGTGGTGGATAGAGCCCGGGCCTAGGAATCAGAAGGTCATGGGTCCTAATTCCGGCCCCGCCACTTGTCTGCTGTGTGACCTGGGGCAAGTGACTTCACTTCTCTGGGCCTCAGTTACCTCATCTGGAAAATGGGGATTGAGACTGTGAGCTCCACGAGAGACAGGGACTTGGTCCAACCCGATTTGCTTGGATCCACCCCAGCGCTTAGAACGGTGGCTGGCACATAGGAAGCTCTTAACAAATATCGTAATTAATTAATTGGTCGTTGTCTCCTCATGCTGTCGAGTCGTGTCCGACTCCGTATTTTTACCGAGAAAACGCTATGGATATGCTACCAGGATGATTGCAGATGGAGATGGGGCGTTCTGGGAGAGATGTGTCCATGGCGTCGCTCTCCCAGAACCCTCCATCTCCATCTGCAATCATTCTGGTAGCATATCCATAGCGTTTTCTTGGTAAAAATATGGAAGCGGTTGACCAGTGCCTCCTTCCGTGCAGTAAACCTGAGTCTTTGCCCTCGACTCTCTCCCGTGTCGCTGCTGCCCAGCACGGGTGAGTTTTGACTTGTAGCAGATTGTCTTCCACTCGTTAGCCACTGCCCAAGCGAGGGAAGGAATGAGTATGCCTCCGCTTGTCTCTCCCTCCCATAGTCGAGACCGGTAGGGTACTGGAAACTCTCCAGGTGCGACCCTGAGGAGTGAATTAACGAATTACTGATGGAATAGTAATAGTTCCAACAGAGTGAACCGGGGACAGAGACCAAGGTCTCCTGATTCTTAGAGTGGCACTCCTTAAACACTGCGCCTGGAGCCCTGGTGTTGGTCCATTGAACAGAGTGCCGCTCTACGAATCAAGAGACCTTGGTCCCTGTCCCCGGCACTCTTTCCACTAGACCAACACCGGGGCTCCAGTTTCAGTTTTAAGGAGCCTGAGGCCTGAGGTATAATCATTCAGTCAGTGGTATTTACTGAGAGAAAGTACATCTCTGCGCTTGGGAGGGTACATTACAATCGAGTTGTATCGAGTCTAGTGCAGGGGCTTACAGTCCAGAGGGGATTCTAAAGACATTCAAGACATAATTATGCTTGAGAGAAAAGAGTAGTGTTAAAACTACGTGTGGAATGCTGTGTGCTTTTGTGACGATTGAGCCTAAAAAATATGGTGATGGAGCCTCTCGTCGAGAACGACAGATGAGCCTCAATACAGTAACAATTTAGGTATTTGTTAAGCACTTATTATATGCCAAGCACTGGGGTAGATAAAACACGATCAGATCAGACACAGTTCCTGTCCCACATGGGGCTCACAGTCTAAGTTGGAGGGAGATTGCTCTAGAAGCAGCATGGCTTAGTGGAAAGAGCACAGGCTTGGGAGTCAGAGGTTGTGGGTTCTAATCCCGGCTCCGCCGCTTATCAGCTGTGTGACTTCGGGCAAGTCACGTAACTTCTCTGTGCCTCAGTTACTCCATCTGTAAAATGGGGATTAAGACTGTGAACCCCAGGTGGTATAACCTGATTATCTTGTATCTATCCCAGTTCTTGGGAAGAGTGCTTGGCACATAGTAAGCACTTAAGAAATACTATTATTATTATTATCATTATTATTATTATTATTATTATTATTAACAGGGATCGAATCCCCATTTTGGAGCTCTGGCCCAGAGAATCAATCAGTCAATCAATGGCATTTATTGAGGGTTTATACTGTGTGCAGAGCACGTGGGAGAGTACACTATAACAGAGTTGGTAGATGCTTTCCCGTAAGTACTAGAAGCCAAAAACAAGTGCCCCCTTGTCCCTGGAGCTGTGAATTTTTAAAAATCGGGCCTCCTCCCAGCTCCATTCCTGTTACGGTCAGCTGATCTCTCTGGTGCCACGTAGCTGGGTTTGGCCACCAGTGGTTGAGCGTTAGGGCTCCGATCCCTTGAAAAGCCCAGACGCATGCAAGGAGCAATTTGTTTAACTAACAAATGGAGGTAGGATAGTCATTCCCTACAATGAAACCAAGGGGAAGAGCAGAATGGAAAGCAGCTTTGGCACCCCTTGCAGCAGCTGTTGTCTGAGTGTACACTTCCATAGGATGGGTTTATTAGGAGAGGTCGTATGGATTAAAGTGGATTAGGAGAGAGGAGCGGCGGAAAATCCTGGGGGACCAAAAACGTCGGCTACGAACAAACTATTTCCAACTTGAGCTATACCTTTCTGTCACTGAAAGTGGAGCATTTGCCTCGGAGTCAGAAGGACCGGGGTTCTAATACTGCTTCTGCTGTGTGACCTTCATTTCACTTCTCTGGACCTCAGTTATCTCATCTGTAAAATGGAGATTGAGACTGTAGGCCCCATGTGAGACATGAACTCTGTCCAACCTGATTTGTTTGTATCTATCCAGTGCTTAGTACAGCGCCTGGCACACTGTAAGTGTTTAAAAAATACCATTAAAAAAGTTGTACTTCGGGGGGCTCACAGTCTTGGTCCCCATTTTGCAGATGAGGTAACTGAGGCACAGAGAGGTTGAGTGACTTGCCCAGGGTCACACAGCTGACAATTGGCGGAGCTGGGGTTTGAACCCATGAACCTTGATTACCTTGTATCCCCCCAGCGCTCAGAACAGTGCTTGGCACATAGTAAGCACTTAACAAATACCAACATTATTATTATTATTATTATTGTACTTCCAGAGAAACTTCTAGGACACTGCAGTCAGGAGGTAAAACAAAACTTTTTTTTTTTTTTTTTTTTTTTGCTGGGACACTGTGGCAGGGCTGGGGGGAAGAGAGCGGGACACGAATTGAAACGTTAGGAGAGAAAGCAGTAGACGTTGATTTCAATACTAGCAGGCAACAAGTTTTTAAGGAATAATTCCCAAGTATTCTGTGTGCGCAGAACACTCTACCAGGCACGTGAGAGAGTACAGTATAACAGGGTTGGTAGACACATCCCCTATCCACAACTGTACAGTCTAGAGGGGAAGAAGGAGAAGTTAAGTGACTTATCCAAGATCAAACAGCAGGCAAGTGGCAGAGCCTGGCTTCGATCCCAAGCTCTCTGACTCTCAGGCTTGTGTTTCATTCCACTGGGCCCCGTTACTTCTAACAGTCCACTCCCAGTGAGAGCCTGTGCAAAGGAATCAATTAGGAATCGACTGCAATGCGGGTGTCTAGTGCATCCCTGTCAATCATGTTTTTCCAGAGGCAGTGGGTGAACTGGGAGAAGCACCTTGGTATAGCGGATAGAGCACGGGGCTGGGAATCAGCCGGGTCCACTACTTGTCTGCAGTGTGACCTTGGGCAAGTCACTTGACTTCTCTGGGCCTCAGTCACCTCATCTGTAAAATGGGGGTAGAGACTGTGAGCCCCACCTGGGACAGTAACTGTGTCCAACCCGATTTTCTTGTTTCCAACCCAGCGCTTAGTACAGTGCCTAGCACATAGTAAGTAACAAATACTGTAATAATAATAATAATAATAATAATAATAATAATAATAATAATAATACTGCACCTCCACACATTCCCTCGAAGATCTTGCAGGGACCGTCTCTATATGTTGCCAACTTGTACTTGCCAAGTGCTTAGTACAGTGCTCTGCACACAGTAAGTGCTCAATAAATACAATTGATTGATTGATGATTGATTACCTTATTGGCAAAATACAATTTAGCAGCCATGAACTTCTCCAAGGACCACCCTCTCCTCCATGCTGTCCTGCTCCCACTTTCCTATTCTCTTCCCCAGGTGTCAATCAAGATCCATCAATCAATGGTATTTGGGTGCCTACTCTCTTTGGAGCACCGTACTAAGTGCTGGGAAGAGTATAAGAGTTGAGAGACACATACCCTGCCCACGGGGAGCTTACAGTCTAGAGAGGGAGACAGAGGCTAAAACAAATGTGGTGGAGGTGGATGGGCAACCCCACTGGAGGTTTTGGAGGAGTGAGGGACATGTACGCAACTTTTCTTGGAAAAATGATCCAGGCAGCAGAGTGAAATATGGACTAGAGTGGGGAGAGATAGGAGGCAGGGAGGTCAGGGAGGTCGATACAATAATCAAGGCAGAAGAGGATAAGTGATCAGATCAGGGTAGTAGCAGTTTGGACGGAGAGGAAAGGGTGGATTTTAGCAATGTTGGGAAGGTAGAACTGACAGGATTTGGTGACAGATTGAATGTGTGGGTTGAATGAGAGAGATGAGTTGAGGAAAATGCCAAGGTCTCCCACCTGCTCCTAAAATCTAAATCTTCTACCTATGCCAAGGATCCCATCATCATCAATAGGCTATATTGAGTACTAACTCTGTGGCGACCTGGCCCTAGGAAACCTCTATCAAACCTTTAATATTAGGTGATCAGTCCTAGAGTATAGAGCAAGGATCTGGGTTAGCCAGGAGAGACCAGTCTTTAATCACTTTGTAAAAAAATTATTTCAGAACAAATACAATCTACAGGATTTTCCTTCAGAGGTTACCCTTCCTAAGTAGTAGTAGTACTATTTCTTGAGTGCCCTTCTAGTGCAGGGCACTGTATTGGGTGTTTGGGAAGTATGGACCAAAGAAGTGACCCATTTCCTGTCCGTAACAAGCTTGCAGTCTAATGGGGGAGACAAAAATAAAAATATTTATAGGAGTAGTGAGAATAATTGTTGTGCAATTGAATATATGTAAATATATGAGTGATGAGGATGGGTAAAATGAGTTTACAAGTGCTAGAATTGGGTGATAGATTTATATGGAGTAGGGTGCTGGGAAATTAATCCGGGCATTTTTGTTGGTGGAGGCGGATGTCAGAAGGGTTTTGAATATGAGGAGAGTTGTGCTTTGGTGGATTTGGGAAGGAAGGTAGTCCCACATCAAGGGAAAAATGGGAGTGAGGGGCCAGAGGTTAGCGACTGAAGAGTGAAGAACTGTTAGAAGGTTGGCTTGGAACAAATGGAGAGAGAGAGAGAGACAGAGAGAGAGAGAGTGTGTGTTGGGGAATTACAGAAGAGAGCAGATGGAAAGGTGGGGTAAGTTGATGGAGAGCCTTGAAACCAACTTTGAGTTTTTGTTTATGTTTCATATGGATATTCCTCCAGGAAAGGAATTATCAGGAAGAGGGGTGGGAGAAGAGAAGGATGTTGGAGGTGATGGTGGCAGGAAGAATGGAAGAGTTTTTAAGACTGCTTCTGAAGGGAAATTCTGGATTAGTAGTAGCACCATCACAGGACAAATGGTTCCAGCTCAGTTCTCCAGGTGCAAGTGAATTCTCATAGTTGGGCCCCAAAGGAATCCTCTAGAGTTTGTGGATTACTCAAGTGCATTTCTGTAGTTCAATCATGGGGAATCCAGATGGCAGTGATTATCCATCTACTGTGCACAATTCTTTCAAAGCCACAATCCACAAGTCGAATCTGGTTGAAATGGGGCTAGAGACATAACTTCCCTTCCTGCTTCCTTTAACCCCATTACCCACCATATTTCCATTCGAAAAGCAATAAGAAGAATGAGGGTGGAAAGCACTGATTTAGGCAAGAGTCTGAGCCTTCACCGACCATTAGTTTGCAAGCTCCTTAGGGGCAGGGACTATGTACTATTGGTTTTTTTTGTGCTCTCCCAGGCCCTGGTAGAGTGCTCTGTCCACAGCAGGTGCTCAATAAATCCTGGTGAATGAATGAATCACCTCTCACATGTATCCGCCTCATAAAGGAATTGAATGTGCCATACCTGCCTTACCTTTGGTATTTGGCAAGTGGAGGAAGGGCCACATCTGCTATTTGCTGCCCAACTGAGTTCACTTATCAAGCATATCGACCTCGATTTTCTTAGTATCTCCTCAATGTTAGCTTAGCACCTTTGGAAAATAGGTGAAATCTTTCAGGATGCCGGAACATTATAAAGTACATCGAAGCGGTAACATACTAATTAGCCACACCCCAGTAGGTTGGAAGAGATCGTCTTTCTTCCAAAGATACCAATAGGGAATGGCTTAGACATTGGGAAAATCAGACTGGCATCTTAAATCAAGCTGCTTTTCTAATTCCTTATGACTTTATTTTTGAATGTATAGTAATGAAAGCATCACAGCTGAAACTGCTTTGTACTCATGCAAATGAACTAATTCCTGCCCTCTCCCCCTTCCTAGAGAAGCGTACCTCGGCAATCCGATCTTGGTTGTTAATGAAGAATTGAATGTGACAGTAAGATGTTCTGAAGAGGATGAGTACTTGGGGCTATATGTAGTTGAGAAGTGAGGCAGACCGTTTGCATCCAAAGGTGTGAGAGCTCACACAAAATTTTTGGGGGGCGGGGGGAGACACAAAATCATGAAGTGTGGAAGGACATGATCCTTACTTGGTAGGAGAAACTGCCCTGGCATGAACTGTGCTCAGCTACGACCATATGCCGAGGTGGTTCCCCCCAACCTTCAAAGTCCTACCGAAGGCACATCTCCTCCAAGAGGCCTTCCGTGACTAATCCCTCTTTCCCTCTTCTTCCATTCCCTTTCGCATCTGCTCCCTTTATTCATTCCCCCCTCCTAGTGCCACAGCACTTATGTACAGACCTGTAATATCTGTGAGAAGCAGCGTGGCTCAGTGGAAAGAGCCTGGGCTTTGGAGTCAGAGGTCAGGGGTTCAAATCCCAGCTCTGCCAACTGTCAGCTGTGTGACTTTGGGCAAGTCATTTAACTTCTCTGTGCCTCAGTTACCTCATCTCTTAAATGGGGATTAAAACTGTGAGCCCCACGTGGGACAACCTGATCACCTTGTAACCTCCCCAGCACTTAGAACAGTGCTTTGCACATAGTAAGCGCTTAACAAATACCATCATTATTATAATTATTATTATTCTCTGGGCCTCAGTCACCTCATCTGTTAAAAAAAATGGGGATTAAGCGTGTGAGCCCAGTGTGGGACAGGCACTGTGTCTAACCCAATTAACCTGTATCTACCCCAGTGTTCAGAACAGTGCTTGACACATAGTAAATGCTTAACATGTACCGTAATTATTTATTTGATTTATTTTTTATATTAATATCTGTCTCCCGCTCTAGACTGTCAGCTCATTGTGGGCAAGGCATGGGTCTGTTATATTGTTGTATTGTATGCTCCCAAGCTCTTAGTTCAGTGCTCTACACACAGTAAGCCCTCAATAAATATGATCGACTGACTGACTGGCAATCCTGGGAGGGAAGCCTGAAAATGTGCTGATTTCCCAAATAAATGGTGCGTGGTTTCTTCACGCCAGAGACACCGAGGCTGCTCCTCATCTCTCATTTAAAGGAAAAGGGGGTATATCTGAGAAATGAATGTAAAAAACATACTGTTTTGAAAAAGAGAACTTCTGTGATTTATTCATATTAGCAAAATAGTAACCCTGGATTTAGGAAAATGATTCTTGCTCAGCACTTAGGACAGTGCCTGGCACAAAGTAAGCACTTAAATACCATAATTATGATCATTATTATTAGGACCATGAAAACCTGGGAAGTGGAAGCCTTTCTAGATCTGACTTGCCACTCTTAGGAAACAGCCTCACTGTTTCTAGTGGCAGCAAGTCCAGGAGCTGTTATCTTCCTCTGACTCACATTTGCTCAGAACCACTGTAGTCTGTTCCTCAATACCTCCTCAGTATATAGAGCCGGGTGTTTTGGGGTGATTCCCTGAGGTGACATGGGATTACCCAGTTAGCCCATGGCTTGGCCCTAGACTATCTTTTTCATGCCCCCTTTTCTCCAGAGCTTGCTTTTTATCTCAGTCATTTCAAGATTGAAATTAATTTGCATATCAAAACTGCTAATTACACCAATTATCTGCAATACTTCTGCATTCTAATAAGATGCCTGAAACTAACCCCTCTCATTAAAATCGGTACCAAATTGCCATGAAATATGGAGCAATAAAGATACATCTCTTTTTTGATAGAGCAACTGACCTGAACTTCAGTATGTTTCTGATCCAAACACCCATAGTTCTAGATGTATTGGCTGTATTTTTGAGGGTACTTCCTTTAATGAAACACTACTTTTGAAAGAACAGAAAGGGTACTCGCTGCTTTCATTTTGTTCCTGGCTGTGACCCATGGTGGTTTTTCTTTTCTTACTTTAGGAAAACCTCTCTTCAGACAAATGAAATGGCTTTGTAAATCATAAAGCGATCATTAGCGTTTACTAATACAATATGTTAACTCGCCTCACTGCCAAGACTCTTCCGTATTGTTTACAGAGCAGCTGAAATAATTGTTTTTTTCATTTTCAAATTACTGTAAAGTACAACCCATTGTCACTTATCGCTCAGTATGACTGTACCATATGTATTTAGCTTAGATATTTATGCATCTCTCCCTAAGGATAACTTTGTCACAACGGCTTGAGATATTTATGTATGTTCAGTTGGTATCAGGAAAACACTTCCATTTGAGAGTGTTGGAAAATGTTAGCGGCTCACTGATTTTCCTCCTTCTCCTGGCCATTCTGTATGATCTTCAACCTCATTTAGCTTTCTCATGCAATCAGCAGTCAGTGAAGAAGCATTTATTGAGCACCCACAGAATTCAGAGCAAGGTAATGGGCTCTGGGGCATAATAGAAATTGCTGTCCTTCATTTTCAAAGACGGCAATACTGACAAGGAGATACTCTCCATGTGTGCAGGTGTGGCTATAAAGACAGCTGCACAACCCATTTTATGATGTGTGCAGATAGAGTTCTTTGTTTAGCAGATCATTCGCCTGTTGCCATTTTCGAGATGGCTTTTGGTATCCCAGTGTTTTTCCTCAAGAAGGACAACCTTCTCCCAATTCCTGCTCCCTAAGCTGATCTGTCTGTTGTAGTGGTTTCCCAGCAATTCACCACTACATCACATTGTTTGAGACTGTGCCTCCCTATATCTTTAACACTTTTGTTCTGCCATTCTGGCTTGCGTGTGCCTCCTTTGAGTTCCCCACCGAGCAGCTGTTGGGGGAGGCTTCTATCATCCATTCATCTCACGTGTTCCACAGTAAAGCTGTTTTGTGATGAGCATGGCCTCAATACTAGCAAACTGGCTGCTTTCCAGGACTTTATTGTTGGTAATCTTGTCCTGCCATTTGATGTGAAGTGTAGTTCCTAGGTGGCACTAGGGAAACTGTTCAAGAAGCTGTTTGTATCTTGTCACAACTTCAGTTGGTCGCCATTGTCACCAAACGATGTCATTCTCCCAAAAGCCAAACTACTCTTTTTGTTTTTGACTTCTTTAATCTATCTATGCATTGGTGGATTGTGTGGGTCCTGCCTCGGGAGCAGAATTCATTGGTAGCTTTAAATTATTTGTAGCTGACAAAATTAGTAGTATTTACTGATAGCCTATGGTATCAATTGATTGTTGATAAAATCATGAAGAGCCTAGTCCTGGTATACACAAAGAGGGAGGCTAAAAACCAAAAATGAAGATACCAGACATAGAGACATTCCATCCCCGACCCGACAGCAGACAGAACAGATGACAACCGGACTGTCCGGAATAGCACTGGATGAATGAACACCCTAGTCCTGGTTTATATGCAGTTTGGTTAACAACTCAGTGTTTACCCTGTCCAGGCTCTTCACAGTCTGGTAACCGATCAATCACGTTTACTGAACACCTACTGTGTGCAGAGCACTGTATGCTTGAGAGAAAACAAGAGAATTAGTAGAAATCATTTCTGCCCTCAAGAGGCTGTGTATCTAGCGGAGGATAAAGATATGAAAATAAATTACAGGTGGGAGGTATTAAAGGTATGCACATAAGTCATACGAGGGGTTGCGAGGACCTAAGTGCTTAGTTGCAGAGGGGTGGGGAGATATTGTAAGCTCAGTGGGGAAGGGATCATGTCTACCAACTCTTTTGCCCTGTACTCTTCCCAAGTGCTAAGTACAGTGCTCTGCACACAGTAAGCACTCAAATAGCATTGATTGACTGAGGGAAGAAATGAGAGATTAATCAGGGAAGGCCTCCTGGAGGCGATGTGATTTCAGATGATTAAACTTTAATCATTTCCCCTTCCTGCCTCCGTCTTCTGAGTTTGAAGGGTTATAATCTTTTCAGCCCGCCTTCCAACAGAACTTCATTCATTCCGCTTATCATTTTGACAGCCCTCCTCTATGCCTTCTCCAGCTCTAATATGTTCTCCCTTTTCCCACCACCGCATGAGTTATGATCAAATGTGGAGAGGATAGGAAAATTCAGGAAGAGAAACATGGGGAAAGACTTTCTTCTTGCAAAACTCTCTGGGGATTTTTCCATAGAATTGTTTAAATTGAAATCCTGACTTCCTGGAAATAAATATTCCGGCACAAGTCACCTGTGACCAATAACAAGAACAGCATGTTGAAAAGTATAGGTCAGGGAAAAGAAGGAATAATTGATTGTGTAGTCCCTCCAACAAAGGGAAGTAATAAAAAGACCCCCAAATTATTCTTTCCTCCACTAATGGGTTTTTAGTCCATATGACTTCAGAATTACTACCAGCTGATACACTCAATCACATTTTCTTTCCAGTAACTTTATCATAATCTTTCATCTCTCCTTGGCCAAATTGTCTTATAGGGGTATTATGTCCCAGAAAAGGTATATCAGTGAAAAATGTCGGTGCTGCTCCTCACGGGATTGTGATGGTGGAGCCAGGAAATTTGATGTTTGATGGACTCTGACGCAGCATCCACTGGGCAGTGTGTCTGCTCCCAGTTGAATGCGCTTATACATCCTTCCAAATCAGTTGAGAGGGTATTATGGAGAGATGAAAGAACTGAAGGCACTCATTCATTCATTCATTCAATCGTAGTTATTGAGCACTTACTGTGTGCAGAGCACTGTACTGAGTGCTTGGGAAGTACAAATCGGCAACATGTAGAGACAGTCCCCACCCAGCAGCGGGTTCACAGTCTAGAAGGGGGCAGATTGCACTCTGTCCAGATTGCTGGGCATAGTCATAAATGTCCAAATGCGGAGGATGGTTTGGTGTCTTTGGTGGCTTTGAGTACAGTAATGTAGTGAACATAGTGTGAAAGCTGGATCGAATGGGGGCAAGAGAGACTTGTGAGGAGAACCTTGTGGCAATATAAGGGAGAGCTGAACTAAGGATTGTGTGTAAGAACAGTAAAAAGGGCAGGTTAAAAAAAAAATTCACGGATGAAGCTCAGGATGAAGGTTACGCGTCCTTGATTGACCGGACGACTGGGCAAGAGGAAGGGTTGGAGGAGAAAGATAAAAAAGTTCTTTCTGGGGCTTGTTGAATCTGAGGGAGCAGAGGAATATCCAAATGAAGCATCCCGTAGAAAGTGAGAGATTTGCAGCTGAACCGCTAAATATAGACTAGAAAGGTAGATCTAATAGCAACGTGAGGAGGGATGAGGTCCCAAAGCTTGGAGAGAGAAGAAACCCCAAAATGGCACTGCTAGCAAGTTGCATTGCTAATGTGGTTGGTGTACTGAAGGGGTGAAGATTGGGGTGAAGGGGGAGCAGGAGTGTAGAAAGTTAGTGAATGGAGGCATTAATGGTGAATGGTTTCTTTAAACACCAATCGATAGTATTTACTGATCGCTTATTTTGTGCAGAGCCCTGCAGATTAGGAGAGAAACGATCAACTTTGTTCAGTACTGTGGAGGAGTCAAGGAGAAGGACGGAAATAGACCTCTGGTCTCAGTGGTAAAAAGATGTTTGAGGTTCTTAATAAAAACCATCGGTGTAGAGTGGCAGGGATCGACAGCCGACGAAGAGAAATTGGAGGTGGTAGGAGTTGGTGGACGTTCCATGAAATTAAATGTGACCAGAAGGAGGAAGACAGGATAGAAATTAGACAGGGCGGGGGGATCAAATTATGGTTTGCTGAAAATCGATATGTTTGGGGATGGTTTGATGTTTGTGTAAATATGTATATATTACATATATATGCACACACATTCATTCATTCAGTCGTATTTATTGAGCACTTACTGTGTGCAGAGCACTGTACTAAGCGCTTGGGATGTACAAGTTGGCAACATATTCATTCATTCATTCAATCGTATTTATTGTGCACTTACTGTGTGCAGAGCACTGTACTACGCGCTTGGGATGTACAAGTTGGCAACATATAGAGACAGTCCCTACCCAACAATGGGCTCACAGTCTAGAAGGGGGAGACAGACAACAAAACAAACCATGTGTACAGGTGTCAAGTCATCAGAATAAAGAGAAATAAAGCTAGATGCACATCATTAACAAAATAAATAGCATAGTAAATATGTACAAGTAAAATAAATAGAGTAATAAACCTGTACAAACCTAGATACAGGTGCTGTGGGGAGGGGAAGGAGGTAGGGCGGGGGGGATGGGGAGGAGGAGAGGAAAAAGAGGGGCTCAGTCTGGGGAGCATACACACATATGCACACATTGTGGATATATAGCTGTACTTTGAGTCTGTGCTACTGATAGAGTGATTCTATCAGTGTAGGTAAATCTGACTGAAAAGGCAAAGTGGGAATTTTTCAAACTGCCACCTTATATATGTGGAAAAAACCCTCCGTGCAGTATTGTCGCATTTGCTACCCATAGTGCCTGGTGCTGTTTTCTTTTCTTCCTCTCGGTGTCACGGTCTTCCTGAAGTGTCTGTTCTCGGACAGTTACCCCATTTCTCATTGCTGAAAGCCAATCTGACCCGTATTTGTCAGCTGTCTCCCAACTAAGCACTACAGGCACATTAGTAAAGGCTTTCCTTCATTGTTATTTTTTTCTGCAGTGGAGAGAGCAATGAGATCCTATGTGTATATGTGTACATGTTTATAATTCAATTGATTTTTATTAATGATGTGTATATAGCTATAATTCTATTTATATCGATGCTATTGATGCCCGTCTCCCCCCTCCTAGGCTGTGGGCCCGTTGTGGGCAGGGGTTGTCTCTATTTGTTGCTGAATTGTACTTTCCAAGCGCTTAGTACAGTGCTCTGTGCACAGTAAGCGCTCAATAAATACGATTGAATGAATGAATGAATGAATGATAGTCTCTACAGTCAATTCCCTCCCTTTTTTCTTGACGATGACGATAATAGTGACCTCCTAGGACTGTCTGATCTAATTGTATTGACTCTACCCCATGGCTTAGCACAGTGCTTGGCATATAGTAACTGCTTAGCACAATGCTACAATTGTCCTTGAGAGTCTGGGACCCTTCCTCAGGGTTCTGAATGTTGAGGAAGAACCTTTGAAAGCGACTGAGCAGATCCTTAGAGAATCTTTCTGTTCTCGCATTGGGCCAGTTATGAGGAAAGCAAGATGCAGTGAAGATTGTGGCACAGTGTTTCCCTTTTAGCTTCCAAGAAGATTATGATGGAGAGTAGGAAGGCAGGAAGGGATTGGGGTTGAGAGAGGTGAGAGGAGGAAAGGAGAAAAGCTTTCTGAGGGAAGATGGTGACAGAAAAGAAAGTGTAGCCAGTTATTTTTGAAGAAATAGGAGAAGAGAGTAAATGGTTTTAAAGAACCAGTTGTGGGTAGTGTACAAAAGTTGACTAGAGGAGTAACATTACCCTCTGGAGGTTGTAAGGACAGAGTCTCCGAGTGCATCAACTTAGAAAAATCCAAGGAAGATTTGAGTGAGGAGGGCCAACTGTAGGATTACAGCCGGGTATTTCTCAACTTCATTTTTCAAAAGTAGCCAGAGAGAAGACGCTGGGGAGGGTGTGCAGATTTTATGCCTAAGGAATATAAAATAAAAACCTAGAATTTTATCTACGAAAACATATAATGAAGTGCGCTCCAATCCAGTCCACTCACATTCCGGCAGCAGAAATTTTGCATTGGTAAATAAAAATGAATTAAGATCTATTTGTTTTAAATCCCACCTCTCCTGCCCACTTGCATCTCTTCTAAAATGTGTCAGGGTCTTATCTCTGGTACAGAGTAACCAGAGTCACTACGGATTTGGCAGAGTGCAGCCAGTTCCTTGGAGGAAACTCAATGTAGCTAATTAATGATCCATTTTTCCGCTCCTTGTGTGAATTTCCTTTTCTATCTGGATAAATACTTGGAGACATGTTCACACACACACACACACACACACACACACACACACACACACAATTTCAATACCTATATTTATCTTGTAACTGGGTGGGTTTATGAATAAATGTGAACATTGAAATGTGCGTACATGAGTGTATTCCCAAGTGTATGAATACAAGATAAGTAAGTTTGCTAGAACAGTTTATCTTAATGGTTTATTTTTCTGTATGTATGTTAGTATACATTCTGTTGAAATTTACAGACAACTTCACCATTAAGGACGACCGACTTCAACAGTCATTTCAGGGAAGAAATCTATCGCTTTACCGTAGAGAACCTTTTCATATGTGGTTAAAGAATGAAGGGGATTATATTAACCCTTTGGGGACCTAAGTGATTGTGCACTCCGGGTTTTAGAGGGGAAAATGTTAGCCCAGTGGCCCCGGCACTACTAGCATTGTCACCTCCCCGCCGAACTAGCCCTCTATGCCACTTAAAACAGCCTACAAACATCTGTAAATGGTAAATAATTGCCAGTAACTATTCCTTTTTTTTGAGGCTCCAACCCCAGGATGTTAAACCAAGCCAAGATGTTGCAATAGACTCCTCTCAGCTCCACTTCAGCACGCTACGGTCCATGCCCTCTCTCGGGTCCTGGAGAATGGGGGAACGTGGAAAAGGGATGAAAAGGAGCATGGGTTAGGATCCTCCTCCCACTAAAGATGCTTTTGTGGGCTGGGGGTGTGTGTGGCGGGGGGGAGGGTGGTGGAAGTTGGGGAGGAACAGGGCTCTGTAGGTTCATTTTGTGCAAGAACTAAATGTGTGAAAGGATCTTTTTTTTTCATTCTATATAGGATGAACAAACTATACCTCAGAGCATTAGGAATAAAATGTTCTCTTAACAGTTTGGAATGGGTGTGGTGGGCAAACTGCTCATTCAGCTCCTCACTAATTCTACAAATTTCTCCGAACATCAGTAAAGAAGTTAAATACGTTGTGTCAACAAAAATACAACCATATGTTGCTATTAGCATTGTTTTTCCACAATTAACTACAAAAACAGTTAAACATATAGCACACTCCGGTTGTACATGATATACGTCCAACATTTTAAAGCAGTAAGTGTCTTAGGCAGCCTTCATATTGATGAACATTTGATGTCAGCAAGAGTGATGTCAAAATTTTCTAATTATTTACCACTAATAAAATTGCTATGCAGGCAAATCTGGGAAAATAAAAAGCTTTTTTAAAAAATTATATCACGGGATTCTTTGACCATCATCTTTTCTTCTTTGCCTCCATTTTTTGCCTGATCCCTTTTCTGCCTCTATTCTCTCTTCCATTCCTCCATTCCATTCCTGCTGATCTCCCCCTAGCTCCTCTTCTTTCCTTCTTATCTTTCCTTTGCCTGTTCTTCCTTCAAATTCCTGCTCTTCTCTTGCTCTTTGCATTTCTTCCTCTGTCCCTCTTTTCCCCTCTTGTTTCCACCATCCTCGACCTTCAACTCTCTGTTTTCAATATATCATAGCATGAATGTAATCGATATTATATGTAAACGTCTTTGTTTTAGAGAGCATGTCAAAATGAATAGTGGGATAGACCAGGGAAAAGCATTTTATATAATGCTTTGCAGATTAAAAAGTGCAATACCAATGGCTAAAAATCATTTAAAGAAGAGTTCTCCATTTATTCCCCAAACTCTCCTCCTTCCACCTCCCCAGTTCCTATCCTAATTTTTGCCACTCACTAAAGTGACTGAATTTTCTCAATTTGAGCACCTACTTTGTGTGCTTAATACAGTGTTCTGAACACAGTGAGCACTCGATAAATAAACAATTGATTGATCGATTGCAAAACACCATACTAAGCGCTTGAGAGAATACAATACAGTAGAGTTGGTAGACACAATTCCTGCTCACAAGGAGTTTACAAGTCTAGAGAGGGAAACGGACATTAGAAGCACAAAAACAAACTTAAAAGACAAGGACAAAGATAAATACAATCAATCAATTGTATATACTGAGCAGTTACTAGGTGCAGAGCACTTCACTAAGCGCTCAGAGAGTACAATACAGCAGAGGTAGCAGAGACATTCCCTGCCCATTACGAGCTTACAATCTAGAAATATTGACTCCCCTAGACTGTAAGCTCCCTGAAAGCAGGGATCAAGTCTATTAACTCTATTGTACACCTCCAAACGCTTACTACAGGGTTTTCCACAAGAGCAAATGCTCAACAAATACTATTGAGTTATTGAACATTCCAAAAAATGGGATCCTCCTAGTAATAATAACAATGTTGGTATTTGTTAAGTGCTTACTATGTGCCAAGCACTGTTCTAAGCACAGTCATCAAGGTTGTCCCATGTGGGGCTCACAGGCTTCATCCCCATTTTACAGATGAGGAAACTGAGGCCAAAGGAGTGAAGTGACTTTCCCACAGCTGACAAGCTGTTACTGTCACACAGCTGACAAGTGGCAGAGCTGGGATTAGAACCCAGGACTTCCGACTCCCCAGCCCCTGCTTTTTCGACTGAGCCACACTGCTTCTCTTAATAGTAGCCCTGAATGATGTTGGGGGGGTGGGCAATCTCACTTGTGGTTGACCTTGGTAATCCGATTTTCAAGGCGAATTGACTTTCACCCTTTCTGGCATGGTCTGACTCAGTCCCTGTCCCACATAGGGCTAACAATCTACAAAGTAAGAAGGGATCTTATCCCCATTTGATAGCTAGGAAACTGAGGCACAGAATACCTAAGTAACCTGTTAAGGTCACCCAGGAAGTCAGTAACAGGATTGGGTCTCCAGGCTCTTTGAACCAGGCCAAAATGCTTCCCTAGGCAAAGATGCCTGTTTCTTTGTGCAGGGTCTCACCCATATATGTAAAATAAAAGGGTGTGCAACACAGGTGCTGGGATGTGTTGAGGAATAAAAGTTTATGTATGAAGTGTGTAAACCCAGTGAACACATGTATGTTTGAAAGAGCGCTCCAGGTAGCCACGTATAAATACTAAAGTCATTGTGTGGGCAATTGCTTTGCAGTTAAAAAAACAAAGAACATGATACTGGTCTATTACTCCCTTGTTCAGCTCCTGTGCTATACCCCAGATGCTTTCATAGTTGACGTGAAATTTTACTTGGCTTAGCGTATTGGCAGAACGATGATACCATTTCTGTAGATTGCACATACTTTGATTTTGTGAAATACTAAAATACTAGATGTTTTAAAATGCAGAAACCACCCATTTTACCATCTCTGTCCAGTCTAAAGATCAATCGATCGATGGCATATATTTAGTGCATACTGTGTACAAAGAGCACAATAGATTTGTTGCCAAATTGTACTTCCCAAGCGCTTAGTACAGTGTTCTGCACACAGTAAGCGCTCAGTAAATACGACTGAATGAAGTATACCCAATCCCTCCCCTTGAGAAGTTTACAGACTAGTAAAGCTTCAACTGAACGGACTGCAACAGCATTTCTGTTTCTTCTGTTATCCAGTGATGTATGAGTCATCTATGAGACCAAAGGCATGCATAGAGTAAAGAATTACCTAGTTAGATATCCTTTGTGATCCAGAGAATTTTGAATAAAATAAAGAAGTACAATAAACCAGAAAATCAAATTTATAACATGGTTAATGGTTTCAATTTGCACATTACAAGAAAAGAAAAACTCAGTAACTATGATTAGGAAAATATTGCAGAGGGGATTTTATATTAATTCCACACAACTATAATACTTCCAGAAAATCTCGTTGAATTGGGACCGTACACCGTTGTAGCATGCCAAGTACATCTCATGTACAAAAGTTGCGGAATAATTGAGGCCAAGGCATTCTATCCTTTTCTCTCCTGGCAGCACCAGCACTACATTGAATACACCTTGGAAATTCTGAAGGTTTCTGTTGTAAAATGCAAATACAATTTCACTCAGTTTATTAGTTCCTTTTGTTAATCACAAATTTGGTGAACTGGCTGACTGGAGCTATGGCCACAAGATGGTGATTACACACATTGTAGTTCAAAAGGATATTTTTATTTTTACATGTATGAAATGGGGCTGCCTCTCACTTCAGAGTGACTATCGGTCCCAGCTCGTTTCAAAGGAAGCCCTTGAAACATTTTGGAATCTATGGCACACCGGACCACCAAAGAGGGGGACCTAGAGAAAGCTCAAGCATGTTTTGGTTCCAGCATCACTTTAAACATGGGGAGATAGAGGTCACTGCCTCAGCAGGTCCCCCTGAATCTGTCGGGACCGACCACAATCCATTTTGGGGGCCGAACCATTAAAATACCTGTCCCTCTGCCTCTTAACTAACTTCTCCTGCATCACCGTCATTGTCATCATTGACGTTATTGGCTGCTTACTATCGTGCAGGACACTGTACTAGGCTCTTGGGAATATGCAATGGAAGCAGTCTTGACTTGCCTAGAGTCTAATAGAGGAGGCGAGAGGACACAAATTGCCAAATATCCAAAAGAATCCAAGTTCAGGTACAAATGATGAAAACAAAAGCAATTAAATCAATAGATGAAGAGTAAAAAAACCAAATTTGAAGTAATCAGTCAGTGGTATTTACTGAGCACTTACTGTTTGCCGAAGAGCTTGGGAGAGTATTATACAATAGAGATGGTAGACATGATCCCTAACCACAAGGAGTTTAAAAACTAGAGGGGGTGACAGACATTAAAATGAATTCATAATTCATAAAATAATTCATAATTCATTAAAATGAATTATGGATGGGGGAAATGGCAGGGTATAAGGATACGTACTGAGGCTGAGGGTGGGGTGAATATCAAATGCTTAAGGGGTACAGATTCAAGTGCAGAGGCGATAAAGAAGGGAGGGTGAGTAAAAGAAATGAGGGCTTAGTAAGGAATGGCCCCTTGGAGGAGATGTGATTCTTTGATGGTTTCGAAGGAGGGAGGGTGGTGGTTTGTCAGATATGAAGGAGACACAAGTTCCAGGCCAGAGGGTGGAGATAGGCCAGAGGTCTAAATTGTACTTCCCAAGCGCTTAGTGCAGTGCTCTGCACACAGTAAGTGCTCAATAAATGCGATTGAATGAATGAATGAATGAATAGACAAGATCAAGGTTCAGTAAGTGGGCTAACATTAGAAGAGAGAAGCATGTTGGCTGGTCTGTAGTATGAGATCAACGAAGCCAGATTGGATGGGGAGAGATGATTGAGTGCCTTAAAGCTCATGGTTAGAAGTTTCTGTTTGATGTGGAGGTGAATGGGCAACCACTGGAGAGTTTTGAGGCAGGAGGAGACATGGACTAAACTTTTTTTGGAATAACGATGCAGGCAGTAGAGTGAAGAGTGAAGTATAGATTGGAGGGAGGAGAGAGGGAAGGCAGGGAGGGCAGCAAGGAGGCTGATGCAGTAGTCAAGGCGTAATAGGATAAGTTCTTAAATCAGTGGGGTAGCAGTTTGGAGAGGAAAGGGTGGACTTTAGAGATGTGTGGAGGTAGAACCGATAGGATTTGGTGACAGACTGAATATGTGCGTTGAATGAAGGACATGAGTCGAGGATAATGCTGAGGTTATGGGCTTGCGGGACAGAGTGGATGGTGGCATTGATTACGCTGAAGGGGAAATCGAAAGAAGAGGGGGGTTTGGGTGGGAAGATGAAAAGTTCTGTTTTAGACCTGTTAAGTTTAAGGTGTTAATGGGATATCCAAGTAGAGATGTCCTGAAGGCAGGAGGACATTCAAGACTGCAGAGAAGGAGCAAGGTCAGGGTTGGAGAGGTGGATTTGGGAATTATCTCTGTAGCTATGGTAATTGAAACTGCCATAGGCATGAGTGATAAGATGGTAGAGTGGGAAGGTGGGCAATAGGAAATGCCTCTTAGAGAAACCGCCAGAGAAACCTCCCTCTCAAAGGTCACAAATGTTCTTCTTGCCAAATCCAGTGGCATCTATTCCATAGTAGACCTCCTCGACCTCTCAACTGCCGTCGACACTGTAGACCACCCCCTTCTCCTGGAAACATTACCCAACCTCAGCTTCACTGACACTGTCCTCTCCTGATTCTCTTTCTACTGCTCTGGGCATTCACTCTCTGTTTTATATCTATTTTCATCACACTATTTTTCCATTAGTTTCAAATGTGATGCATATCACTGCAGCTACCCAGGCCCTCTTGCTGTCCCAGCCCCTCTAGTCCCCGGTGGTCCAGGGTAGCAGATTCGGGGACCCAGGGCTGGTCTGGGCAGGATGCGGGGAGAACAGGCATTGACGGCAGAAGGAGAGGACAGGGGAGAGCCTCAGAGCTCCTTCCCTGCACCCATCCCACTAGCATGGCATAGTGGATAGAGCACGAGCCTGAGAGTCAGAAGGTCATAGGTTCTAATCCCAGCTTCACTGCTTTTCTGCTGTGTGACCTTGGGTAAGTCACTTCACTTCTCTTGGCCTCAGTTACCTCATCTATAAAATGGGGATTGAGACTGTGAGCCCCACGTGGGACAGGGACCGTGCCCAACCGATTTGCTTGTAGCCACCCCAGCGCTTACTACGGCATCTGGCACATAGTAAACGCTTAACAAGTACCATAATTATTATTATAATTACTATTATTATTATTACCAAATTCTGAATAACAAATAAGACACAATTTCTCAAATAAACCTTTGGTCCATTTCCAGTTTCCCTCCCAGACTTTGTTGTGCTACCTATCCATTTCCCTCTGCACAATCTACACTTCTTGTTTTCTCCTCAAATTAGATTTGAAAGTTTTGACCTTTAAAGGGATGAGCTTTTTGGTCCTGTTATTACGATTTGAGGGCCTTGTTGTGGGTTTGTTTTTTTCATCTCACTTTAGTTCTAATTTCAAAATCCTTTCTAAGAGCTGCTCTTGGATGTAGTCTCTTAGTGCCCGTGGAAGTCACTCATTAAAGTCAACAAGAGCTGGAGGAGTGCATAAGAGATCTACATTTGCAAGTTGGGGGTGGGGGATGCGAGAGGGAATTGCTCTTTCTGCCTCTCTTTATCTATATTGATCTCTGTCTCACAGGGAGAAGGGGAGGCTTTCCCTTTCGTTTTTTTTAAGCCTTTTGCAGTATTTGAACAAAAAATTCCCCTTTGGGTCAGTTTTGAGGACCACAATTTTTGTCCATCTTGTGGAAGGAGCTCTGATTAGATCCACAGCATTAGAAATGTTTTCTGAACCTTATCCTAATGCCTCAGCTCTGTTATTTTAGTAGCTGAACCTCAGCAGTAAACTACCATGTAATTCATCAGTCAACCCCTAGTTCCATACAATGAAGCATAACACCAGCTAAAACTAATAGGATTAATTGCTCTTGACTGATGAAATTGTAAAAGCTCATACCTCCAAGGGTCATAAGAACTGAAGTCTTAATTGAAATCAAATGTATATAAAAATGTCCGTTGTCCTAGAATTTTCTCTGTTTTTAGTCTGGCTGACATTAGAGATGCTATGGAAACCTGATCGGGAAAGGGTTGCCGTTGTTAGCACTTGGGTTATGTACTTATACTTCTCAGTAGACCAAGTAAGTAGCTGATTAGGGAAGGGAGTAATATGCCTCGTGATTATTGGTTGTACATATGGAATAAATCCTATTTTAATGGTGTCTAATGAGCCTTTCATTTTCAGTACCTTAAACAAAAGCGGCTAATAGAAAGGGAAAGTAATATTTCAAAGGTCATCTTAATGCCACTTAATGTCAACAATCTGTAATCAAGGCAATATATAAAGAACATAATTATAGTTCAGTTTTTGATTCTTTAAACATAAAAAAATAATGAAGCGGTACAAGCTTGTGCTTTCTGTTTTGGGTTTTTTTTTTTAAGTTGTATGCCTAATTAAAGCTTACTATCCCAAACTGGTAACGTAGGGTATCAGTAGAAATTTTCGCCCCTCTCAGGATGGCTCCTGGAGAGTTTCCAGTACTCTACCGGTCTCGGCTATAGGAGGGAGGGTCATGCAGAGGCCTGTCCATTCCATTCCTAGCTTGGGCAGTGGCTAGCGAGTGGAAGGCAATCTGCTCGAAGTCAAAACTCACCCGTGCTGGGCAGCGGAGGCATGGAAGGGAGTTTACAGTGGGGAAGAAGACAATGGTAAACCACTTTTGTATTTTGACTGGGAAAACTGTCAGGATCCACTACCAGAATGATTGCAGATGGAGTTGGGGCATTCTGGGAGAGATGTGTCCATAGAGTACCTATGGGGTTGGATCGACTCTACAGCATAAGACAAGAAATTTTCAAGAATGACGCTTCACTTTATATATAATGTATATATATATATTCATTCATTAATTCAATCGTATTTATTGAGCGCTTACTGTGTGCAGAGCATTGTATTAAGCACTTGGGAAGTACAAGTTGGCAACATATAGAGACGGTCCCTACCCAACAACGGGCTCACAGTCTAGAAGGGGGAGACAGACAACAAAACAAAACACGTGGACAGGTGTCAAGTCATCAGAATAAATAGAATGCTCTTGTACATATATATTTTCTTCAAGGCCACCCCAAAACCACAGATCTAACTAAAATCATGGATTATCTGTCTCTTTTTGTTTGTGGTATTTATTAAGTGCTTACTATGTGCTAGAAACTGTATCAAGTGCTGGGGTAGATACAAGCTAAACAGATTGGACACAGTCCCCATCCCACACAGGGCTCACAGTCTTAATCCCCACTTTGCAGATGAGGTAACTGAGGCACAGAGAAGTTAAATGACTTACCCCAGGTCACACAGCAGACAAGTGGTGGAGTCAGGATTAGAACTCTGATCCTCTGGCTCTTACTCCCAGTTCCGAGCTCTTGTGCCATTAAGCCATGCTCTCTCTTAAACCAGTTGCCCTAGTCATCAATTGACATTTCACAGGAAGTGGGAATTCAGTCCCAGATCCTACCTGGGAGATGAGGGGACAGGGGAGCAGGACAGAAAGGGCCACTCTGAAATACAGCTCCCTGACTGAGCCCAAAGAAATCAGTCTCTGGGGGCAGTGGGAGGGATTGGGATGTCTTTTTCTCACAGTTATCCTTATTCCAGGAGGTGCCTCGTTAACTCCAGTTGATTCCAGTTCCGAGAAACTGCTACGGGGTTCAGAAAGAGGCAGAGGAGGAGGGTGACCTGGGTACATGCTCCAATAGTATCGATTAAGCATCTTCATCCTCATTTCTCTATCTGGGAATATTTTTTATTGCTCTCTTCCCCATTGGAGGGTAAGCTCTCTTTTTGCAGGGAATGTGTCTCTTCTTTTGGTTGTAATTTCCTAAGTGCTTAGTACAGTGCAGTGTGCTCAGTAGTGGCTTAAAAAGTATCATTACTCCTCCTTCTCCTCCTCCAGAACCCTACGTTATAGGCTGTAGTTTGTAATGACCTGAAACCACAGATTCATCTCCATTCCATATGTGAGCTGGGGAAAGCTTCTAAGGTAAATACACTGAGTTTACACTGAGCTGGTGTTCACAGGGCATATAAAAAGAAACTCATCCTGACGGTTGAGGGTAATAATGTTTTGTTTTGTTGTCTGTCTACCCCTTCTAAACTGTGAGCCCATTGTTGGGTAGGGACTGTCTCTAGATGTTGCCATCTTGTACTTCCTAAGCGCTTAGTACAGTGCTCTGCACACCGTAAGCACTCAATAAATACGATTGAATGAATGAATGTATGAATAATATCCTTTAGCCTAAGACTTGTGATTGCCTGAGCTCCATAATGATGACGACGATGGTGTTTGTTTTCCCTCTCCTCCTCCCCATCCCCCCCGCCCTACCTCCTTCCCCTCCCCACAGAACCTGTATATATGTTTGTACAGATTTATTACTCTATTTATTTTACTTGTACATATTTACTATTCTATTTATTTTGTTAATGATGTGCATCTAGCTTTATTTCTCTTTATTCTGATGACTTGACACCTGTCCACATGTTTTGTTTTGTTGTCTGTCTCCCCCTTCTAGACTGTGAGCCCGCTGTTGGGTAGGGACCGTCTCTGTATGTTGCCAACTTGTATTTCCCAAGTGCTTAGTACAGTGCTCTGCACGCAGTAAGCGCTCAATAATTACGATTGAATGAATGAATGAATGAATGTGCCAAGCACCATACTAAAGCGCTGGAATAGATAAAAAAATAATCGGGTTGGACACTGTCCCACATGGGGTTCACAGTCTAAGGGGAAGGGAGAACAGATAATGAATCCCCATCTTGAAGATGAGGGAACTGAGGCACCGAGGAATTAAGTGACCTACCCAAGATCAGACAGCAGGAAAGTGGAAGGGCCAGAATCATTATGTCATGTGTGAAACCTGGTCAATAACTGTCATCTGAACTTTACTTCCTAGTTACCTAGTCAAAAGCTCCATAGGCTTTTCCTTCACTTTGCATCTTCCGTTCAAGCCCAGTTTATTTTTATGTAAAGTAGAAATCAAGAAAACACCAAAAATTATTTTAAGAAAAATCCAAAAATTAAAATAAACCAGCATATGTTTGTGGATCAAGTATAACTCAATCAAAAATAAAAATAACTTTCATAAATCTCTTCAAAGATTATTTTAGCATGTGGAATCTGTGTCACTTAAATAGATGGCTGTATGGCTGATATGACTGTTCATTCTGGTTGGTTACCCTTCGTTTGGAGAGAAAAGTTTCTAATAAAGAATAGCCAGTTGTAAGTCATTTCATTCATAAACATAGCCTCTACTGAACCATTAAATGAATCTTCAAAAATCCATTATTGCAAGCAAAGTACAAACGTGGCATTTCAGTGGAAGGCATCATGGATTTTCTTCAGAGAAATGAAGCCTCTAGACAGTTGAAAACTTCAAGAACTTGGCTTTCAGCTAATTTTGTCCTCGTAGGTGTCACTGAGACTGAGACTTAGGCTCAAATGTATTTACAATGACCCTGGAAACCTAAATATTCTCTGAAGCAAATCCAAAATGGGAATTTCATGGCAAACAGCCAAATGTTTTTTCTGTTTTTCTAGGGTTCCTTTGCCAATACATTTACTTCATAGCTATCTCATAAAGTGAAAAGTTGTCTTCCTGATAGGTTTGTCCTTCTTTTTTAAAAAATAAAAACATTTAATCCATAGGGTGAGCCCTTGTAGACCGTGAACTCCTTGAGGGCAGGGATGGTGTCTACCAAATCTATTTTATTGTACTCTCCTAAGCGCTTAGTACAGTGCTCTGCACCTGGGAAGCGCTCAATAAAATCATTGATTGGTTGATAGTCTTATCTCACCAAGTGCCCGTTGTCTTATTCCTTGAACACAAACACATAGTCAATCAATCACTCAATCGTATTTCTTGAGCACTTAATTGCATGCAAAGCACTGTACTGAGCACTTGGGAGAGTACAATAAAACAGTGAACAGAAACATTCCCTGTCCACAACGGGCTTATAGTCTCAGTTCTGAATTAATAGATTCCCTGATCACCCTAAGATTTTGCATGTAGATGAAGTATGTTGTCACGTATAGTTGTCTTTCATATTCGAAGAAGACACCACCGATGATGCAATTCACCTACGAGTATGCGTGTAGCCGAAAAGGCCAATGTGGAACCCACCATCCTGGCCACGTTGTGCATACGAAGAGGACGTCCCTTACTCGTTATGTTATTGCATTTCATGTTTGCAGTGCTTGGCACTGTTTTATCTTTGCCTCCTTGTATCCTCTTAATCATTTGCCTTTCTTAATAGCTATCCTCAGCCACTGATTCCCAGTTACATGGGGGCAAGAAACATCAATATCTCAAGTACTGTGTCCTTGAATTTTTTAGTCAACTCGTTCCTATGACTGTGTCTTTTTTCGCTTCTTCGCTTCTCTCCTGGATCTCTGAGTTTCTAACCAATTTGGAAATGGAAACATGTTAATTTTTTAATAACTCTTTAAGGCATGCATTACTGTATTTTTATTAACTGGGCCAGATGGCTCACAGCTAATTTTCTCTCTGCACAAGTAAGCACAAAAATCAGTTTCAAGCCACAGATCTGGTTCATGAAGTGACATGTATACTGAGCCGAGAAATGCAGCAAGTACAAATGCCTGAGTGTTTGAAAAAACCACTGCTTGAATCTTGTTTGAATGACAGGGCTGAGCTAGGTAGTTGCTTTTTAAAAGACTCCAATATGAAAGACCCTCGTGAATAACAACAGAAATGTTTTCTCTTTACAGTTTGAGGGCTGCAAGAAGGCCTTTTCCAGGTTAGAAAACCTCAAGATTCACTTAAGGAGCCATACAGGAGAGAAGCCTTATCTATGCCAACATCCGGGCTGTCAAAAAGCATTCAGTAACTCCAGCGACCGTGCGAAACACCAGCGGACACATCTGGACACTGTAAGGAGCCTAGAGATTTAAGTTAAGACTTGAACTCCTGGTGTCAGGAAACACTGACAACTAGAGAGATCTGAGGGCAGGATCAAGCGTTAGCTTCAGAGTCTGCAGGGAGACAGAGGCGTCTGCAAGTGGCAGCGGTGGGCATGTGCCAGCAGCTGGAAGGAACATTGGCCAGCTGGTTCCAATTTCTTTCATTCCAGTTCACAGAACAGCCCTGTGACTGGCTTTCACAGAGGTGGAAGTCTGTCAGTTCTTCAACGTGGATAGAGAACAGAGTTATGGGGGTGAATATACAGTAGAATCAACACCCTAGAGACTGGATATTGTTAGATGACTGAACCTGGTAGGCTAGCACACTGGCTGGGATCGTACAGCCCCCGTTGAGTAAAGGATTGAGCGGTTATCCGGGAAGCGGTAAACAGAACCATTTAAGGGCCCAGAGGGAGTGGCGGGCCCCTTAATGATTTGGTTCGTTGTCTACGTGGAACAGATTCCCCAGATGATTGCTCATCAAACTCATGGATTCAGTATCTAAACCCGGATTTGTTCCCCAACAGGGAAAAACTCTCATAGTGTTAAGAGAGTTCTCTGGTTTACAAGGCATACTACTTACATTTTGTCAGTGCCCTGTGAATATAATTCTGGGGAATTAGAGGCAGTCCAAATGAACAATCAGTCAAACCTAAGGTACATCCAAATGATGTCTATGGGACATATTCCAGTGATTGAAAAAATGCAGGGACGCACAGCGCAGCCTTAGAGTTTTTAGTTAGGTGCCGATAAATGTTTTGCTTTATAGAAGAGTGTGCCACCATCATGAAATACTATGTCTAGAAGAGATAATTTTTTTTTATTATTGTTCATGTTTCTTTGTGCCGGCAAGCAAACGCTTTTCAGCCTTAGGGTAGGTTTGTGAGCATTGGCACTGGCCATAAATTTCGATTGGTAGCTCCAACTTGGGTAGCCCATCAAATGCACACATTGTGCTGTTCAGCCAGGCATTATGTGCTCACATCTACTTTTGTAAAACTATTGGGAGTACAATTGGCTTTTAATCGTTGGGCCTTTAACTCTCTTGCTGCTCCAACATCCTGACCTCCTTTCAAGGCCCTCCATCCATGTGCTCATTCTTCTCTGTTTGTGTTTCCAGTGTCGATGACTTGTTCTTTATTATGAATGGCCAGCTGTCATTATCTGCAATTCAGTTCTACTTGAACTATCAGGATAAATGCATCATATGCATAATGTATATCTTGGCACACATTCTGGCAAAAGAAATAATATATTCATGACAGTACATTTTCAGTGTTAACATTATACTTCTATTATTAAACTGTACCAGAATTTGAGTTCTGAAAAGATACTGTTATTTCAACACACTTTCCCCATACATATTTACAATGCTTTTGATAGCCTTAATTGACATTTGCCAAATTTTATAGATTATGTTTGTCATCTGTGGTATCAAAAATATTTTAGTTATGTGACTTAGCCCTCCCAAACAAAACTGTCATTCTTCCACATACATACATATATACATATATATATATATATATATATATATATATATATATATATATATATATGATGTGTAAGGCAATGCAATCAGGCTATAGCTTAACATTTAGAGAATGTGCCTAGAATTCAGATAGAACTGACTCACGTATTAATGAGACCAGCAACCTTTTAAATGAGGTAAATTTGGAAAAGAGATAGAATAAAAGAAAAAGCAGAGTTGATCACAGGAAAATGAATCTTTCACATCCTAGTATTCAGTATCATTATTTCTGAAGTGTTCTTGTAAAATCTCTGAAATTTCCCCATTCATTGTCAAATTTTATCAGATAAGATTGTACCCTCACCGGACAAGATTTTCTTGAGAAATTGCTTCTATCATAGCTAGTTATCATCCCTTTGAAAGCATCAATGTAAGGCTAAATATTGGATATTAAAATGCCCTTACCCGTTACTAATTTTAGCTATTTCAAAGTGAAAGATTTAAAATCAAATTTATTTCCCATAATTTGTCCTTGTAATAGTTCACAAAGAAAAAATAGTTTCATTTTGTCTTAATGCTGCAACAGTTCAGTTTCCAAAAGTAAAATCTATTTTCATTTTATTTTGAAGAAAAGTGGATTTATCCATTACTTTGCAGTGCCAAGATTTATTAGCCCAGCTACCTGATGTTTTCCCCTGACACTGCCCTCCCTTTTTACATTTATACTTTGATAGCACACATTTTTTATCACTAGATAGTGCTCTATGCATTTTACAAAGACAGTTTAATTACTGAGGAATTGCTGTGTCATTAAGGATTAGCAAGTGCATTGTGGTTTCCATTTTAATCCCACCTTCCTTTTTGTAAAATATTCTGTATGCTGTCATTTCTGGACAGTGTCTAATTCATTTAATGAATCCAATTCTCCCAAAAGTTTACTCCCTAAATTAGGCACTCTGGGAGAAACATAAAGTCTTTGAAACCACTAGGGGACTTCTTAATACCTTCATTGGGCATCTCTCTCTCTCTCTCTTCTCTCTGGCTCTCTCTTTCTCTTTCCCTTCTTCTCTCTCCCACTTCTATATAGCTAGTCATTATTTTTCAGAGATGACAGCGTAATCCAATCGGTGAAAAAATTGATTGAAGATTTCCTTGAGAAATTTCTCGAGAAGATTTTCTTGAATATCAAACACCCTCTCCCAAATTGTTTTCACACAAAGATAGATTCTTATGGTGGTGATGGATTTGTCCTATTCAGGGCTTAGTCCCTATTTTCAAATCAGTGCTTTGCACATAGTAAGCGCTTAATAAATGCCATTAAAACAAAAAGTTGGCATGCTACAGCAGTCCCCTAAAGGTCTGAAAGAGTTAAAACTTCTCTCAGGGTGCTCAACTTAATTCCAGGTAGTACATTTAAACATTGAGCTCAATGACAGTAATTAACTGTTTTTCCCTTCCAAGGAGTAAAACTGCTTGCCAATAGAAAAGTTTAGCTCTTTTTAAACAGTTTTAAATTTATTATGCGATACTCTATTACTCTCTATAATTTGCTGTTGCTAATTCAACTTCATTTTGGGTCAGAGGCTAGCAGAGAGTTTTGGGAAAAGCTGAAAAATGGAGAATGGCGGATTTTCAAATGCATCTTTAAGACTAGGGAGCGTAGATGTCGAGCCTGAAGCTGATAAGTAGAAATCATATTCTACCTATTCATTTGTTTCTTACTTAGAAACCTGATTGGGAATATCATATTCGGGGTATGGCAGGAGTGAAAAAGGGGGCTTTACACAAATGTGGTAGAGGAGGGCCTGACCTATGAGTGGAGTAGTTTCTGAAGTCTACAAGAGGAGTAGCTCAACTACAGAAAATTATTATTTTTAATAGAGGACATCCCTTGCCAATTAGCACATTGCCCCTTGATTATTCAGCCCAGGGGAAAACAATCCAGATTTCATTCTTCACGTCATCAGTAGAGCCAATTCTGCTCTCGTGCATGTTCTCATTCCGTGTTTTGGCTAGAACACTGTTAGGGCAAGCTCGCTGTGGGCAGTGAAAGTGTCTGTCAACTTGGTTGTATTGTATTCTCCCAAGTGCTTGGCCCAGTGCTCTGTACACAGTAAGCACGCAATAAATACGATCGATTGATTGGAATTATGGAAAGTTCATCCAACAACATGAGCCTGTTTAGATAAGGCCTGTTTTGAGTGTAAGAAGAAGAGACTTGTGTGCACATACGTGGCGTGGAAATGGATGAGCATTACAGCAAGAGTTTTCCTTAGCACTGTCCACTTTTTTGGAGACCTGTGTGTAAGTGGTTTAAAACATACCTATCTCAATCAATCGGTGGTAGTTCTTGAGCACTTCCTAGGTACGGAGCACCATACGAAGCACTTGGGAGAGTATTTTCAGGGTGACATTGTCTCGGTTTTGAAGATGAGAATAAAAAGGGAATTTTAAAAAGTAATGAGCTTTATAGAAATGTCGATGATATGCTCACCCTGTCACGCCCCACCTTCCAGTAGTTACGGTGAAAAATGGCAGTTGACTTGACATTGCAGTGCACTCATTCTAGAGCGTCGAGCTCTGGGAATAAGCACAATGTTGTAGTCCACGTTAGGTTTCTAACACGAGCCGAGGCCCATTGTATCTAACACCTGGTAGGAATGCTTTTGATATGACTCACCTGGCGGAGGTTGATATCGAACTGGACATGGTGTAGTCTCAATTCTAAGTGCATGTCAAGGGGGATTACTCAGCAAGGCCAAACAATAGTGCCATAAATATGTATTCTGCCAAGCTGAAGAAACATGACTTTCCCAGGGCTTCACATTTGAACTCTAGGTAAAAGTAACAGTGTTTAATGTGTTTTATTTTTCCTAATTTTCTGCCTTCTGGACTTTGAGAACCTGTTTTTGCAATCTGTTGCTTTCACGCACTGTGCTAATATTTTCCTCTTAATTGTTTCTCTCTCTGAATTAGGTTTCTTCTGTAACATTAGCAGTCTTTTCTGGACTTTCCTAGAGCTCTTTACCTGACTCACTAGAGAATGTGTGTTTGCTATTTTCTGACTAAGCCAATTGTAAGTACAACTGGAGATGCTTACTAATAATTAAGCGAGAAATGTTGAAAGGGGTTGCATTGTGTATAAAATGGTGAATTTTAAAAGTAATTTTTGTAAAAAGTCAACAAAAATGTCATCATCTTTTTGTTTTCTCACAAGTGACACTTTCCTCTTTTCCATGAGATACAGTTACTTGGCTTTTTACATTTAGAATCCATGTTTATTCTCCAGTATTTTACATCAAAGACAGTAATTAACAATGCATGTCACAGAAATCATAAGACTTAACATGGATTTCCTCCGGTATGCTTCATGATTTAACCACAGCTGTTTCTTTGTTTCTTTCTTATTTAGAAACCTTATGCATGTCAAATTCCAGGATGTACCAAGCGCTATACAGATCCAAGTTCCCTGAGAAAGCATGTGAAGGCACATTCTTCCAAAGACCAGCAGGCCAGGAAAAAGGTAATTTTTCAAGAGAGTTGCTCTTCCAGGGAAACATATATCTCGGTTAATGTTTCAGTGCCAGAGGTACTAGTGGGACATTTGAAATACTCACATTGTTTGAGGTGTAACATTATTTGTTGAGGGGAAGCCTTCCGTGAAGAAATGGAAAGCCTATTGCTTGGATCAGAGACAGCCATTTCTATAATGCAAAGCACAGAAGTTCATCATAATCACCCAATCTGAAAAGCTACCTTCAAAAGTGAGCCAGAAATTAATATTTCAGATAGAAATCAAGGGATAAATGAGTCAGTTTCCAAAGGCCTGCCCGAGAGTGCTACACTAAAGGCTGGAAGAAAAGGTGGATTTGAGAATGTCATATAAAGTGATGATGGTATCCATTAATAATAATGATGGTATTTGTTAAGCGCTTACTATGTGCAAGGCGCCGTTCTAAGCACTGGGGTAGATACAAGCTGATCAGGTCATCCCACCTGGGGCTCACAATCTTAATCCCCCTTTGACAGATGAGGTAACTGAGGCCCAGAGAAGTAAAGTGACTTGCCCAAAGTCACACAGCTACCAAGCGGCGGAGCTTGGTACAACCCATGACCTCTGATCTCCAAGCCTGGGCTCTTACCACTGACCCACGCTGCTTCTCAATCACATCATATTATAATATCATATTAATCATATACTATGTGCCCAATGCTGGGCTCGAAAGAAGACAATCAGATCAGACCCTGTCCCTGCCCTCCGTGAGGCTCACATTCTAAGCGGGAGGGAGAATAGGAATTTTATCCCCATTTTACATAGGAGGAAATTGAGGCACAGAGAGGCCAAGTAATCCACCCAAAATAACACAGCAGGGACACTGCCATGCTGGCACTAAAAGTCAGACTTCCTGCCTGCCAATTCAGTATTCTTTCCACTAGGCCAGGCTACATGCCCATAGTCAGTCAAATTACTCCACAGAATTTATTGTGCACTTACTCTGTGCAGCACACTGTACTGAGTGCTTGGCAGAATACCAGTCTGAGTCTGCTGCATGGCTTTTCTCTCTCTGAGCCATTCCTAGACCTTTTAGTGGTACAGAGGTTTTAAAAGTCTAACATAGGCATCTCAATTTATAAGCAATGCTAAGGATGCCATTTACTTAGTGCTTACTAAATGCCAAGCACTGCATGAGGCGCCAGGGTTGGTACAAGCTAATCAGATCGGATGCAGTCCCTGGCCCGTGTGGGGCTCACAGCCTAAGAGGAAGGGAGAACAGATATTTTTCCCCATTTTACACATGATGAAAGTGAGTCACAGAAAGGCCAAGTGACACGTGCAAGATAACACAGCAGGGAAGCAGCAGAGTGAAGACCAGAACCCAGATCTCTCAAGCTCCTGTCCTCTCCATTATTCGTTATGTTCATTCATTCATTCAATCGTATATATTGAGCACTCACTGTGTACAGAGCACTGTACTAAGTGCTTGGGAGAGTACAATACAGCAATAAACAGACACATCCCCAGGCCACAACGAGCTTACAATCTAGAGGTGGGGAGACAGACATAAATGCAAATAAGTACAATGACAGATATGTACGTAAGTGCTGTGGAAGGGGGGAAGAGCAAAGGGAACATGCCAGGGTGATGCAGAGGGATTGGAAGATGAGGAAAGGTGGGGCTTAGTCTTGGAAAGGCCTCCCAGATGAGACGTACCCTCAATAAGGCCTCAAAAGGGCGGAGAGTAATTGTCTGTTGGATCTGAGGAGGGAGGGTGTTCCAGGCCAGAGACGGGACGTGGGGAAAGGGGTCGGCAGCGAGATGATAGGTGAGATCGAGGCACGGTGAGAAGGTTAGCACTAGAGGAGCCAAGTGTGCAGGCGGGTTGTAGAAGACAGAAGCAAGTTGAGGTAGGAGAGGACCAGGTGGTGGAACGCTTTAAAGCCGAGGGTGAGGAGTTTTTGTCCGATGCGGAGGTGGATGGGCAATCACTGGAGGTTTTTGAGGAGCAGGGTGACCCGTCCTGAATGTCTGTGTAGAAAAATGATTCAGGCAGCAGAATGAAGTAGGGACTGGAGTCGGGAGAGACAGGAGGCTTGGGGGGTGATCGAGGAGGTTGATGCGGTAATCCAGGCGGGATAGAATGAGTGATTGTATTAATGCGGTAGTGGTTCGGATGGAGAGCTAAGGGCGGATTTTAGCAATGTCATGAAGGTGGGACCGACAGGATATATTTGCTATTCCTGTCTTGGGCCAACTTTATTTCTTGCTTACTCCACTGACATTTAAAATGTTTTCTAAGTTCATACATCTTGATCAATTACACGTAGTTGCTATAAAGTAGTTATTGTAATTTGTTGGTCCCTACTAGGGGAAAGGCAAAACACCATTTTTTCCCTACTAGTTTTGGGTGGAGATTTGAAGCTGGGAATATTACATCTATGTGAATAGAATGTACTTTTTCTTTTAGTGTGTCACAAACCTGCTTTCACATAAAACGGTAGCAGTGGTTGAAGAACAGGAAATTTGAACTAGTGCAGAGGCAATTTCTAAAAGCTATTCAGGTACAGATTGACCTTTATGGAGCATGGGAGCATTTTTGCTGTGTAGAAGATGTTTGAGACACTAATGGACAGTGTAGCCTTCAGGACCACGAAATGTAATGATATTAGGAAAACCTACAAGAGGCAACTTGGGTAATGAGTCTTAATTGAGGGAAGTGAACTTTCTAAGACAATTTAGGTCAGCCCTACATTAGCAAATTGTCCAAACAGGACAGCCAAAACTATATCCTGGCCTCAATTATCTGACTATTTCAGGTAAAAAACCAAAACACTTTCGCCTAAACCATCTGGATAATTGAGGTCAAAATGATTTTTGATCTGCCTTTCCCACATAATTTACTAACGTAAACTTGACCGTAATGTAAAATACCAGACGCTCTTCACAGTGTTGGAACAACTTAGGTTCAGGTTATTAAATAGTTTTGTTTTTTTCTTGCCTCTTTAGCGTGTAATAAATGTACTTGCCCAGCCTTGATAGATATATTAAATAAACCTCCCTTGTTTGTCACCAAGCCATTTGCCAAAGGTTGTTTAAAAATCTCCTGTCAATCTTAGAAAAATTTAAATACGTGAAGATGCACAAAATAGCCCCAGATAAGGAAAAAGAGAGAAGAAATGTTAATAAATCTGGCATTGATCAACCTGAATTTGTAAATCTTAGGTTTCAGTTTGTAATGTTTACAAGGTACAGTGCAGTTTCTGGGCCTTACAGGACTCCTAATTGCAAGTTCACATCTTGCTTTGGTATGTGAAATATTTCCTGACAGTAATAATAAAAAAAAAATGTTAGAAACAATAAACCTTTTAAGGCAGAATTAAGATTATTTATGACTTTAATTAAAATTGAAAATTGGCACCATGTCAGAAAAGCCTTTACAAAAATGTGAATTCATCAAAAATAACCATAAAAATTCCAAGGTGATAAAGGCACAGTGGAGTAATAGTTCCAGCCCTGGGGAACTGTTTTGTTGAAAAGAATGAAACCCTTTTCTGTCACACCCTGTTAGTCATGGATTCGTTTAATATATCCTGCCTGACTGCCTCTAATCCTCTTTTTAACCTCCCCCTAGACACTAAATGACATGATTTTGGTGTCTTAAGTTGCTAGCTTTATAAGACTGAACCCTGAAATGTATTCTGGAGACCCGTAAATATGAAGTCACAGCGAAGAAATTTGTGTTCAGAGATGTGTCCCATCCATAGAGCTACTGACTGTCACATACACCTGTGGATAACTCAGCCTGGGAGCCTATTTCCCTCCCCTCACCCTGTTTCTCCTCCGAGTATGCGTAGTTCACGTAAGAAGGTGAAGTGAAAATAGGAAAGACTTAGAATAAAAGCGAACCGGTATTAAAAATTTCTCCCCTCCCCACATCTCATCTGCATAGCATTTGGGATGATTTGACTCACTGCATGCCGAAGGAAACGTCTCATTGCATGACATGCATTCACAAACACATACATACACATCGAATCAGCTGGTGGGCAGACTTCTGATTGAGCGGCCTTGCAGATCTGGAATCCATTTTGGATGGAGTCTGTATAAATATTAGAGGGGGACCAGAATGTTGGTGTCATTATGGGTAGTCTCTCATATAAATCTTAAGTGTGGAATTTAGCCCATGGTGGTACAGGGAGATTTTGTCCAACTCGGAAACATTTGTGAACATGACTATAACATCGATCTGGAGATATCATATACTACAAATAGAAACACGAACACAAGTGGTTTTAATAAGAGCAAACTGAGGCAGTGTGTCCAACTGAAATTTTGCTCAGGACTTTATCTTTGTCAGGATTTGTGATCTTTTCGCCTCATAAACTCATAAAAAATCAGTCAATCGATGACCTTTATCGAACACCCACCGGTAGGGTACTACTTTTCCTGAAATATCTCGATAATTAGGGCTCTATTCTATACAGCAAAAATACTCCTGTGCTCCGTAAAGGTCAACCTCTACGGTTCTCAGAGACCAGAAACCCTGAACAGCTTTTAAAATTGCCCGTGCAGTAGTTCAAATTTCCTATTCTTCGACCGTCGCTCCCTTCGTATGAGAAAGGAAGTCTGTGATGCACTCAGAGAAACACTACATTCTATTCTTCCAATAAATAGGAGAGTACAACAGTAGTGAAACGCAATGCTCGTCGCCCTCGAGTGTGATCCAATGAGGGCAACAGACAGAAAATATTTACCAACAGTGAGAGGCAGAGGAAAAACTGTAAGCAAGAAACGGTGCAATCATATCAGGATGAGAGTTGAAAAAAATAATTGACTTTACAAATATATGAACAAAGAAAAACATGCATAGGGTTACGAGCACAGATAAAGTTAAAATACATAAGCGGGGTCGGTGGATGTTGGTCTGATGCAACTGGATTGTCGTGAGTCGATTAGGGAAGGCTTACTGGAGTAAGTGGAGTCTTAGATGGGCTTTAAAGAGTGGTGGAACTGTAGTCTTGTGGATTTAGGGGTGAAGGGAGTTTCAGGCTGGAGGAACAGCAAAAGCTGGGAATCGGAGTTGGGAGAGTTACAGTTAGATAGGGAGCTTAGAAAGAGCGAACTGCCTAACCTGAAGAATAGAGAGTGAAGAGAGTCTTGAAGCCACTGGTGGGATGTTTCTGCTTGGGATAGAGAGAGAGCTGGGTTACCACTGGAGGTTTTTGAGGAGTGGGCAGATGGGTGCCAAAATAACTTTTTTCCCACCCCCTCCCCAATTCAGGACTGTATTATTGAAAAGAAATATGCAAAGGAAAAACAAAGAGAATGTCATGCCGTACATATGGTTGATCGGTATCCTTAATTAGGAATTGCTTCTCCTATTAAATATAAACCTATGATCTGACATGAATTTTAAATAATTGCCAGGTGAACCATGGCCTCTGTAGCCCAGTATTTAACACAGGTGTAGATGCAATGATAATTTACACTTCCTAGTTACACATTCAATGCCAAAAACTTATCTGTAACTTCCCACACGGTCGATATTTTCACCTACCGTTTTGCAACACTTTTATCTGCTCTGACAACTCTTGATGATTTTGCATCTGTTCAGGTGCTGCCACTCCAACAGTAAGATTTGGAAAAGATCTTTAGGACCAGTCAACAATATTTGTGTAAATCCAGTACAGTCACCTTCTAGAATCCCGAGTCAAATGAAATTTCTCAAAGGAAGTCAATCTCCTGGCCTGGAAGGATAATAGTGATGGTATTTGTTAAGCGCTTACTAAGTGCCAAGCACTATTCTGAGCGCTGGCGGGGCAGGGGGGGATAAAAGATGATCAATTTGTCCCATGTGGGGCTCACAGTCTTCATCCCCACTTTACAGATGAGGTCACTGAGGCCCAGAGAAGTGAAGTGACTTGCTCAAAGTCACACAGCTGATAAGCGGCAGGGGTGGAATTAGAAACCACAACCTCTGACTCCCAAGCCCGGGCTCTTTTCACTACACCACGATCAGGGTGCATCTGACACGCGATCGGGGCGTGGTGCGGGGCGTGCCAGTAAAACCTTCCATTCAAATTATCTTCTGCTTCAAGGAAAATTAAAGCATATTATAATAATAATGATGGCATTTGTTAAGCACTTACTATGTACAAAGCACTGTTCTAAGCGCTGGGGGGGATACAATGTGATCAAGTTATCCCACGTGGGGCTTACAGTCTTAATCCCCATTTTTACAGATGAGGTAACTGAGGTTCAGAGAAGTTAAGTGACTTGCCCAAGGTCACACAGCAGACTTGTGGTGGAGCAGGATTCGAACCCATGACCTCTGACTCCAAAGCCCGGGCTCTTTCCACTGAGCTACACGTGGGATCTCCACTTTGTATTTCCGAAGAGCCGTTGATGTCTGTCTCCCGCCTCTAGACTCTAAGCTTGTTGCAGGCAGGGAATGTGTCCGCTTATTTTTGTCTTGCACTTTCCCAAGTGCTTAGTGCAGTACTCTGCGCACAGTGAGTGCTCAATAAATATGACTGAATGAATGAATAAATGAATGAGAAATGAATCAGCTACTGGAGTTTTAAAAGTTCTCAATCAATCATAGTTATTGAGCACCTGCTATGTGCAGAGCACTGAGCTAAATGCTTGGGAGGGTACAATATAACAAAGTTGATGGACATGATCCCTGCCCACAAGGAGCTTACAGTCTAATAGAGGAGACAGACACTAATATAAATGAATTACAGCTATGTATATAAGTGCCATTGGGCTGAGTGAGGATGGGATGAATAAAGGATGCAAATCCAAGTGCTTATCGTGGCAGTACCTCCTTCCCTATATCCCCTTACCTCTACTGTACAATTGGTACTGACAAATATTAGTTCTGAGAATCATAAATTTCAACTTTAGTAAAAATTTTCCTTTGGACCTCCCAGAATAATATGTTCCTCTTTCAACTGAAAAATCCGTATTCTGAGTGGTGAAGATTATTTTCAGAACACAAACAATTCGAAGTGAAGCACGTTGAATTAAAACTCGGGGTAGCTAGGACCGTCGTGATTGGAAGTATTATATAACCTGAAGATAGGGACTTTTGATCCTATTTGTAAAAATGATTTGTTCTTCTGCTCTGTGATTCAGGCCTTTACTCCCCAGTTTCCATGTCTTTAGAACTGGCCCATTTAGCAGGCTTTGCAGCGAATGGTCGGCATTAAACCAGATATCTGAACATATGAAAATCTCAATCTATAAACTCTGATGTGTACTGAACAACTGACACTGGCCTTCTTTGCACCCGTATTCATTCATTCATTCATTCAATTGTATTTATTGAGTGCTTACTGTGTGCAGAGCACTGTACTAAGTACTTGGAAAGTACAAGTTGGCAACATATAGAGACGGTCTATACCCAACAACGGGCTCACAGTCTAGAAGGGGAAGACAGACAACAAAACAGAACATGTGGACAGGTGTCAAGTCATCAGAACAAATAGAATTAAAGCTAAATGCACATCATTAACAAAATAAATAGAATAGTAAATATGTACAAGTAAAATAGAGTAATAAATCTGCACAAACATATATACAGGTGCTGTAGGGAGGGGAAGGAGGTAGGGCGGGGGGGGATGGGGAGGGGGAGAGGAAAAAGGGGACTCAGTCTGGGAAGGCCTCTTGGAGGAGGTGAGCTCTCAGTAGGGCTTTGAAGGGAGGAAGAGAGCTAGCTTGGCGGATGTGCGGAGGGAGGGCATTCCAGGCCAGGGGGAGGACGTGGCCCATATCAAAAGGTGGGACACCATGCCATACTGGATGTCATGAAAAGCAGCATGGCCTAGTGGAAAGAGCACTAGAGTGAGAATCAGAGGACCTGGGTTCTATTCCCAGCTCTGCCACTGGCCCGTAGTGTGACCTTGGGCAAATCACTTCACTTCCCTGGGCCTCAGTTTCCTCGTTTGTAACTCAGGGGTTAAATACTCAATCTCCCTCCCCCTTAGACTGTGAAATCCATGTGAGAGAAGGACTGTATGTCCAACATGATACCCCAAAGCTTAGTACAGTGCTCAAAGAATACCACACAATTATTATTACCATGCCACCATTAGGCACCATTGTCGTGTTGTGTCCAACTTTGCTTCTACAGCCATTTCTGGGAGTCCTGCTGCTGCCTCTCCTATGGTTCATCTTGCAGCTTCCCCTCCCAGCAATCCTCTTGCTTACTCTCAGCAGTCCTAAGATGGTAAGAGCGCCAAGGATGGCCTCCCAAGACAGCAGCCATTTGCCCTGAGGGCAGGACAAGAGGAAAGGGACCTAAAGTCCAGTTTGATGGATGTGTGATGGATATGTGAGGCATTAGAAAGAATTTTCTTTCGCTGAGGAATGTTTCTTTCATCTGGGGGTCGAGCTATCTGGAGATTTTGGGGATAGATTTTAACGCAATGGTGTCAAGGTGGTCCTGCTTGAAGGCAGGGTGAAAGGCTGGACCAGATGACCTTTAAGTTCTGTGATTCTACAATACTGTGATTCCGCCTGTGATCAGCAGCAAAGGCTCTTCATCGTGGTGCGCTGGACTGCTCTAATCTTTGGCTTTAATGAATATGATATTTCCACTCTTACTTTGTTTCTGAGTGAAGGAGAAGGTGAGAAGAAAGCAAAATAAGGATCAAAGCATGAGATGCTCTTTTACTGAATCACCTCCCCTTTGGCTCTAAAACACAAGCGAACATCATTCGATGCTGCCTGAGGAAAAGTTGTCTGTAATGGTTTGATGAATTGTTCACGATCGTCTCCCACTGCAAGACATTTTGCCAATACATCATTCTCCCACCAAAACAATGTTGAGCCCGTTTTATAAATACTGGCGGCCAACAATGACGTGTCATGTGTCATTTTGATTGCCCATTGTTAACACTCCTTTTGAGTTGGGGCAAATTTTCTGTTTAACTATTTGAAGAAAGTGCCTGGGACTCTGAGGGGAGATGATATTGGATGCTTACTCTAAACTTGGGGTGACTGTAGATTTATAGCAGCAGTTTGCTTACGATAGGTGAAGACCCCCAAAGAAGGGAGGCGCTTGCCCTGATTTGGGAACTGAGTGTGTGTACTTTTGCGGGATGGCAAGGAAAAGATCCCCGAATGTCTCCTCATTTGTAAACAAATGAAAAGCACATTTTGTTCATCTGCCTCCAAACTGTTACTAAATAGTGACATCTGGAATTTACATTTAACCTTTCCTTTGAGGATTTCCACACTTAAAGACATCTTTCTGGCAAGACTTATTATCATTTCTGTCCACCAAGGTGACAGTCGAAATGTGTTTGTTTTGTTCTTTCCGAAAGTAAAAATGTATTGTGGCACTGAAACTCTCAAGCATCAGTTTTATGAGATCAGTAAAAAATCTCCCTAATTTGGAATGAAGATGTGGGGCATGTCCTCTCTCTAAATCTGTACCAAAAATTTGAATTATAGAAGTATTTTTGAAAACTACAATTTAACTTCAGTAGACTGAGTTCTGCCAAAATGCGTGTTTTGGCCATAACGTTGCTAGGGAACTAGGGATCATTCATCTGACAACATTCCCCTTTTTGAATACAGGATACTGCATTATTGGAAGAGACGGTCTGTGCACGAGTTTACAGCTTTGGGGACCCTGAATATTGTAGAACAAGTTTTGCTTGAGGTGCCCTTTTGTGAGAATGCAGCCCCCCACTAGACTGTAAGCTCCTTGGGAGCGGGGAATTTGTCTACTAACTGTCATCTTGTACTCTCCCAAATACTTAGTACAAAGTAAGCACTCAAATACCCTTGACTGATTGGAGAAATAAAGCAGAGTGGCAACGTGGCCTAGTGGAAAGAGCATCTGCCCGCTGTGTGACCTAGGGCTAGTCACTTTTAGATTGTGAGCCCACTGTTGGGTAGGGACTGTCTCTATATGTTGCCAACTTGTACTTCCCAAGCGCTTAGTACAGTGCTCTGCACACAGTAAGCGCTCAATAAATACGATTGATGATGATGAAGTCACTTAACTTCTCTAGGCCTCTATTTCCTCATCTGTAAAATGGAGATTCGGTATCTGTTCTTCCATTCCCTTAGACTGTGAGTCCCACTTGGGAAAGGGACTGTGTGTCTGATCTGATGATCTCGTATCTTCCCCAGCACTTAGTACAGTCATGGTAAACACTTAACAGATACTACAGTGTGTTACAAATTACTACTGGGTCTACTGATCCTCAATTTAAGCTGTCTAATGCTTGTACAGATCTTCCCCTTTTTTAATGGTATTTGTTATGGGCCAAGCACTTCGGGTCAAGCACTGTATTAAGCACTGGGCTAGAGACAAGCTGATCAGGTTGGGCACAGTCCATGTCCCACATGGGGCTCACACATGGGGCTTAATCCCCATTTTACAGATTTACAGATGAAGGAACTGAGGCACAGAGGCATTAAGTGCCTTGCCCAAGGTCACACAGCAGACGAGTGGCAGAGCCGAGATCAGAACAGCTTGTATGGGAAGGAAAGGTGTGGATTTTAACAGTATTGTGAAGGTTGAACCGACGGGCTTTGGTGACAGATTGAATCTGTTGAGTGAGAGAGTTGAGTCTGGGTGGTTTCTGTGCAAATGGAGGACTGAGGCTGGAAGCAATGGGACTTCTGTGAGAAGAGAGTCAAAAGTCCTTCTAGACCGTGAGCCCGTTGTTGGGTAGGGATTGGCTCTATCTGGTGCCGAATTGTACTTTCCAAGCACATAGTACAGTGCTCTGCACACAGTAAGCATTCAGTAAATACGACTGAATGAATGAGTGAATAAAAAGAGAAGGGGGAAGCAAAAGATGGAACAGATCTAAGGAAATTCATTCATTCATTCAATCGTATTTATTGAGCGCTTACTGTGTGCAGAGCACTGTACTAAGCGCTTGGGAAGTCCAAGTTGGCAACATATAGAGACGGTTCCTACCGAACAGCGGGCTCACAGTCTAGAAGGGGGAGACAGACAAAAAAAAAAACTTAACAAAATAAAATAAATAGAATAGTAAATATGTACAAGTAAAATAGAGTAATAAATCTGTACAAACATATATACAGGTGCTGTGGGGAGGGGAAGGAGGTAGGGCGGGGTGGATGGGGAGGGGGAGGACGAGGAGAGGAAGGAGGGGGTCTCCCCTCCCTCAAGTCTCCCCTCCCTTTCCCGATCAGGGTGAATCTACCTTTGACCATTCAGTCAATCAGTTGGTACTTATTGAACATTCATTGTCATGGATTCTAATCCTGGCTCTGCCACTTGTCAGCTGTGTGACTTTGGGCAAGTCACTTTACTTCTCTGTGCCTCAGTTACCTAATCTGTAAAATGGGGATTAAGACTGTGAGCCCCACATGGGACAACCTGATTACCTTGTATCTACCCCGGCGCTTAGAACAGTGCTTAGCGCATAGTAAGCGCTTAACAAATACCATCATTATCATTATTATTACTGCGTGCAGAGCACTGTACACAGCGTTGGGGAGAGTACGGTATGACAGATTCGGTGGACGTGTTCTCTGCCCACAGTGAGCTTGTATTCTAGAGGGAAACCAGAAAGCTGTTCAAATGATGAGGTACCAGGCCGATAGGTAGACCTTCTGGAGGCAAGCTTTCTGAGGATCAGTGACACCTGCACTACACAAGCAGATAGGAAGGAGACTATGATAGCATACAGGCCAGTCTGTATGCCTTCAAGCAAAGGCTTTATGAAGAATTCCAAGAAGAAGGCTCATAAATGAGCCTAGGCCCTATATAGATTTTTTTATGGTATTTGTTAAGTGCTTATTCTGTGCCGGGCACTGTACTAAGTACTGGGGTAGACACTAGCTAATCAGATTGGATACAGTCCCTGTCCCACATGGGGCTCAGAGTCTTGATCCCTGCCACTAGAGGTTCTTGAGGAGTGGGGAAACATGGACTGAACATTTCTGTAGAAAAATAATCTGGGCGGCAGAGTGACATATGAACTGGAGTGGAGAGAGACAGGAGGCAGGGAGGTCAGCAAGGAGGCTGATAGAGTAATCAAGGCGGGATAGGATAAGTGCTTGGATTAACATGACTGCAGTTTGGACAGAGAGGAAAGGTTGGACTTTAGTGATGTTGTGAAGGTTGGACTGACAGGATCTAATGATAGATTGAATATGTGGGTTGAGTGAGAGAGAGGAGTCAAGGATAATGCCAAGGTTAGGGGCTTGTGAGACAGGAAGGATGGTGGTGCTGTCTACAGTGATGGGAGAGTCAGGGAAGGAGAGTCAATTAATCAATCATATTTATTGAGTGCTTACTGTGTGCAGAGCACTGTACTAAGCACTTGGGAAGTACAAGTCAGCAACACATAGAGACAGTCCCTACCCAACAGCGGGCTCACAGTCTAGAAGAGGGAGACAGAGAACAAAACCAAACATACTGACAAAATAAAATGAATAGAATAGATATGTACAGGTAAGATAAATAAATAAATAGAGTAATAAATATGTACAAACATATATACATATATACAGGTGCTGTGGGGAAGGGAAGGAGGTAAGATGGGGGGATGGAGAGGGGGACGAGGGGGAGAGGAAGAAAGGGGCTCAGTCTGGGAAGGCCTCCTGGAGGAGGTGAGCTCTCAGTAGGGTCTTGAAGGGAGGAAGAGAGCTAGCTTGGCGGATGGGCGGAGGGAGGGCATTCCAGGCCAGGGGGATGAAGCAGGCCGGGGGTCGACGGCGGGACAGGCGAGAGTGAGGCACGGTGAGGAGATTAGTGGCAGAGGAGCGGAGGTTGCGGGCTGGGCTGTAGAAGGAGAGAAGGGAGGTGAGGTAGGAGGGGGCGAGGTGATGGACAGCCTTGAAGCCAAGAGTGAGGAGTTTCTGCCTGATGCGCAGATTGATTGGTAGCCACTGGAGATTTTTGAGGAGGGGGGTAACATGCCCAGAGCATTTCTGGACAAAGATAATCCTGGCAGCAGCATGAAGTATGGATTGAAGTGGGGAGAGACACAAGGATGGGAGATCAGAGAGAAGGCTGATGCAGTAGTCCAGATGGGATAGGATGAGAGCTTGAACGAGCAGGGTAGCGGTTTGGATGGAGAGGAAAGGGCGGATTTTGGCAATGTTGCGGAGCTGAGACCGGCAGGTTTTGGTGACGGCTTGGATGTGAAGGGTGAATGAGAGAGCGGAGTCGAGGATGACACCAAGGTTGCGGGCTTGTGAGACGGGAAGGATGGTAGTGCCATCAACAGAGATGGGAAAGTCAGGGAGAGGGCAGGGTTTGGGAGGGAAGACAAGGAGTTCAGTCTTGGACATGTTGAGTTTTAGGTGGTGGGCAGACATCCAGATGGAGATGTCCTGAAGGCAGGAGGAGATGCGAGCCTGGAGAGAGGGAGAGAGAGTAGGGGCAGAGATGTAGATCTGGGTGTCATCAGCGTAGAGATGATAGTTGAAGCCGTGGGAGCGAATGAGAGGAGTTCTCTTTTGGACGTGTTAAATTTGAGGTGACCGCAGGACATCCAAGGAGAGACATCTCCAAGGCAGGATGGAATGCAAGGGACCCCCACAGTTAGTGGGTGGGAGGCAGAGGAGGAGCCCATGAAAAAGACTGAGAATGAGCGTCCAGAAACATATGAGGAAAGCCAGGAGAGGACAGTGTTAGTGAAGCCGAGGTTGGATAACGTTCCCAGGAAAAGGGGATGGTCGACACAGTGCGGAAGGCAGCTAAGAGGTTGAGGAGGATTAGCATGGAGTAGAAGTCATTGGATTTGGCAAGAAGATCATTTGTGACCTTTGAGAGGGCAGTTCCTCTGGAGTGAAGGGGACATAAACCAGATTGGAGGGGGTCAAAGAGAGAATTGAAGGAGAGGAACTTGAGACAGCAGGTTTGAAGTGTGAAGGAATGGGGTCAGATGCACAGGTGGAGGGGTGGATTTTGAAAGAAGACAGCTGATCTCCTCTTGAGACACTGGTGGGAAAGATGGGAGAGTTGAAGAAGGGGCAAGAGGAGGGAGGGACCAGAGAGGAGCAGGGGAGATATTAGGGAGATCGCACCTGAGAGTTTCAATTTTTTCAATAAAGTAGGCAGCCAGGTCATTAGGAGCAAGGGATGAGGGAAACAGAGGGAAAGGGGGTTTCAGGAGGGAGTTAGGTGTTTGAAACAACTGGTGAGGGTAATGGGCATGGGTGCCAATAAGGAAAAATCATTTTGCAGGGCAGAGGAGGAGACAGAGTTAACAGCCCACAAGGATGAACTTGACGTGGACTAGATCAGCCTGATATCTAGATTTCCGCCAGCAGTGCTCTGCAGTTCATGCACAGGAGCGAAGGAAGTGGACTGTGGAGATGATCCAGGGCTGTGGTTTAGTGGTATGAGATCTATGAAGGGATAGGGGAGCGAGTGTGTTGAGTTCAGTAGAGAGGTTGGTGTTGAGAGCATCGATTTGTCATCAAGGGAAGGTAGTTTGGTCGTCAAGGGAAGGTAGTTTGGGTCTGGAGGCTAAATGGGGCATGATGACTTGAGAAAATTGAGAAAATAGAATCCAGAAGACTCAGATTCTAATCCTGGCTCTGTTGCTCATCTGCTGTGTCACCGAACGTCTCTCATCTGTGTCTCAGTTTCCTCACCCGAAAAATGGGGTTGAAATACCAGTTCTTTCTCCTACTTACACTCTGAGCCTCATGTGTGACAGGGACTGGGTCTGATCTGATGATCTTTCATTTACCCCAGAATTTAGTAAAGTGCTTGGCACCTAGTAAATGCTAAACAAGTAGCACAATTATCATTATTATTATTATTGTTAATTTCACTGGAGAGAAAGGAAGAAGACTTGTTCCTGGGCTTATCAGTCCAGTTTAGAATTACATCTGCCATGCCCCATGCCCTGTGCCACTCTGGGGAGTCACATACGTTTTGGAACAGGCCTATGAATCGGTTTCAATTCAGGACCCTCAAGATCACGCTGGGCTCTATCTAGTATGCTCCAAAATGACCAGAGAATCTAGGCCTCCCCAATTCCTTAGGACTAGAGATTACTTGGGACCGGTCCTAACCAAATCTACCTCTGAGAGCAGGTGTGTGTGTGGGGGGAATAACCAAGTTAATGGTCAGTCATGGTCTCCAGGAAGAATGATATTCTCAGTGGTTGGAGTGGGGGGCTTGGAACTGATTCAATCCCTTTAGGGGTCTTCCAACTGGGATCAGCTGGAGCCAGCCTAGACCCACCAGGTCTACTATTATTCATTCATTCAATCATATTTATTGAGTACTTACTGTGTGCAGAGCACTGTACTAACTGCTTGACCAGTCTTATCTTATCCTGACCAGTCACCGCTAAGCTGCTGTAGAATTCGACCAGCGTTTAAGCGTGGACAGAGAGATTGTCGCATAGCTCGCTAGATTTCAACCTCCTGTTAGATCCGAATAGCTCTCTACAAATGAACCTCAGCTGTGCACGCGATCCTATTGTTGAACTTGGCACAAAGTAAGCAGTCGTGGAGGTTAGGAAGCAGAGGACTCTGAAGAGTAATTTCCTAAAAGTCTTTCTTCATAATTTTTCTATGGCTCAGTAAAAAAAAAAAATGAGGTTCACAGAGTTAACTCAGCCTTAGATTTGTGCCTGAATATGCGCCAAAGTGAAGACGTTAAATTAAGGTTTAATTTGTCCGTATTGTATCGATGCTTAATAACCTTCTGGATCACTAATGACTCATTTCATACTTAGTTAATAGTTCCAGTGTGTCAGGGACTGCTGCCCTTAGACTGGTCTTTTGGGCTACACTCATACGCACAGGTAGTAATGCTGTCAGCAGCAGTAGGAGCAGGCTCAAATGAAAAGGACCACGCGTACAGTACCGAAGATGTGTAGAGTTGGCAAGTTAGCGCTGTTATGAAAGTCTGTTTTTCATTTTCTGTCGGGTATTTTCAAGTTGAAATTGAAGCACTCCATTTTGGCAATCATGTAGTATAGTTTGCAGAGTTACAGCATTTGAGAACCTACCTTTGCCCCCAAATTTCCTCTGAACATTTGTAGGCTACAGATAGACCAGCCATCCCAAAGTTCTATTGTAGCACGACTGAATAATCCTGATTCGGCATTTTATGCTTTCTGGTTGGCCCTGTTCAATCTCTTAGTTCAAATTTCACCCTTGAGAATGCAAAAAGAAGGATGAAGGAAAGGATAAAAATCTATTTTCCTCCTGTGAGATCAATTGAACTTAAGGATATTTCCTCTATTGTTTTCCATGAAGTCCCATTTAAAATATTTCATTAATGCAAAGAGAAGTGCATTCAAAGGCCAAGGGTCAGTGAGCAGTAGCTATGGCAACTAGGCAACCATTCTGCAGAAAAAATGCAGTAAAGAGTAAGTGTTTTAATCCTTAACTTTAATCCCTTTACTTCCTGTTCTCAAAATGAAATATAAATCAGGCACCGTGGAGCGCAGCAATTTTTCCTGAAAGGGATGTTGGCAAAAGAGGATTAGTAATGGACAGAAGTGTTTAAGGAATTTAATCACACAATTTGTTGTAAAACTTTTGTGACTACGAGTGACCAGTTCTTTTGAGTATGGTCAATGAAAAACAACAAAACATACTTTGAAAGTGATTAGAAGCCCAGCTCTGGCTGACACCCTTGCTTGTTGTAGTTGTTACATCATTGCAGCCGGTTGTAATGACATGAGAAACCATGGCATTTGGTCGATGTGCCCAAAGGAGAGAGAGCCAGGGCTGGGTGGAAGTGCAGCAGGGGGTAGCTTAAGGGCAGTATGTCATTCTTTGACTTCTGAGAATCGGAAAAAATAAAGCCACTTGCAACTTTTCGTCCTACTTCTCGTTGTCGCTTTATTGTTTTGGTGGTTGCAGCAAAAAGGGTTAGGTCTGCTGTTGTCAGCTCACTCTAGCATGTTACCCAACTGAGGTAGACTCCGAAGATGTAATGGGTGTCTGGTAGAACAGATGTTAGAAAGTATGCTCTGGCCAATGTTTTATATCCCTGCTATCTGTGCCTGAGATTTTTCTTTTCCCAAGGCATTGTGTGGTGGTTTGGGGTAATTTCTTCAACAGGAAAAAATGACCCCTGACTTTATTTTTTCAAAGAAGAAAAACATCCACACATCTACATTGAAATACTGATTATTCTGGCTTTCTGGCTGCAGTATCTGGATCTCAGCCAAGTCTAGCTTTGAGAATCATCTGAAAAAAATATTTTTGATGCATTTTCCTCCACAGGACATAAGATGATATTGTTTCTTCGGTAATTTTATTTTTAGTCTGGCAGAACTTCCAGGGCATAGAGCACTACTTTAGGTCCTAAAACAAAATGCACCAACTTCATGGAACATTTTGAGGTGAAATTACTTCTAATTATAGTCGCTTCCCACAGTGGTGCTAATTACTCTGACTGAAGGGTAGGAAACCTGGGGTAAAGAGAATTCGAGAGTAGGTTGAGAGACAGCAGTAGATTGGGTTGGGATACTTGCAAGCATTGATGAGACATATAAAGTGTAACTAATGGTGCTCTCAGGAAAAGAGAGGTCAGATAATAACTTCCATGGTGTTTCCCACTGCGAACTGCTTAGGTAACATCTGCCATAAATGTCCTGGAGATATTTCTTTCTAGTTTGCAAGGACTAGGGAATCCAGACCCCAGTTAGTATCAAACGCGGATAAATTAATCTGATTATTGATCCCATTCTAACACCTTGACATTGGTACTGTTTTTGAAGTATTCATTTCCATGATCACATTAAATAATTCCATGTGGCTTTCAAATAATTTACTAATACCGTTTTGGTTCTAAAAATCCATAACCAGATCTTTCCCATCTCCCTTCATTGATATGTGCCTGTTTTGGATAACTGCTTGGCCCAGCATTTCTTGTCACATTGCTTGGAAACATTCCTCTGACTTCTGGAAACACATTACAGTGGGTAGCGAAGAAGGGCAAGTAAGCGAAAGCAGCCGTTATGGATCACTGAAGCAGGTGGTCCCTTGGCATTTTCTAGAGGTAGGCATCTTGTATATTAACTCCCCATTTGCAGTCGGAAATATTTTACTTTCATGATTTTTTTTTAAAGAAAGAAGGAAATCAAGACACCCTGTTTTCTGCAAATAACAAACTCCGTCCCCTTACTCGCAAAGCCATGGAGTAGACATTATCTGTAGTCACAAATCATTTCAACTAAAGAAAACAGAGAGGTAGTAAACTACCAGAAAGTTAATTACTAGATAGCTGGCGGCCTTAATTAAACATCAGGAATATTTGAATAGAAAGAAAAATGATATGCTTGAAAGGGTGGAATGGAATGTTTGTGGTCATATTATTTAATATGAGGAAGTGTCAGAAGGAATTTACTGAGCTATCATAAAGGTGACCTCTGCACTCTTGCTTTGTGTGTTCACAGCCCCATAACCAGGCTACCAAGGGTGAAGTAGCTTGTTTTTAATGAAAATATGACATTCTCTTATGGATGCTCATAACTTTGCCTAAAAAAAAAATGTCAACATCATTCAGTTCAGTGTTCTACTCCTGAGCAATGATTTGAATGAAAAAAGTTAATGTCTTCTGCAACCTTTGATTCTCTTTGTTTGCCAAGCATTTTTCAGTAAGAAAGAAAGCATGAATTCTTGGGGCCAGTATTGGGATAATATTGACTTTTAGAACATAGTGTTTTTACAAAATGTGGCAATAGAAAAATTCCATTCCACATGCCTTTCTCATTCCAACATTCTTTGAAATCTAAAGAAGGCTCTTTCCTGGATTACTGTTCAACAGCACGAATGTATTATTTTAAATCGAATATTATGATGAAATATCAATTTATCCTTCCAGGTGGAAGGCCCTTTTCCTTTTTTAATTCAATTTCAGGTTAGTCCAGGAGCATGAGAACTGGATACGTGCTTATGAGATAGGAAAACACCACCAACAAGAAACTCTTAAATGAACTGGAAAACTAATAATATAATAGTAACAATAATAATGGCATTTATGAAGAGCTTACTATATGTCAGCCACTGTACTAAGTGTCAGGGTACAAGACAATCTCGTCGGACACAGTCCCTGACCCACATGATGCTCACAGTCTAAGTAATGTCATATAACTGTTAAGATCACACAGAGTTAGATACCATAGCCATAGGGTGGTCTCCAGTAGATAAATGGATCATATTAATAATAATTCGTTCATTCATTCAATCGTATTTATTGAGCACTTACTGTGTGCAGAGCACTGTACTAAGCGCTTGGGAAGTACAAGTCGTAATAATAATAATAATGGCATTTATTAAGCTCTTACTATGTGCAAAGCACTGTTCTAAGCACTGGGGGGGGGTTACAAGGTGATCAGGTTGTCTCACATGGGGCTCACAGTCTTAATCCCCATTTTACAGATGAGGGAACTGAGGCTCAGAGAAGTTAAGTGACTTGCCCAAGGATCCTGGATTAGAACCCATGACCTCTGATTCCAAAGCCCCTCTCCACTGAGCCATGCTGCTTCTCTGGATCATTGTCATTTTATGGCAGGTTTGGGCCATTTTGGGCCATTTTGGGGTTAAGAGGGCCATTTAACAAGATGGCGAGTTTCCCTCGCATGAAGTAGTTGATCTTCACAATAATTATCTATGAAACAGTTAAGGCATTTAGTGTATAAAGAACCCTTCTGCATTTACTGGCTACCTTTCCTTTCTTAAAAATATTCATTTCTCACTCTCTGTGGTTAAAATCAGAATTGGCACATGATGGTTAAAATCAGAATTGGCACATGACTGGATTCCACCCCTCCCCATGATGCTCCACGACAATATATGTAGCGAGGTATTCATAGCCGCTTCAACAAACTGCAACAAGGCCCAAACCCAGGATGATTTAAATGGCACAGATTGTAGATGAGAGAAACGTGTCGTTCTCGTGTTTGATTACCACCTTTCCCTTTGCTGGATGTAGTGTGCTGGGGACAAATGGCATCAGTCGGTAGGCTGAATTCAACTCCGGGGCCACATTTTGCTTAGGCCTTCCCGGGGGAAACATAATACACAGAGTGTGCTCCTGTGAAGAAGTTCCCGTTGAAGGGATAAAGATGAATCTCAGAGGTTAAAGGACTCAAGCGTTCTTAATTTCCATTTCTCCACTGATCCTGCTCTGCACTCTAGGAAAAGGTTTAGCTCGGACCAGCAAACAGCAGTATGTTAAATGTTAACATCCAAATATTAACATTTCATACGGAACGAGAGACTAGGAAGTAAATGAGAAGACTGGGCCAGGCGCTGCAACTATTTAGTATAACAGCACAAGAGACGGCCTTTATGCATGTATAATATGGCAGAAACTATGGTTCCCACGTTGTTCTTTCCAGCCACTTGCACACTAGTGGGTGAACTTCCCTGTCAGTGGTGTTTCTTCGAAAAAGTGGGACAACTATATGTGTGTGTGTGTGTGTGTGTGTGTGTGTGTGTGTGTGTGTGTGTGTATAAAGCATCCAAACACTTTCCTTTAAAATAACAGGCAGTAGTGGTCTTTCTCTACCAGTAACAGCATCTTCAGCACTATTCCTCAAACTTCCCCAGTATTTTATGAGCCCATTAACGGCTATTTTGTCTCATCAATTGCCCAAAGTCACCATTTTAACATTTCGGACCAACTGAGCTGTTAGTGACGTTCAATCATTTTATAAAACACACCTCCAGACACACTCATCTCTGTAAAGATATCATTAGATAAGGTAGCTCTAATTCCTGTTTTTGCTCACATGTACTCATAAAATATCTTGGTTATTTGTCTGGATTTGCCCCTAACAACAAGGGTGTAGCACCAAATAGCCAAGTTTTTCTCTGATTTCCTAAACATTTCTCTGTATCTTTACGTTTAAGTTTTTGATTAGACTATCCCAAAAGAAAGAGGCTGGATGAAAAAATATCTGAAACCAGTAATCTGTGATGCCAGTGTCATTTGAAAGATTTCAGTGGTAGGAATTTCCCAAGAGTGGGGATTCATAAAAAATCAATGGAAAATGAATTACTATTAACATACATTCATTTTATTGGCAATTACTAATAATTCAAGTGGCAATATCTTAATTTGCTGAGAATCATCAATTCACTAGCATTGTATAGTGTATCCTATCAAAATGTGTTCAGAATCAGCCTAAACGCCTTGAAGAATCCTACCCTTGTTTCCTTTCTGACCAGTTTTCTTCAGAAGCATATTTCTGTGGCATTTGATTTCTGCCGAACAAAGGGAGCCATGCAAGGTGATGCATAAACATGTACAACCCAGATAGAATACACTCATTGGAGAAACACAAAACAAAAGGCTCTTTGATTGCTCGTCGTTTTCTTTGGAAGTATGTTATGCCTCAGACTAACAGCATGCCTTTGCTCCTGGAGTAAAATTTAATGAAACTGAAAATTGAAGGATCTGGGGCCTTTTCCCCTTCTAATTACTTCCACTTGACTCACTTAATCTGGGGTGATTATTCAATCATATCTGAAATGAGAAAATGACAGGAGTAGAATTTCCGTCTCTTGTTTCGAGTGCTTATAAACATTAACAGAATAGTCTTGAACAAAAACAAATACAAATCACTGTTGATGGTGGCTTATTTTTTTATATTAAAGCAGCACCCCCATTGTGAGGGAAGCAGCTAAAGTTTCAGAATGCGGAGGCCTTGTCAAGCCTGATGGGTGATTTCATTATTAGGGTAGAAAAACTATCATTTGGAGCAAATATTACATAATGGAAGGTTGTGCAGGAGCTAAGCAGTCAGGGTGTTTACCTGTGCCTGGATTGGCCAAGAAATTAAGGAAGATCTGGAATGCAGGGTGAGTGGAAGAAACTGGCTCCCTCTCACACTGTTGGATTATTTCTTTTTGGTTAGGTCGTGAGGTCAATATGAAAGATGGTATGAAAATTATGCTTTTCCTTTCTCCCTAAATATTTTCCCAATGAAAATGAAAATCACAGAAATAAAAATATCTGTGTGACAAAAACGAAGTTACTTTTCTACATGGTGGTCTCTGCCACTTCTACTGCACACTTGGTAAGGTTGATTTAGCTCCTTCATATTGGCATGCAAAACGCTTTTGTCACACCATCGTAAATCATTAGTCAGTAATTTTCTGCTTCATGGCATTATGACCCTCAAAATGGTGATCCTTAGTAGACCCAGGAGGAAGCAATCAGGAGGTGGGAGATAGGGATTTCAAGCAGGATGGAGAGGATAGGTCAAATCCAAAGCCACTATCCTTTTCTGTGTATGCAGGTCGATATGAGGTCAGGTAATGTTGTTCAGAAGGAACTCTTTGTTAATGGTCATCAGGACAGGTCCCAACATGCGGCTTTCAGTTTCCTTAATGTCTCTGTGGACCACTCTGAATTAATCATGGTAGCCAAACAGGATCCCTACCCTTTTCCAAAACACAGTTGTCATGGTTTTATCTTCAGAGAGTTGCTTTGTGAGCTTCTCCTTTGGTGGCAATGTGTGATGATCGTGCTACACCACTGATTGTCATTTGGTTCAGGAGTCAAAATGGTGAAGCCATGTCTCACTGCCTATGATTACATATGCTAAAAATTCCTGAACTTAAGCTTTGCAGTATTCAAAGACTTCCAGTTGGATGTCCAATTTTCTTTGGGCTCTTGCCTCAACATTTTTGGATTCCTAAGAGAACCTAAGTTCTTCCAAATAACTCGGATCAGGATTCCTAACCAAAGCCTTGTGTGAATTATGTGTTGGGAATTGATGATCCTATTTAAAGAGTACATCAATCTGACTCCTATAACTACCAATGCAGGCCAACCACTTTGAAACTTCTTCTCGGTATCAGTTTATCCACTCGTTACATTTAACGGTGCTCACTGTTGTCAGAGCCTGATTGGGAGGCTGTCATTTTGAATGTGTGGCATGCTGTTACTCTCTAGACCAATCACAGTACCTCTTAACTTAATATGGGAGAAAATACAAAGCTTTCTACCTAGTCTTGGGTAGCCTTCCTCTGATGTTACTTTGATTGTTAGGTAAGAGTTGTGGAGATTGTGATTGTGAGCTGTGCTTTCATATCAACCCTAGTAGTTCATTCATTCATTCATTCAATCGTATTTACGTAGTTACGTATAGTTGTGGCTTCTCTGGCTAAAAGATTGCTTCTTTGTCATCCATTGTGTGTACACATTATATTCCTAAAATTTCTTGACATCGTAGAATGTACGACATTATTTAGTCGAGTAAAAATTGCTGATGGAAGAGGAAATGGTGAGCAAACAATAGGTTCATTGACAATTTATCCTCCCCAGAACTTCTGGCATCACTGCCCCCAAGATTCGTTTGTGTCGTCTTTTGTAGAACATTTGATGAGCGCATGGGCTAGTGCTTATTTGCAAGGTATGAAACATTTTTAAATGTAGTCGAAGTTTTTGTACTCTGAGTTTTCATTGTGAATTTGAGGCATAGCTTTTGTGGAAATAAATACCCTAAGCCAAATTCATTTCATCTCTGATTCTCCCTATTATTGGACATGCCAGAAGTCCATGAAAGAGAAACAGTTTTGTGAGAAACGAAATGGGCTGCAAACTTAACCATTCGTTCAGGAAGCATTGAATGGCATAGCAGCAAAGTTTCTCTAGAATCCCTGTCCCAACAATTTCATTTTACAACCCATTTGCATTTACAAATGAAAAAAAATTCACATTTTCTTAATTTGGTGGTCCTTACTTTGAGATTTTCCAGTTGGACTGTCACACACGAAGATGCATTATGCAGTGTGAGAAATCATGCTGTGGGAAATGAGTGAGGAAGAAAATGGAAGGTATTTTCCTCTGTTTCTGAGATGTGAGGGAACAGGAAATCTGGAGGGTGGGGTTGTCAGATCCTAGGGACCGCAAGGACTTCCTGTGCCCCGAGTCCTGGGTGAGAAGCAGCGTGGCTCAGTGGAAAGAGCACGGGCTTGGGAGTCAGAGGTCATGAGTTCAAATCCCAGCTCCGCCGCTTGTCAGCTGTGTGACTTTGGGCAAGTCACCTCACTTCTCTGGGCCTCAGTTACTTCATCTGGAAAATGGGGATGAAGATTGTGAGCCCCACATGGGACAACCTGATCACCTTATATTCTCCCCAGCGCTTAGAACAGTGCTTTGCACATAGTAAGCACTTAACAAATACCTCCCGAAACACCCTTTCCTTTACCACTAGGTCAAGAGGAGTGGCATCACTTCCAGAGACAGAACCTGGTAGTGAGGCAGCAGGATTGTGGGGCTGTGCACATACCATTACAACTGTGCAAGGCGCTGAGTGCTTGACCAGCCATCGGCTCTCTACTGTATTCTCCACTGTGCTTAGTACAGTGCTCTGCACACAGTAAGCACTCATTAAATGCCATCCATTTATTGATTGACGGTTATGACCCAAACGCATGTAATCACTACAGCCAATGAATCAAAAAACAGCGTCCAGCCATCGAGAGGGCCGATAGTCAAGATCTTGGGAATAGAAGAACAAACCCAAACAAAAACCAAACCAAACAAAACCAAAACCAAAAAAGTCCCCATTGGAACAAAAAGGAATCCAGCTATAAGTATCGCCATGAACAGTGAACGGACACTTCTCCCAGCACTGTCAGGCGGTAATCGAGAGTGTGGATTTGGTAGGCAGACATAATCAACAATGGTTTAATGGAAATGAGTAATATGAATAAATGCTTTTCTGCCAAGCAGGAACTGCATCTATAGCTCCTTGTAGTGCTTCAGGACTAAAACAAAATGGAGGCTGACAAAATCCTGTGATGGAGCCTGTAGATCAAGCTAAGCAACTAATGGTGGAAGACCAAGATTGAAGAGATGAAAGGGATAAACCGACTGTGCCACTAATCCAAGATTTGTAATCATCACTAAAGAAACAATATGGGTTTGCATCAGTGAGCGGTACAGATGGATTCACCCCCATCACAGGCAAAGGGAAGCTTTGGATGGAAATAGCAATTGAGAATGAGTTTTACCTGATCTAGACATCTGCCTCTCTTTCGTTACACTTGTGAGGATCTGTAACAGGGTGCTCAGCCAATCAACCAACACATTCCCTATCCACAGTCTCTGAGTAATTTTCATTAAATCAATTTTGGGGATGTTTCCTTTCATACCCACCATCTTAACAACTGCTCGGTAGACGGATCAGGTTAGCATGCAGCAATTAGAAGACAGATTGCTCTTCTTGAGCAGAGAGGCTTGGGAAAGATTGGTCTACACAGAGGCAAGTTCAGAAACAGCAACAGTACCTACCTGCAAGTGGCAAACCAGCACCACGGCAAAGAATGTTTTCCTTTCCGTGCTCACAATGTGCAATGGCTTGTTGGGTCCTTCACTGGCCATTGCGGCCACATTCACGTGCACGCGGAGGATCTCACCCATCAGTAGCATCATAATGGAGAGCAAACAGCTATACATATCATTTTGTCTGCCAGGAAACATTTGAGCCATTTTTAGTGTAGCATTCGGATGAATGAATGCAGATTCGTTAAAACAAGAAATTACTGTACATAAACTAGAGTTTATATACGGGTCTATGTAAACCACACCAAGATATAAAATGGAGACTGAAGCTTTAGTGAAAGGGGCTTGATGAAAGCTACAGTACTACTGTTAATGATTTTGAAATTATGCAAAATGTGCATGTCTTTGGCTCTGGGAATACCTTAATTTCAGGCAAAGACCCCATTACTACTGATAAGAAGTAAAGCCAAAGAAAGGGTATGTAATAGAAAGCAGATGGGTGTTCATATTTGCTCTCAGTAAAACATCTGGACCCCAGAGAACACATAGTATAAAAGATAAATTAGACATGATTAACAGATCTCATGCTAACTTTGATTTTTTTTGCTTTCAGTTTTTCTTAGGCTGCGTGTGTTAGATTAGGGCTGAAATAACAAACAGACCTTGTAACCTCCCTGAGCATATTAGAAATAATTTGCATAGATTCTTTGTAAGAGATAAAAATGTGGAATGGTGTGTGCCAAAGCTGAGCAAATGGTTTGGTAAAATAATTAGCTCTTGTATTCTACATGTGCTACATGCTCTTCTCCTCTCAGTCAGGGTCACCATATCATTTTTGCTTTCCTGGACTGAATACAAGGCATATGTTTATGCGGTCTGGAGTAAACTGTTTTCTATACAGCAGCTGGCTGATAAAGAAGAATAAAGTACTGACCATTGGAGATTTTCTTTAGCCTCTTCCATTATTCAAGCGCTGTAAAATACTCTTTCTTCCTAGTATTTCAGAATTAATGTTCTGTAAATTATCCTATTTTACCAATATGGATTGATGTAACATAATTAAATATAATGTCACAATGATTAGTATTATTATCAAACTCAGTGTGCCCCCTGTATGGAATGACTATGCAGACTTACATGGGGAAGACATAAAGAGGAAAGGAGAGTGGAGCAAAGCTGCTTTTCCCTCCCTGGCTCCTGGGAATCTTTTGCTGCGTGTCAGGAGTCTGACAGATGTGTCAAGTTCAATGTTATTGGTGCTTCTTTCCTTCAAAAAAAAAAAGGTGGCTGTTTATTGAATTTTATGCCAAGCCTGGCTGTACGACATGGAGTGAGGAGGAGGGAGTGGGGAAGAGAGAGAAAGCCCTTACCTTTTCAAATCTATGTGTTGGCTTAGTGGAAAGAGCATGGACACGGAGGCAGAGGACCTGGGCTCTAATCTCGGCTTTGCCGTGTCCCTGCTGTGTGACCCTGGGCAAGTCACTTACCTTATTCATGCCTCCATCTCTTCATCCATAAAATGGGGATTAAATACCCGTTCTCCTTCCCCTTTAGACTGTGAGCCCCAAAGTGGGACAGGGACTATGTCCAACCTGATTCCCTGGCAATCTCTAGACTGTAAACTCACCGTGGGCAGGGGATGTGTCTATTACATTGTTGTGTTGTACTCTCCCAGGCACTTAGCACAGTGCCCTGCACACAGTGAGCGATCAGTAAATAGGACTGATTGATTTGATTGATTGATCTCTCCCAGTGCTCAGTTCAGTTCTTGGCACATAAGAAGTGCTTAATAAATACAGCAATCAATTATTCCTGTTGAGACTTAACATCTCTTGGATACCTCCTGTGTTTTTTTCAACCCCTCCCTCCCCACATTTACAGAAATAAGGGAATTCTGTTCCTTTGCATTTCTACAGAGGAATAGCCTGCTTTATTATGTATTGAAAATGGGAGTACAGAGGGCCAAAAGCTGCACCTTTAATGGCATGGATGCCTCGCTGGCCATCCCACGCCTGACCTATGTCCTCACTCCTGGACAGAAGTCAGTTGCACCTGTGGCATTATTTTGAATGTACATCACTGCAACCCTGGCCAATGCCACCAGTGCCACAGGAAGCCGCATGGCCTAGTGTTATAAAGCATAGGCCTGGAAGCCAGAGGACCTGGGTTCTAATCCCAACTGCACCATTTCCCTGCTATGTGACGTCAGGCAAGTCACTTCACTTCTCTGGGCCTCAGTTTCCTCAACTGCATTATCTGTTCTCACTCCTACTTGACTACGAGCCCCAGTCGTTCAATCATTCAATCGTATTTATTGAGCCCTTACTGTGTAAGGAGCACTGGACTAAGTGCTTGGGAAAGTACAATACAACAATAAGCAGTGGCATTCCCCGTGTGGGACAGGGACTGTATCTGGCCTGATTAGTTAGTGCTTGATGCATATTAGGTGCTTAACAAATACCATAAAAAAAGGAAAAAAATACCCAAGGGTAGAAGAGACAGGACAGGAACTGAGAGTGTTCTGGAATCACAGGCCCTTTTTCAAGATGCCCAGGTCCTGCTTTCTTGCCCTTCCAGTGGGTATCACCAGGACCTTTCTCTTTTGATAGCTTTTCTTCTCTATTTTTTTTTCCCTTCGCCTAGTTGCGGTCCAGTATGGAGCTCGACCAGGACATCCTCAATGATTGCCTAACTATTCAACCTCTTCAGCCTGCCACTTCCCCTCATGATGCCACAGACAACTCATTGGGACGATCTCCGGGGCCCGTTCACGACATCTATTCAGGTAACAAATGAGATCAAAAGCCAAAGTGACATTAAATGTCTCCTTTTTCCTCACTTTGCAACATTGCACCTGGGAGGAGAAATGCCATATCCTTCTCCATTATTTCTGGAACGCCTCCCAAGGAGAAAATTTGCTATAGATTGGAAAGGATCTTTTCTGTTTCTAAATTGATTTAGGCAGTTGACTGCTTTTTCTTTAAGGAAACCAAGGTTAGGAAAACATTTGTTCTAGTGGAATTGGAGACCTGCCAAGAGTACAATCCACCCATCTCTTCTGGGAACCTTAAATTCATTAAACTTGGTTGAGAATTCAAAGGAAATATTTCTCTCTTAGCTGTGGTTTAGTTTTAAAATGGAGGCCCCCAAGCAAGTCCAGAAGACAAGGCCCCAGCAGTACAGAGTGGTGTGGGGAAAGTGTGCTTCTATGGGCAACCCCTATGGGCAACTTGGTACCTTCATCTAATGGATTTTACTGAGTGTAAAATCATTCAATCTATCTATCAAACACTATCTATTTGTCTGCAGAACATGGCTCTAAGCACTTGGGAATGCATAATAAAAGTAAAATACACAGCCCCTGCCCTGAGGCCTTCACAGACGAATAGTGGTAGTAGTAGTAATAACACTAATTGTGTGATACCTGAATATAATGTATTGTAATGCTTAGAATTCCCTGGCCTCAAGGAGCTTATTATCTAACAGGGGGAGGTAAGCACTTAGTACAGTGCTCTGCACCCAGTAAGTGCTCAATAAATACGATTGAATGAATAAATAAAGCTCCAGAGGTGCTAGAGAAAACAGGACACCTACAGGAATGGGGAGGGGGTGGGAATGAAGGGTAAATTTAGATTTTAAGCTCTTCCACTACATTATAAACTTATTGAGGGCAGGAATCTTGTCTACCAAGTCTGTTGTCCACTCCTAAGCACGTAGTTCAGTGCTCTGCACAGACTAAGTGCTCAGTAAATACCTTGGGTATACCTTGCCACCAAAGTAATTGGCAAGGAGTGAAGAGATGGAAGAGGTGGGTTCAGTGAGGGCTTCAGGGGATCCCAGACTAGTCGGGGACTGTGGGTGTGGGGGAAAATGAAGGAGACCTAGAAGCAGATCACAGGGCAGAATTAGAGTTACTTGCAATACTCTTCCTCTAGTGAGTAGACACCCTGTTCTAGGCAGGATGGTCACAGCTTTTGAGGTTCCTTTCCCCCTTTCTTTTTCTTCCTTCTTACTTTTCCTTTACTCTCTCCTTTCTTCTTTCTTCCCACCTCCCCTCTCCGCTCTCTGTTCCTTTCTTTCATTTTTCCTTTAGTCCTCCTGATCCTCTTTGGGCCCCACCCTCCGAACGCCTCCCTCATCTGGTCGCTGTTATCATCCCTTTCTCAATCCTCTTCACTGGATTTACTTGGAGAAATAACCAACTGAGCTAAGTATTTCATTTAAGAACTGAGACATAAAAAGTCTTTCATCAATTAATTCACAACACCACAGTTGCACCAGGCCAACACCCACCCATACCCCTTATGTGTTTGATTCCTAGCCACAGTTCTTTCGTACATTTGCATATTTTATGTATTTGTATATTTCTTTATTATTTTATTGAATATTCAATTACTTCTTCAGCTATTTCATTCTGATGTATTTTTACCTCTTCCTGCTGTATCCTTTTTCTCTTTAGTTGTCATAGTAATAGCATTTATTGAATGCCTACTGAGAGCAAATGCATTGTACTAAGCACTTGGAAAAGTATAAAACAAGTGAGTTACCCATTCTCTGCGCACAAGGAGCTTGCCCTCTAACAGGGGATACAGACATCTTTGTAAACGATCATTTTCTGGATTCTGTCTGTTGTTCTCTCTGAGTACTTTGCACTTAGCACTCAGTAGGTGCTCAATAAGTGCCAGTGATTGATTGTACCCTTTGGACACTTGGTATTCTCCCCTCCCGCAGCCCCACAGCACTCATGTAACATATCCACAATTTATGTATTTATTTTAATGTCTGTCTCCCCCTGTAATAATAATGATACTAATGGTATTTGTTAAGTGCTTACTATGTGCCAGGCACTGTACTGAGCGCTGGGGTGGATACAAGCAAATTGGGTTGGACGCAGTCCCTGTCCCACATGGGGCTCCCAGTCTTCATCCCCATTTTCCAGCTGAGGTAACTGAGGCCCAGAGAAGTGAAGTGACCTGCCCAAGGTCACACAGCAGACGAGCGGCAGAGCCGGGATTAGGACCCACGACCTTTTGACGCCAGGTCTTTGCTCTATCCACTAGGCCATGCTGCTTCTCTAACTAGACTATCTGCTTGTAGTGAGCATGGTCTTATCTACCAACTCTGTTGTAGTGAATACTCCCAGGTGCTTAGTAAAGTGCTCTGCAGGTAGAAAGTTTTCAATAATACCATTGATTGAACGACTGACTAATTGGTAGAAAGGAAGGTCTATCCAGGAAGGGCAACATTTCCTTTCAATTGTGTCAGGTTAAGTGAAAGGCAGGCTTGTTATATTTTCAAACTTAACAGTGGGCCATATATATTTGTGCAAAAAATTACCACTGAGCAACTATTAGTGGAAGCTCTGGGACCTCAAAATGAATGAATATTTACTGAATGCCCTCTACGGGCTAGGTCCTTTCCTGGGAATTATAAAGCTTTATAGGGTGTTTATAGGTTTACAGAGTTTATAAAGAGTTGTTTTCAACCTAAAGGATGGAATGAGTCTCACAAGTCTACCTGGGGCTAAAAAGCACATGGATGCAAGAAGATACATACATTACACAGATACACTTATGCAAAACAACACAAAAATGAGATATATTGTGTAGATGCATGTAGGTGGGTGTATTGTTTGGAGTTAATTTTAACTTCGGGGCTGAGAACCACCCAAAGCAAGTCAGGTGACCTCTCTGGGTCTCAATTTCTTCCTCTGTACAAATACTCATTGTGGTGTTTCTGTGCCAAGCACTATGCTAAGTGCTAGGGTAGGTAGAAGATCATCAGGTCTCTCAGTGGTATTTATAGAACACTTTCAGTGTGGAAGTGTAAGCGCTTGGGAGAGTACAATACAAGGTCAGATGCAGTCCCTGTCCCATACTGAAGCTCCCAGTCTAAGGGGAGGGTTAACAGATATTTAACTGCCATTTTTCATGAAGAAATTGAGACACCGAGAAGGCTGGGGCATGTCACCCAGCAGGCAAGCGGCAGAGCCAGGATTAGAAGCCAGGTCCTGTGACTCCCGAGCCCATTCTCCTTCCACTAGGCCAAGCTGTTGCCGGTCTTGGCTGTCTCATCAGGATGTGCTAAGATATTAGGAGATAAAACCGTAAAAAGCTCCTCAGGAAGAAAATGCCCGAAAATACAAGTTGTAATTATGGCTGAGGTTTTACACCCGCCCAAGTGAAGGAAATCAAAATTCTGTTCCCTGCCGGCACATGCTTCATTTTGTATGTAATTTTAATGCCTTCATGGGATGTAGAGCTGCTTAATTTTGTGTTTGTTCAATTTCCCCACATCCACTTACTCCACTGTATTCATGTTAGTTTTTCACACAAGATTAAGCCAAATTATACGGTTCTACAATATGCACAAATTTTTGCTGTAAAAATATTTCTGCGGGTGAGCAAAAACAATTTCATAGCCGCAGAGAGGGAAGGTTCAGTGAGGCTGGGTTATGGTTGCTGTGGGAACCAGACTTTAAAATTCTTTGCTTTTATTCATAAAAATAAAATCTCAATCACTTTGTGATATTAATGTTTTTCCCTCTAGCTTCAGGCCTTTGGTTCCAAAAAAAATAAAATAAAATAAAAAGGAATTTTAAAAGGGAGTTGGACACTGGTAGGGTGCTTGCAAATACTTTCATGTAGATAAAATTCTATCCCATGTCATTTCCGTAATCAGTATGTATTGTCCAGTGAGGTTCTTAGAAGTTGGGAGGTTATCATAACAAAGGTTATGAAATCATTTTTTCAATTTGAGTCGATGTACAGGGTCTAAAAATGGAAGTAAGAAAGACTTCTTTCTAGAATTAGCCCCTGAAGTACAGCTGATGCTGAATAGATTACAGTCATTTTTTCAATGCCTTCTGCTATTAGTCAACAAACCAAATAACCATGTATTCATGAATTATTGTTGGCCGTTCTACTAAATAACTTGGTCTGAATCCATGGAGAGCTATCACAATCCTTTCAATCAAACTAAAATCTCTGTCAAGGCAGTGGATTTCCTCAAGGGTTCAGGGTAGACGTGGACTTGGCATCGTAGGGCGATGACTTCTATTAGCATCGTCTTAAGTATGCACGTTACTCGGATTTTGAGACCTGAAGTTAGACTTTGGCCAGAATTGCTGGATACTTTCATTCACAGAGATAGCTCTGCCTAAGATGTCTACATAATTGAAGTTAAAGGGTATTTTTGACCATGAATTTTACGGGCACCTTATATACGTAAGCACGGCTAAATTCCACTGCTAACCCTCCTGCCCATGAAATAAGCAGTATTCATTCATTCATTCGATCGTATTTATTGAGCGCTTACTGTGTGCAGACCACTGTACTAAGCGCTTGGGAAGTACAAGTTGGCAACATCTAGAGATGGTCCCTACCCAACAGCAGGCTCACAGTCTAGAAAGGGGAGACAGACAACAAAACAAAACATATTAACAAAATACAATAAATAGAATAAATATGTACAAATAAAATAAATAAATATAGAGAGTAATAAATACGTACAAACATATATACATATATACAGGTGCTGTGGGGAGGGGAAGGAGGAAAGACAGGGGGGATGAGGAGAGGAAGGAGGGGGCTCAGTCTGGGAAGGCCTCCTGGAGGAGGTGAGCTCTCAGTAGGGCTTTGAAGGGAGGAAGAGAGTACCACTGTCACCATTTTGTAACGGGTGAATTTAGATAATAGGATAAATCTGATTTCCTCCAGTTACTGGGACCGCACTGTGTTAAGTCTTAAATTACATTTTAGCTCTCTTCTGATAAAAATGATAAAAGATCCCATTTCTTTTCAGTCATCACTGATTATCCTAGTGTCATTAAGAGCAAATATGTTATGTGGTAGTTTAGAACTGTATCATTGACTTTTGTGTCTGAGAATTTCCTTTTCCCTCAACTGCATCTAAATAGTTTGCTTAAATGTACTTCTCTCTAGGAAGCAGAGTGGCCTAGTGGAAAGAGCCTGGGCCTAGGAGTCTGAAGACCTGGGTCCTAATTCTGGCTCTGCCACTTCTCTGCTGTGTGACCTTGGGCAAGTCACTTCACTTCTCTGTGCCTCACTTTCCTCAACTGTGAAATGAGGATTCCATAATCAATCAATCAATCAATCAATCGTATTTATTGAGCACTTACTATGTGCAGAGCACTGTACTAAGCGCTTGGGAAGTACAAATTGGCATCAGATAGAGACAGTCCCTACCCAACAGTGGGCTCACAGTCTAAAAGGGGGAGACAGAGAACAGAACCAAACATACCAACAAAATAAAATAAGTAGGGTAGAAATGTACAAGTAAAATAAATAAATAAATAAATAAATAAATAGAGTAATAAATATGTACAACCATATATACATATATACAGGTGCTGTGGGGAAGGGAAGGAGGTAAGACGGGGGGATGGAGAGGGGGACGAGGGGGAGAGGAAAGAAGGGGCTCAGTCTGGGAAGGCCTCCTGGAGGAGGTGAGCTCTCAGCAGGGCCTTGAAGGGAGGAAGAGAGCTAGCTTGGCGGATGGGCAGAGGGAGGGCATTCCAGGCCTGGGGGATGACGTGGGCCGGGGGTCGATGGCGGGACAGGCGAGAGCGAGGTACAGTGAGGAGATTAGTGGTGGAGGAGCGGAGGGTGCGGGCTGGGCAGTAGAAGGAGAGAAGGGAGGTGAGGTAGGAGGGGGCGAGGTGATGGACAGCCTTGAAGCCCAGGGTGAGGAGTTTCTGCTTGATGCGCAGATTGATCGGTAGCCATTGGAGGTTTTTGAGGAGGGGAGTAATATGTCCAGAGCGTTTCTGGACAAAGATAATCCGGGCAGCAGCATGAAGTATGGATTGAAGTGGAGAGAGACACGAGGATGGGAGATCAGAGAGAAGGCTAGTGCAGTAGTCCAGACGGGATAGGATGAGAGCTTGAATTAGCAGGGTAGCGGTTTGGATGGAGAGGAAAGGGCGGATCTTGGCAATGTTGCGGAGCTGAGACCGGCAGGTTTTGGTGACGGCTTGGATGTGAGGGGTAAATGAGAGAGCGGAGTCGAGGATGACACCAAGGTTGCAGGCTTGTGAGACGGGAAGGATGGTAGTGCCGTCAACAGAGATGGGAAAGTCAGGGAGAGGACAAGGTTTGGGAGGGAAGACAAGGAGCTCAGTCTTTGACATGTTGAGCTTTAGGTGGCGGGCGGACATCCAGATGGAGATGTCCTGAAGGCAGGAGGAGATGCGAGCCTGGAGGGAGGGGGAGAGAGCAGGGGCAGAGATGTAGATCTGGGTGTCATCAGCGTAGAGATGATAGTTGAAGCCGTGGGAGCGAATGAGGTCACCAAGGGAGTGAGTGTATATTGAGAACAGAAGGGGACCAAGCACTGAACCTTGGGGAACCCCCACAGTAAGAGGATGGGAGGGGGAGGAGGAGCCTGCAAAAGAGACTGAGAAAGAACGACCGGAGAGATAAGAGGAGAACCAGGAGAGGACGGAGTCTGTGAAGCCAAGGTCAGATAGCGTGTTGGGTATGGGTTCCATACCCATTCTCATGCCTACTTAAGACTGTGAGCCCCCTGTGGGACAGGGACTGTGTCCAACCTGATTGATTTGAATCTACCCCAGTGCTTAGAACAGTGCTTGACACATAGAAGTACTTAACAAATACCGTCATTATTACCATTATTATTTAACTTATGGCACGTCTTCACCAAATTTGGGACATACACAGAAGAGGAATAAATTCAGAGACATCATCAACAACTAGACAGGTAGTAATAGTATTAATGATGCTTCCTGAACACCTACCTACTGAATGCAATATATTAAGCATTTGGGATGTGCGGAAGAAGTACAAGTTATGTTCCCTACACACACTCTCATGGGGGAGACAGAACTCACAAGCAACCAGATTCGAAAATGTAAGAAAGTGCATTATTCGTTTCCTTGACTAAGGCTACATGAACTTTAAGTATTAATGGCAATATTGCTGGCATTTCACACTTCTGGCTTGCCACAAGACCCTCACCCAAGAATCGCCATAAGGTAGACTTGCTAAGGAGCACCTTTCTTACACATTTACAGCCAGTATTCCAGTCATGATTACTGATTCTCCCAATCTGCCAGAAAGTACCGTTATCTTTCCTGATTGGTTATGGAGGGTCTCCTTGAGTTGGTACTGGGTAACGGGAGTGGAGATGATTTAGAAATCAGTGCTCTTAGCTTAGTGCTCAGATAGAGAAGCAGTGTGGCCTAGTGGGAGGACCGGGGACCTGGGTTCCAATCCCAATTATGCCATTTGTCTGCTGGGTGACCTTGGGTGAGTCACTTAACTTCTCTGTGCCTCAGTTTGCCATAAAATGGGGATCGATCAGTTGGTCACCATACTGAGCGCTTGGGAACATCCAGTACAATAAAGTCTCTGCCCACAAGGAACTTACAGCCTACAGAGGGAGAAAGATATTAAAATAAATTACAGTTAGGAGAAATAGTAGAGTATAAGGCTATGTGCATAAGTGCTGTGGGGCTGGGGTGAGTATCAGTCAAAGTGCTTAAGGGGTACCCATCCAAGTGCTTAGTGCATGAAGAGGGGGAAGGTGGATAGGGGAAATGAGGGTTAGTCAGGGAAGGCCCATCCCTGTTCAACTTCCTACGTAGGCTGTGAGCCCCACATGGGTCAGGGAATGTATCCGACTTGATTAGCTGGTATTTTCTCCAGTGCTTAGTACAGTGTTTGGCACACACTAAGCATTTTAAAATGCCACAATTACCATTATTATTGTTGTTGTTGTTGTCATTGCATATAATAGGCTCTCACCCAGAGAATGGTAATACTCCACATGATTTCTGTAGGAAGCTGGCAAAGGCGCAGTGGCAATCTGGACAGACAAAGGCGGGTGAGGTTCCTGGTCTGCCCAAAGCCTGGATCATCAATCACTGTCTCATACTGCTCATGGCTGACATTTCCAGGGTTATGATCCTACAGATGCATAGCACAATATCCGACTGTAAAAATCGAGGCATCTGGATCTATTTGTGAAAAATTCTAAAGCAATGATTTTAGGATGCCATGTTGGCAAGTTGGCATTAATCATTCCATAGGTTAATGGTATTTATTGAAAGTTTACTGTGTGCAGAGCACTCTACTAAGTGCTTGGTTGGCAGCTCTTCTTATCTTCCCTATTCATCCTTTTTGCCTTTTCAGCCCTTACCCCATCCCTCCCTGGGTCCTTTTCCTTCATCTTTTTAAAGAAGCAGTGTGGTCTAGTGGGAAGACCATGTGCCTGGGAGGCATAGGACCTTGCTTACTATGTGTCAAACACTGTCACTGGGGTAGATACAAGTGAATTAGGTTGGACACCCTGTCCTGCATGGGGCTCACAGTCTAAGTAGGAGGGAGGAGAACTGAGGCACAGAGGAGTGAAATGACTTGCCCAAAGTCACCCTGTAAGCATTGGCAGAGAAAGGATTAGACCTCAGATCCTCTGACTCCCAGGCGGAGCTTACAATCTAGCGTGACAGACAAGTATTAAAATAAATTATTCATTCATTCATTCAATTGTATTTATTGAGAGCTTACTTTGTGCAGAGCACTGCACTAAGTGCTTGGGAAGTGCAAGTTGGAGACATATAGAGACGGTCCATACCCAACAATGGGGGAAGCATCAGAGCATAAGGATATAAAATAATAATAATGATAGTGGTATTTAAGTGCTTCCTATGTGCTAGGCAGTGTACTAAGCACTAGGGTGGATACAAGCAAATCGGGCTGGACACAGTCCCTGCCCCATATGGGGCTCACAGTCCCTATTTTACAGATGAGGGAACTGAGGCACAGAGAAGTGAAGTGATTTGCCCAAGGCCACACAGCTGACAAGTGGCAGAGCCAGACTCCCAGGCTGGGGCTGAATCTGCTATGCCATGCTGATTTCATATATGTACATAAGTTCTGGGGGATAGGGTGAGTATCCGAATGAAGTGCTTAAGGGTGTGGAAAGTCAAGTGCAGAGTTGCTGCAGTAGGGAGGGGAGTAGGGTGAGGAGGTGAGAGAGAAATTAGGGAAGCCTTCCTGGGGAGACACAACTTTAGACACACAGATTTGCTCAAGACACAGTACGTAGATCGGTGTTAGAGTGAAATGGGAGAGCTGGGTTGTAGTGGGAGAGGAGTGAGGATCAGTAGGAGGGAGAGAGCAGATTGAGACCTCTCCCCTCCCACCCCCGCAGTCTTGCATTTCCTCTCGCCTTGGGACATCTCTTCCCGGACTGAATAGAATTTTCTCTTCCATTTGAGATCCCGGAGCTTGGCAGAACCTTGAAGTTTTATAGGGGGCAAAAAAAAAAAAAGCCAGCTAGGCATCTATCCTCCCAGGTTGCTTTAGGACTCATAATTTCTTCACTAGTTGTAGACCTGGCTACATGGTATGGAAATGCAGTTGGCAAGCTAACACGGGAGATTGGACCCCCTCAGGGAAAATCTATTTGTCAGAGAAGCTGAATATTCATGTCACTGTCCCTACATCAGTAAAGTCTCATTTTATCTTATTTACTTCGCCTCCCTAGTGAACAGCAGGACTCTTAAGCTCAGAGTTAATAGGCATGTTCTCCAGGGCTGAACCTTCTCTTTAGTTAATAGATCCATTTCCTTAACACATTTGTTTATCCACTGCCATAGCTTTCCATCAGTTGACACATGTTTGTTTTCTTTGTCTTGTGCACAGAAGACAGGTACTATTGTTTGCCATCAATTAGCTTGGGGTATTGTGTCAGGGATGTACAAACTAGTGTCATTTCACTCTGACAGCTACCCAATCCAATTGAAAAAAGAATTGTTTCATTATCCACTCATCAGGACTGCTAGATAATGATATGCTTCATGGCAAAGTGGAATAAAAAAGACAGGCAGAAAGAATGGATTTTTTTAGGAAATAGCAATATTAAAATTATTCATGCCGCAAGGAGGAGAAAAAGATTACAAAGATGACTGTGGCGCCTTAAAGAAACTACTTTTCCATAATACAAAAAGAACGAAGCAATGATACCTTCCCTAAATATGGAAGGATAGCGGGGAGGCACTCGTAATAAGGAAAGAGGTAATAGAATCTGTACTTGATGTAGCCCTTAACGACAAGGGTATTCGATTTAATGTAGAGTTTTCCAATTAACTAGCAGGTCATATGGGCCCCTATAAGAAGCCATATAAAACATTTTTCTCATGAAAAGTTTTCTTCTGTGTGTTCTTTTTTAGTCACTGAAGACCCATATTTTCTTCCAAACCATTCTGAAAATTGCTAATTATCTAAATGTTGGTCAAGGCACGTGTTCTCTAATACGAGTTTTCTTTAGGGCAGGGTTCAAGAGTGCATCCCCCGTGCTATAGGAATACCGTGTGTCCTTCAAAATAATCAAAGCTTGAAGGAGGAAATTGTGTTGTTGTTTTAAGAGCGGTCCATTTCCACTTTTTAATGATGTGCAGTTGTGGGGGAAAATCTTTTATGCTGAAATGTATTCTGATTTGTCTTGTGGAAGGTGTGCATTAGTACCAAAAATGGGTGGGCTTTAAACCCTTGATGTGTGGATTTTTTTTTTTATTTTAAAAGATTTGGGAGAGACGTGAACAAACTTACCACTGTCAAGTATGACATCATGTTTTCTGCCAAGTGATTTAGTTGGCTCATCATCCATTTTCACATTCCATAGTTCAGCTTGCAGAGAGAGGATGCATTCCCCATCTAGCAACAAACAGCACAGAGCAGAAATGTAATCTTATCCATCTGCTCCTAGCAGTAGGGGTGATTTTCTGGGAGACATTCTAGACATCTAGTAGCCCTGGGAAGATTTTTTTTTGGCTCTCCGAGCTCCAGACAGGGACCAGGGTGGGGGTGGGAAGGCAAGAAAGAATACTTGAGTAGAACCGCTTCCTTTACAATAGTTCTCATTAGACTGTAAACTCTTTGAGGGCAGAGATTGCGCCTACCAACTGCATCGTACTTTCCACTGATTGATTTTGCTCCCTGCCCCGCAACACACACATTGCCCAGGTGCTGTTACTTCTGGGAGTCCCTCACCGGGTGATAATTATCATCATCATCATCAATCGTATTTATTGAGCGCTTACTGTGTGCAGAGCACTGTACTAAGCGCTTGGGAAGTACAAATTGGCAACATATAGAGACAGTCCCTACCCAACAGTGGGCTCACAGTCTAAAAGGGGGAGACAGAGAACAAAACCAAACATACTAACAAAATAAAATAAATAGGATAGATATGTACAAGTAAAATAAATAGAGTAATAAATAGAATAGATATGTAAAGTAATAAATATATACAAACATATACACAGGTGCTGTGGGGCAGGGAAGGAGGCAAAATGGGGGGGATGGAGAGGGGAAGAGGAAGGAAGGGGCTCAGTCTGGGAAGGCCTCCTGGAGGAGGTGAAATATGTACAAATAAATAGAGTAATAAATCCGTACAAACATCTATACAGGTGCTGTGGGGAAGGGAAGGAGGTCAGATGAGGGGGATGGAGAGGAAGGAAGGGGCTCAGTGTGGGAAGGCCTCCTGGAGGAGGTGAAATATGTACAAATAAAATAAATGGAGTAATAAATCCGTACAAACCTCTATACAGGTGCTGTGGGGAGGGGGAGGAGGGGGCCGAGTTACTACCCCAGTCCACCCGTCCCAAAGACAAGGATTTTGAGGGTGTGTCTCGTCAATCAATACCTCGGTACTAAGTCCTCGTGAGTGTTCAGTAGAGTCAGTAGACATGGTCCCTGAGCCCAAGGAATTTACAGTCTAGTGAGGGAGACATTCAAATAAATTGCACCTAATAGGAAAGAGCAAGGTTAGTGATGATAATTTGTTAAGTGCTTACTATGTGCCAAGCACTGTGCTAGACTAAGAGCAAGATGCCACATAATTGTCAGACACAGTCCCTGTCACAGATGGGCTCACAACCAAAAGTGGAGGGAGAACAGGTCCCCATTTTACAGATGAAGAATCTGAGGCCCAGAAAAGTTCAGTGACTTACCCAAGGTCACATATCAGACACATGACAGAGGCCTAATTAGAACTCAGGTCCTCTGACGCCGAGGTCTGTGCTCTTTCCCCTGAGCCCCACTGCTTCTCAAGTTAGTAGCAATATGGCGAACGATGGGCAAAACCATGACAATCTCCCCACTACATCTCTTTCTTTGTGCACTATTGACACACCAGACATTACTGAAATCATTGATACTTTGTGCTAAGGGATATAGTCTGCTTTAATTGCTCACGTATAGCTCCTTTGAACTTTGACTGAAAAGAGAATATTCTCTTCTTTCCTTCCCGCCTCCCTTTTCCCTTTTCATCGAATCAATATGTTTCCTAAAAGCCCTTGAAATTCTTAATACGGAATAAGGCACATGGATACCAGCTGCTTGCTTTCTAAATGAAATAATTCAGTCAAATTCTTGCCTGTATTTTATAGCTAGGAAGCTTTCATTTTAAATGTGGCTGGGTTTTGTAAGTGATGAAAAGACAAAAGTCTGTAACCATTTTTTTTTTTTTTGCATTCTTCAAAATATTTCAATGGCTATAGTCACCCTTTCACATTTAGGATGTGCAGGCAAAAATATAAAAATGTAATACCCCAGCACTGAACTTTGTATGCAGACTTCAACTACACAAACAACCTTCAACTAGACTATAAAATGGGGAGGCCACTGGGATAGCATTAACCCTTGCCTTCCCAGATGTTTGACAATTTACTTGCTTGTTGGTTTTCAGGTCTATTTCATGGGGAGGAGCAAGAGAGATGTTTTTGAGCATAAGGATGCTCAAGTGGCTCAAAACTTTCTGAACAGCCATTTCTTACGTGTATGTAGGGGAGAATGTTTTGTGCCCCACAGAGTTTCTGAATACCAAAGTTCCTGTTTTTCAGCCAGTTGATATGCATTTTGAATTCTGACTGTTTCCCTGTAAAGTAGCCCCAGTGTTAGAGACTGCCACTAGGATGGAGTGTTCCATTCCTATTGAAATTACAAGGTAATTGTTTTTATTCAGAAGGATTGCTGCCTGTTAACCCGATTTAACCTGCCTCACATAAACGCAACAGCAGTGAGCATCGTGGTCTTGACGTCACATTGAACACATCTGCGAAATGCTTATATAAATAGAAACTTGTTAGGTACAATTACAAAAGTCCAGCTAAGATACTTCTCCCTCCAGCCTCAAGAGGATGGAAGCCCTGTAGGAACTACAATAAACAGAATCAGGTAGAAAAAATGTCTTTAGTGTCAGCGGAGTGACCTTCTGGCCCTTGGTTAAAGAGAGGACTCAGATATTAATCCCAAGCAGAAGCTTTTATTTCCTTGGGGATCTCACCACCTCTTAATCACAAAAGCAATAAGAATTTCCAATATGTTCATCTGCCATGCTTAATCAATTGTTCCAGCTGCCAATCACTGGAAATATTTGAAAGTAGACTTAAAAGCCCACTGACAGCCAAGAAAGCGGCAGTGACCCTTTGGTAACATTCAATGGTCTAAGCCATGGATGCTAACCCCTTTGAGCATCCGGCTTTTACTGTACGTTTGGCTCACTACGGGCTTGTTAATGTTGCCTTGCCTTTGAGAGTACGGGTACTGCTTTTCTTTGTTGCTCATGTGTCATTCTCTGTCGCTTTGCCATGTAAGTGGTTGTATTCAGTAAAAACATTTAGGGTTTATTTGACAGGACATTTCAACAATCAATATGCTTATGTGGGTGACAATGCTATTTGCCTTTTACATAGAGTCTTTCACTGCAGGCAATGAGAATGGCACTGATTGCTATTCATAAACAGTGAAAGAGGAACCAGTTTCAGATTTTGGCATTCTCGGAGCCAAGTACAAATGTATGAGTTCTCCCCCCACGCACCCCTATCCCACCACCCACACCTACTTTTGAAGAGCAACTGTGGCAGGAAGTGGAAGCCTAGGCCAGAGACCCTGCCCCATACATAATAATAATTACGGTATTTGTTAAGGTCTTATTATGTGCCAGCCACTGTACTAGGCTCTGGGGTGGACACAAGCAAATCAGTTTGGGCACGGTCCGTTTTCCCATGTGGGGCTCACAGTCTCAATCCCCATTTTCCAGATGAGGAAACTGAGGCCCAGAGAAGTGAACTAATTTTCCCAAGGTCCCACAGCAGACAAGTGGGAGAGCTGGGATCAGAATCCATGTCCTTCGGACCCCCGCCCCACTACTATTCAAAGCAAACTACCTTCCCTCGTGACTTTGATGTCCTCTCTCCTGTGTCAGAGCAGGGAATGGAGCAGCTGAGAGGAGGGGGAATTAGAGAAGGAGATGGGTAAAGACTTTTTTAGGTAGATACAGAGACACCCAAGCTCACACAGAAGAGAGACACACTTACAAATCCAAAGGCACAAAAAGATAGACACCTGAAGGGAGGCAGACCTGAAGAAAGATATAGATTCTTTGTTTCCATCCCCTTCAGGATCTACAAGCCTCCCAGCTTTTGAAGTCATTCTCTCTTTATCCCAACCTCCTCATCCCTCCGTTCACCAATGCTTCTCCATATTCTCACTCCTGCTCTGTGTGCCACCTTCTAGAGACCCTTCAAGCTGCAGTTCTGTCCTCCAACTCCCTGTGCTGGAGCACTACTTTGACAGAGGGAGGATTTTTCTCCTGAGAGCCCTCCTCACCTCCCCCTTAGTCTGCTTCCTGTTTTCACACACTTGAGCCTTGTTGGTGGAAATCCAGGCCTCAAGCCAACTTCTGCCATTTCAAATTCACACTGACCCGTTATAATTCATGTTTCTCCTCTGCTCGGCCAGTATTTTCGTCCTCCCTCATTGATTCCTGCTATTCTGAGTCATTAGCTCCCTCCGGAAAGCCCCAGTGCCACCTTCACCTCCCTTCCTCACCACTGATGACCTCACCAACAATATCGTTGGTAAAAAAGAAGATGTCAGGCAGCCTTCCCAGCTGTCTAAGAGATCTCCCTCCTGTGCTTTAAATCTAATCCTTCTTCCTGTACCTAACCCTAACTCTGTACCTGCAACTATTGCCCTGTTTTCTTCGCTGCTCCCATTCCTTTCCAAACTTCTTGAATGGGCAGTATACAGTCATTGCCTTCACTTATGCTCTACCATCTCTCTTCTTGATCCATTACAACTGGATTTTCACTCCGTTAATAATAATAATGATGGCATTTATTAAGCACTTACTCCCCAATGTCATCAATGGCCTCCTCGTAACGTCGTCCAATGAATTCTAGTCAGTCTTAGTACCCCTTGACTTTTCAACTGCTTCCAACAATAGTGACCCATTCCTTCTCCTCAAGTTGCTACTACTACTACTACTACTAATGATAATGATAGCATTTATTAAGTGATTACTGTGTGCAAAGCACTGTTCTAAGCACTGGGGAGGTTACAAGGTGATCAGGTTGTCCCACAGGGGGCTCACAGTCTTCATCCCCATTTTACAGATGAGGTAACTGAGGCCCAGAGAAGTGAAGTGACTTGCCCAAAGTCACACAGCTGGCAATTGGCAGAGCCGGGATTTAAACCCCTGACCTTGGACTCCAAAGCCTGTGCTCTTTCCACTGAGCCACGCTGCTGGCTATCCCAACACTGTACTCACTCGGTTCTCCTCCTACTCTCTGACTGCTCCTTTTCAATCTCATTCCTGAGCTCCTTTTCCTCCTTCTTCCCTCCTAACTCTGGAGGTCCCCAACTCTTCACTCTCTTGGGCTGCTCATCTGCTTGCCAGCCTTCAGCTGCCACATGGGAATGATGACCAAATCTACTTCTCTACTCCCAACAACTTATCTAATTTATAATTCCACCTTTGCCTCCGTGGCATCGCCACTTTCGACACCTCTAACTCAACATGTCTAAATCTAAACCTCTCATCTTCTGTCCTAATCCCACTTCTGCCACACGCTTCTTCCTGGAAAGAGCACAGCCCTGGAGTCCACAGACCTGGATTCTAATCCCGGCTCTGCCACACGTCTGCTGAGCAAACTTGGACAAGTCACTTCATTTCTCTGTGCCTCCGTTTCCTCATCTGCAAAATGGGGATTCATTATCTGTTCTCCCTCCCACTTAGACTGTGAACCCTATGTGTGACAGGGATTGTGTCCAACCTGATTATCTTGTTGTATCTACCCCCACACATTTAGTACACTGATTAGCACATAGTAAGAGCTTAGCAAATACCACAGTTATTTTTATTTTTATTCCAGCCTGTTTCCCCAATCTGAAAATCCCTTTCCCTTCAAGTGTATTTCTAATAATTTCCCTCTTGCTAAATCTAGTGGTCTCTACTCCATCCTATATCCTCCTTGACCTCTCAACTGTCTTCAATGTTGTGGAGCAGCCCCTTCTCCTGGAAACATTACCTAACCTTGTTTTTTTTTTTTAAAGGTATTTTTAAGTACTTAACTACATGCCTGGCATTCATTCATTCATTCAATCATATTTATTGAGCGCTTACTGTGTGCAGAGCACTGTACTAAGCGCTTGGGAAGTACAAGTTGGCAACATATAGAGACGGTCCCTACCCAACAGCTGGCTCACAGTCTAGAAGGGGGAGACAGACAACAAAACCAAACATATTAACAAAATAAAATAAATAGAATAAATATGTACAAGTTAGAGTAATAAATCTGTACAAACATATTCATTCATTTAGTCAGTCATATTTATTGAGCGCTAACTTTGTGCAGAGCACTGTACTAAGCGCTTGGGAAGTACAAGTTGGCAACATATAGAGACGGTCCCTACCCAACTGCGGGCTCATAGTCTAGAAGGGGGAGACAGACAACAAAACCAAGCATATTAACAAAATAAAATAAATAGAATAAATATGTACAAGTACAATAAATACAGTAATAAATCTGTACAAACATATTCATTCATTCATTCAATCATATTTATTGAGCGCTTACTGGCTTACTGGCACTGTACGAAGTAGTGGAGTAGATACAATTTAATCACTTTGGACACAGTCTGTGTCCCACTTGGGACTCACAGTCCAAGTAGGAGAGAGTAGGATTTAATCCCCATTTTATAGATAGGGTAACTGAGGCACAGATAAGTGATTTGCCCAAGGTCACACAGCAGACGAGTGGCAGAGACAGGATTAGAACCTCGGTCATTCATTCATTCATTCAGTCGTAGTTATTGAGCGCTTACTGTGTGCAGAGCACTGGACTAAGTGCTTGGACAGTACAATTCAGCAACAGATAGAGAGTCCCTATGGTCCTCTATCTCCCAGGCCCGTGGTTTATCCACTAGGCCATGCTGCTTCTCTGACACTGTCCTCTCCTGGTTCTCCTCCTGTCTTTCTGACTGTTCCTTCTTAGTCTCTTTGGCAGGCTCCCCCATTGCCTCCCACCCCCTAATTGTAGGAGCCCCTCAAGGCTCAATTCTGGGTCCTCTTCTACCCTTCATCTACACCCCCTCCCTTAGAGAACTCATTTGCTCCATGGCTTCAACTGCCATCTCTATTGCGGATAGTTCCCTAATAATAATAATAATGATAATGATGGCATTTATTAAGTGCTTACTATGTGCAAAGCACTGTTCTAAGCGCTGGGCAGGATACAAAGTGATCAGGTTGTCCCACGTGGGGCTCACAGTCTTAATCCCCATTTTACAGATGAGGGAACTGAGGCCCGGAGAAGTCAAGTAACTTGCCCAAAGTCACACAGCTGACAAGTGGTGGAGCCGGGATTTGAACCCATGACCTCTGACTCCAAAGCCCGGGCTCTTTCCACTGAGCCACGCTGCTTCTCATAAGCATGGAGTTGAGGGAGGGAGAATGCTTTTCTGAGCGTGATTCCTGATCAATATTTCAAATTTTCAGTGCCCTCAGCATCCATTTCCTAGGTGGCCACCTAACTCTCACCAGTGGATTAAAAAAAAATATGGTATTTGTTAAACAGTGTGTATCAAACACAATTCTAAACGCTGGGGTAGATACAAGTTAATTAGGTTGGGCAAAGTCCCTGTCTTGCAGGGTGCTTACAGTCTAAGTAGGAGAGAGAACAGGAGAACTGAGGCACAGAGAAGTTAAGTGATTTGCCCAAGGTCACACAGCAAGCAATTGGCAGATTGCCCAGATGAGAGGCCAGACAGCTTCAACTAAGGAATCAATTCCTCTCCCAGGGTGTCACCTGGAATTGTCATCTCCACCACACACACACACCCTGCCTCCTTACCATAACTTACTTCAGTTCTCCCCCCTCCCCGCCTTGATCGTAGGCAGCCTACTGGGTTTTAAAGCCTGAGCTATTCTTTTCCTGGGAAGATTATAAATAAGCCTCAAGAATAAGAAGTGATGGATGCATTCCGTAAACACACTGAGGCCCAATTAAACCATAATTTACTATACTCCAGTGTGGAACTCAGCTCAATGCACATCCATCTTGAACCCCCAAATTTCTATTATTTTGACTACTAGCTTGGTCCTTTGAAAAATAACTCATTATTGCACAGTCTTCCCTATAGTAATCCTGTGAGCAGGTCCCCACGGGCCGTGAGTCCAACAAAAATAGAGTTCCTGCTCACATTGTATAGAAAGAAAAAATCGGTTGCTTTAGAACCGTGTCTCTGGGATTCATAATTTCTTCCTATAGATGAAACCAGGCTGGAGGCCTAATACCAGTACTCAGATTGCTGCCAAAGTCATTCCAGTGAGCCTGTTCCCCACTAGGTAAACTTATTATTGAGAATCTAAGTTGAATTTTGGTTCCCTGAGTGTGGTAACGAGCAAGGGTAGTGATTTATAAGGCAACTTCAGTGGGTCGGCAAATATGCGACTTTTATTAAAGCTGATGCACCGAGCAGAAGCTCTACAGTATCCTCTCTAGCCATTAGGCTTTTTCACACCAATTTCAAAATCGCTAGCAGTTGGAGAGTGGTGGGGAAAAGAGGCATTTGAGGGCAGAGTCAGATCGGCAGAGTGCTGATTTGACGATAACAAACCCATGGTATTAAATCATACCACTGTCAGTTGTTTTTGAAGGGGGAGGTGGTAATTCTACAATTTGAAATGTTCCTCTAGATTACAGAGCTTGGGTGCCATTAAGAGAAGAGAGAGGAATTTTGGATTGAAGGTGTTGGCTGTAGGACTGTTTCGTTGGACATTAGTTTTTGTTTTCCAAGGAAGTCTACAAACTCTGACATTCAAGTCTGTATCATCTTAAAAACACTGCTTCTTTTCCTTCACCCCGAATCTGGATTTCCTAATCTCCACCGATTGTGGCATTGTCAACTGGCTTCTAGAGATCTAGAGTATGAGAGATGTGAGAGCATGGACAAGCGGGGTTAAATCTTGCTGTTATTCGAGATGGTTTACTCCCAGGAGCTAAAACAAAGGATGGGAGCATTTGTCAAGGGGAAAGTTGACTCATGTCACCAAGAGAAAAGCAAACAGAGCTAAGAATAAATCTTCCGTCGGGTTCTATGATGCGGCATTGGGTCTTGCCATTTGTGGCTGAGGAAAGTGCCCTGATGCCTGCTCTCTTTTGGATTTCAGCTACGATTTTCTCCAGCGCTCACTCAAGTCGAAGTGGAACAGCTGCCGGGGCCGGGCCTCCCCCTCATCCCGTTAGTCACCCTTCTCCAGGACATAATGTACAGGGGAGCCCCCACAACCCACCATCCCAGTTACCTCCTCTCACAGCTGTGGACGCGGGAACTGAAAGGTAAGACCATCTGTCTCTCTCTCCTCTAATAGGTGGTATAGCCAAACCTCCCTACGCTGAGAAATGATTTGACAGTTGCTACATTTTATTAATAATACATTGGTGGGTAGAGTTACCCATAGGTGACATTTAAAAAGTACATAGACATTTCACAAGAATCCAGCCTGCTCGTTCTTCACTGGTATTTCCCCCCCCCCCACCCCCGACAAAGAGAAAGTCACTGGCAACAGTCACCTGAAGTGCCCGATTTCAGAAAAAAGATCAGAAATTCCCTGTCCTTTCGACACCTCCTAGTGAGCGGGTATAGAGGTCACGATAAAAAAATGACTCTGTTCCTATAGGCATCTAGAGTTAAGGCTCTGTGGCTACACCCCTCCTGCCGGAGCAGGCCAGGATTTGGCCACCCGAAATCGAGGAGGAAATTGGTTGACCTTCCCTCCCCCAAATTCCGTACAAAACTTTGCAGTTAAATAGGCAGAGAGTGTTTAACTTGTCTGCTCTGTGACCTTGAGCAAGTCACTAAACATCTCTGTGCCTCAGTTACCTCATCTGTAAAAAATGGGGATTAATAGTGCGAACCCAACGTGGGACAGGTATTGTGTCCAACCTGATTAACTTGTATCCAAAGGCTTAAAACGTTCATTCATTAAATCGTATTTATTGAGCACCGACTGTGTGCCGAGCGCTGTACTAAGCTCTTGGGAGAGTACAATACGACAATAAATGGGCACATTTCACAGTTCTTGGCACATAGTAAGTACTGTTATTATTGTTATTATTATTATTTTCAGCACTACATACCATAAAAGAGCCAGGAGAGGATAGTGTCAGCGAAGCCAAGGTTGGATAATGTTTCCAAGAGAAGGGGGTGGCCCACAGAGTCAAATGCAGTTGAAATGCAGTTGATTGCATTGGTGACCATGGAATGGAGGGAGAAGTGGTATTTCATGATATCCTTTGTATCACTTGGGCTGAACTACTTCTTTTCTGAGGGAGCAGCCTCTTAAGAACGTAAAGGGGTGGGGGGCAGAGAGGAGGGTAGAGAAAGCTACGGGAGCAGACCGTGAGAATAGTTCGACAGAACATAAGTTACCGGAAGGCAGGACTGTACCTGTGTGTGCTCTGTGCAGGGCCACTGAATAAATAGCATATTGTGGCAATTCATAAATACTAAAGAAAAACGGAAGTTGATAGGTGCAGAAAAATGACAATAGAAAGTAAAAAAAGGCTCTCATGGCACCTGGTATAAATCTGATGGTCAACAGTTAGGAAGATAAAGCAAACACCCATGGATCAAACCAGGGCTTCAGATTAAGTGCTGCCAAGAAGCAGCGTGGCTCAGTGGAAAGAGCCCAGGCTTTGGAGTCAGCAGTCATGGGTTCAAATCCCGGCTCCGCCAATTGTCAGCTGTGGGACTTGGGGCAAGTCACTTCACTTCTCTGGGCCTCAGTGACCTCATCTGTAAAATGGGGATGAAGACTGTGAGCCCCCCGTGGGACAACCTGATCACCTTGTAACCTCCCCAGCGCTTAGAACAGTGCTTTGCACATAGTAAGAGCTTGATAAATGCCACCGTCATTAAGCAGGGGCTGCAGATTTCCTGTTGATCGCTTGGCTGTTCAGGAACAATAACCATGTGCTTTCACTGATGCCTCTAACTTCCCACCAGAGGCAATGGCCAGGCCTACCTCAGACCTACCAAGAGTCACTGAGTGGAAGACAAGTGTAGGTTATTATTATTATAACATTACTCGGGTATCTCCCTTGTGAGCCCTATTCCTTGCACCCCTCCTACCAGAGAAGGCCAAAATGAGGATAATAATAATAATGTTGGTATTTGTTAAGCACTTACTATGTGCCAAGCACTGTTCTAAGGGCTGGGGGGATACAAGGTAATCAAGGTTGTCCCCCGTGGGGCTTGCAGTCTTAGTCCCCATTTTACAGATGTGGGAACTGAGGCCCAGAGAAGTGAAGTGACTTGCTCAAAGTCACACCGCTGACAAGTGGTGGTGTCGGGATTCGAATCCATGACCTCTGACTCCCAAGCCCGGGCTCTTTCCACTGAGCCGCACTTGAAATCTCTGACACCGCCTAGTGAGTGGGTATAGAGGTCACGATAAAAAATGACTCCGTTCGTATAGGCATCTAGACCTAAGGCTCTGTGGCTGTACCCCTCCCGCCAGAGCAGGCCAGGATTTGGCCACCCGAAATCGAGGAGGAAATCGGTTGACCTTCCCTCCCCCAAATTCCGTACAAAACTTTGCAGTTAAATAGGCAGAGAGTGTTTGACTTGTCTGCTCTGTGACCTTGGGCAAGTCACTAAACTTCTCTGTGCCTCAGTTACCTCATCTGTAAAAAAATGGTGCACAGTTGGGGCACCAATACCAGTGTCAAAATTCATCCTGGTCCAGGTTCTCATCATATCCTACCTAGATCACTTTATCAGTTTCCTCACTGATCTCCCTGCCTCCAGCTTCTCCCCTCGTTGGCCTATACTTCACTTTGTTGCTTGATTCATCTTTAGAAAATGTCTTCCTGCATTCGTGTTTTTTCTCCTCACAAACATTCGTTGGTAATCCATTTCTTGCCGCAGCAAACAAAAATTCATAGTCATGGGCTTCGAGGAACTCCATCGATTCTCTCTTAATTATCCACTCTCTTCTCCCACCACACCTCAGCTCACACCCTCCATTCCTCTCGAGCTCACTCTGTCACTATACCTCATTCTTGACTATCCCATCTCCAAACCCTGACACATACCCTTCCTCCCTTCCCTTTAGAAATCTGAAAAATTTCATCTCTCCCCATCCTCAAAGCCCTTCTGAAAGTTCACCCTCCTCCAAGAAGCTTTACCCAATTCATTTGTCTTCTCCCCAGATTACCCACCAACTATCCTCTCAGCACTTTTTCACTCACAACCTCCCTTTGCATACTCTATTATTTGAGTGATTCTACCTCCTCTCTGCAAATGATCATGTATTTGTCACCTCCCCACCCTCGCCATTAGATCGTGAGCTCCTTGTGGGAAGGAACTGTCTCCATTATATCTCCCAAGTGCTTAGTCCTTAGTGCAGTTCTGAGCACCCAGTAAGTACTCAGTATGCAGCATTAATTGATTGAGAGTCAATCAATTTCTGCATTGCCCTGACTTGCTCCCTTGATTCATCCCCCCTTGCAGCTCCACAGCACTTATGTCCATATCTATAATTTTATTTATTTATATCAATGTCTGTCTCCCCCCGGACTGTAAGCTTGTTTTCGGCAGGACTCTGTCATATTGTTGTAGTGTACTTTTCTAAGTGCTTAATCCAGTGCTCTGCTCACAGTAAGTGCTCAATAAATGCAACTGACTGAGAGTCACTAAAATCACATACTTTGGAATTTTTTTAACATGTCTACTCTGCCTTCATAATACGTATAAGGGTCAAACAACAGCTCTTAGGGAAATAGTAATAATCGCAAAAGAAGTCAACATGTATTTATTTTACTTGTACATATCTATTCTATTTATTTTATTTTGTTAGTATGTTTGGTTTTGTTCTCTGTCTCCCCCTTTTAGACTGTGAGCCCACTGTTGGGTAGGGACTGTCTCTATATGTTGCCAATTTGTACTTCCCAAGCGCTTAGTACAGTGCTCTGCACATAGTAAGTGCTCAATAAATGCGATTGATGATGATGATGATGACTCTGCCTAGGAAGAAAGAGCAACGAGAGCCCCTCCAAAAGGGTGAGAGGGGCCAATAGAGGGAGAGAAGAGCCTTTACTTCTCTGACCTGACTGATTCTCACCAGTGGCACAGAGGCAGGACAGCGAGAATATTCTCTAATCAAAATCTGCCATTCAAATCGAAAGAACTACTCCTCAGGGCTTAGCTAAACCCAAACCATCAGAACGTGAAACCTTGTCCGATTTTCTCATAGTATCAACAGTGGATGGAAAAGCTCCATATTAGTCGAGCATTTCGGCCAGTATCCCAATCATCAACTAGCAAATATTTTCGAGTTTGGGGGCCTCGGACCTCGAACCATTTCTTCCCCCTGCTCTGCGGAGCAGTACCAGTGAAAATAATCCATTAAAATAATAGGCCAGTAGATGAGACATCTTTGAGGCTATTTAGCACATCACTGTAGGCCAAGGCAAGCCTATTCCTATTAACATGTTAGCTGGTTTGCTGTCCAGTTATAAACCACACAAGCCATGGGCATTTCACTATCTCCCTGCGTTCTGCTTTACTGAGAGCATCGTTCCACAGTCTAGTAAAGCTCGGTAATATTCAATCTTGATTTTCGTCGCTTCATTTCATTTCATTATCCGACAACTCCTTAGACGACTATAAGAGATAAGCAATGCCTTTTCCTTCTTTGTATTTCCACCCTTCATATATTAGTGGAAAGCTATTATGCTCAACTCTTGGCAATTTGGCTGAGCGGTTGATTGACTGATTTCTTCAATACCCACAATGGATTGGAGACATTGTTATTTATATTTTGTAGTCTGCATCCTTCCTTGTACATGGCAGCTGATTGAAAGAGTGATATCATCAACATGATGCTTGTGGAAAACAATTTTACTGCTGGCGTAGAATGCTCAGAAAGAGGAGAGGAACTAGAGTTCCGGAGGTAGCATGGAGGTTATTTCATTAATCCAGGAATGAAGATTACAGCCTGCAATGGGACTAGGGGAGAGGGAAAAGGAAAGAAGAGAGCATCACCTGGGAAGAACTGGTACACATTATTTTTACACTGTTGTGAAGGAGAGAGAAAGAGAGAGAGAGGAGAGAGAGGAGAGAGAGGAGAGAGAGAGAGAGAGAGAGAGAGAGAGAGATGGCCCTGAGTTTGAACGTGGGGAACTTGGATGACCGTGGCACCATTGACAGTCAGGAGGAACACGAAATTGGGGCCGAGGAGATAATGTGCTCTGTTTTCAGCGGACTTAATTTTAGTTTAGTTTCCATAGCAATTCCAGTTTCTCTTGATTTATATTCCCATCCTTTTCTTCCAAGCAAGTTGGAGAGGGCAGGTGAGCGGGTTTGTTATCGGTATATGGTTAGACTTCTAAGAAATATAATACAGAAGGGCTGAACTATGAATGTGTTTGCATTAGTACTCAGCATACAAACAGTGAAAGGAAATTCGTCCTCCCTGAACATTTAGTTCCTGCCTCTTTTACTCTGTTTAGTTGGGAAATCCCCCAGTAAAAACTAAAGTAGTTTTCTTAGTGGAAACAGGTCTATCACACTTTGAGATTTTTAGCAGGAAACTGGCATACTTCTTTCTTTGAGTCCATTGATTCACGAGAACATTTAACTTGTTAATAAAAAAAGGTCTGAGTCATAGTAAGAAGTCAAGGAGGATTTGTTTCAAGTTCCAGTCAAGCTCTTTGATCTTTATGATATTAAAGTAAAATAAAAGAAAATTCTCCTAATTTGATGAGGTTCAATTTTTATCTAAAACATCCTTTAAATGGCATATCATTTCAGTGATTTAAGCAGTACTATCACATGTCCCCTAGTATTAATTCTAATTTATTATGGATAATGGTGTTTTTATTATATGTCAATGGTTAAAGGAGAGCAACTCCATATAGTTTATTACAGGTCCTTCCATCAAAGGAACTGCAAGTACTTTGGAAACAATTAACCCATTGTACCTCAGAGTACCTTGGATAGGTCAGGGGTAGCAAGAAGTTGTGTGTGTGAGAGAGAGAGAAAGAGAAATTGAGAGAAAGCTGACCGTACAGACTGGTTTAGCCTGGGAGTCTTGTATTTATGAAGACAGCAGTCCTAATCAATTTTAAAATAGTATACCAGTATCCTAGAATTGAGACTATCCCAGAGGTAAAACAGAGAATGCTCTTACTGTAATCATTTAATCAATGAATGGTATTAATTGAACGTTTTCTGTGTGCAGAGCACTGTACTAAGCGCTTAGGAGACTACAAAACAGTCGCATAGGTAATCACAATACTTGACATCTAGGAGTTTACAGTCTAGTAGGAGAGAAGGGGTCGGTAGCTCCAGACAGAAGGGAGGATGCAAGCTAGGGTCGACAGCCAGAGGGATAAGATCATGGCACCGTATGTATGTTGGTTTTAGAGGAGCCAAGTGCACAGCCTGGGTTGTGGTGGGAGAGGAGTCCACGGTGGGCAGGGAATGCTTCTGTTTATTGTTATATTGTACTCTCCCAAGAGCTTAGTACAGTGCTCTGCACACAGTGAGGGCTCAGTAAATATGATTGAATGAATGACGGAGTGAGGACAAGTAGGAAGGAGAGAGCTGACGGAGTGCCTTAAAGCCGATGGTGAGGAGTTTCTGTCTGATGCAGAGATAGGGGGCAACCATTGGAAATTTTTGAGGAGTGGCGAGATGGGTATAGAACTTTCTTTAGAAAAGTGATTTGGACAGGAGAGTGAAATGTGAACTGGAAAGGGGTAAGATAGAAGGCCAGGGGGGCCAGAAAGGAGGCTGAAGCAGCAGTTGAGGCAGGATATGACAGGGGCTTGGACTATTATGGTAGCAGTTGGATGGAGAGAAAGGAGTGGATTATAGAGATGTTATGAAGTTAGAACTGAATATTCCAGTTGAATGAAAGATGAGTCGGGGATTAAACCAATGTTGGGAGCTCTCCCCCACTAGAGTGTAAGCTCATTGTGGGCAGGGAATGTGTCTGTTTATTGTTATATTGGACTCTCTCAAGTGCTTAGTACAGTGCTCTGCGCATAGTAAGCACTCAATAAATACGACTGAATGAATGAATGAAGCTTATGAAATGGAGAATTATAGGAAATTCTAGGAAAGGACAGGTCTTGGGTGGGATGATGAGAAGTTCTGTTATGGTTGAGCTGTCAACACAGCATCCAAGTAGAGCTGTCCTGAAGGCAGTTTGTAACGTGAGACTTAAGAGGAGTGAGGTAAGGGTTGGAGAGGTAGATTTGAGCAACATCCATGTAGATATGGGAGCAAATGAGTTCTCCAAGGGAGAATGGGTTGGACTTGTGTGACTCGGCTCAGTTCATGTTCCAGTTATAACCTACAGTGTCCTAAAACCTAAGCTCTCCTGGGTACCGAGAAGGAAAGGGAAAGGACCACATATTCGGGGTGGCGTCTTGATAGCGCAGTTTTGAACCCCAAAAGGACATGATCCCTGCCCTCGAGGAACTTATATTCAATGGAGATGTAGGAAATAAAGGAATAAAGGAAAGGAAATAAAGGAAAACAGTGAGGCCTAGTGAGAAACAGCACGATATAGTGTAAAAAGCACAGGCCTGGGAATCAGAGGACCCGGATTCTAACCCCAGCTCTGCCACGTCTGCTGCATGACCTTGGGCAAGTCACTTAACTTCTCTGTGCCTGTTACCTGTCATCTGTAAAACAGGGATTAAGACTGCGACTCCCATGTGGGACATGGATTGTATCCACCTGATTATCTTGTATCTACCCCAGTGCTTAGTACAGTGCCTAGCACATAGTAAGCACTTAAGTACCATTAAGAAGACTGAGGTACAGTGAGTAGATTAGCATCAGAGAAGTGAGGTCTGTGGGCTGAACTAAGGTAGGACATCAGGGAGGTAAGGTAGGAGGGGCCAAGGTGATTGAGTGTTTTAAATCCTATGGTGAGGAGTTTCTTTTTGATGTGGAGGTGGATGGGCAACCTCTGGAGGTGCTTGAGGATTGGGGAAACACAGATTGAATAGTTTTATAGAAAAACTATCCAGGCAGCAGAGTGAAGTAGGTACCGAAGTGGTGAGAGACTGGAGGCAGGGAGGCCAGCAAGGAAGCCGATGCAGTAATTAGGGTCTTTGAAAAGTGGAGAGATGTGTGCCGACCGACCGAGGCTGCAAGAAGATGAGTCATGCAGCAGTGTGATGTACAGTCTGAAGAAGGTGAAAAGATGGAAGTAGCGGGATCAACGAGGAGACTGATGTCATAGTGATATAACAGTGATATGGCCAGAGCTTGAACCAGCGTGGTAGTTGTTTGGGTGGAGAGGAAGGGGGTAGATCCAGGAAATGCTAAAGAGGAATCATCCCCAGTGTTCCAACAATCCTGAGCTGTCCTTCATCGGGAAGCCTGATTTTACCCCGGGTTGCACTGTAAACTCCATATCTGGTCAGCTCCTGTGAACTCACGTCATTCCTATGTCTTGTGATGTCCTCGATGCGATTGTTATTCCCAACTTTAAGTGGAGAAATTTGGCCATCCAGAAGTTAAAGTGTCAAAGAATAATTCGGTAGGACACAGACACTCCTAGATTGTGAGCCCCTTGAGGGACATGGTTTGTGTCTAATTCCCACCTGTATACTCTTTCCCAGTGCTTAGTACAGTACTTTGCACACAGTAAATGCTTAATAAATACTATTACTCTGACTTATGTTGCTTGAAAATGTAAGTTTCTAGCAGTCAGAGTCTGCCTTTTACACTTTATGGAATGCCAAGAACTGAACATATATTAACCAGTCAATCAAAACATTAGAACCAAATATAACTGGCTTTCTCAAAATAAAATTTTCATATTGTCTCAACGTTTCCAAAAAGAAATCACCACATCTCTGGGCACTTATGTAGATAGTTTTCCAATCTAGTGGGCTTATATACCTATATGCTTTGCTGAGTTTCACCAGCACATTAATAATGTTGGTATTTGTTAAGCACTTACTGTTCCAAGCACTGTTCTAAGCGCTGGGGGGGATACAAGGTAATCAAGGTTGTCCCACGTGGGGCTCACAGTCTTAATCCCCATTTTACAGATGAGGGAACTGAGGCCCCGAGAAGTGAAGTGACTTGCCCAAAGTCACACAGCTGACAAGCAGCGGAACCAGGATTAGACTCTCAAGCCTGGGCTTTTTCCACTGAGCCACGCTGCTTCTCTAACATTGAAAGTTATTCCTTTTCTGAAAATAACGTTACCACATGGCATATTTTCCTGTGATCCAGTGGTGGGAAAAATAGGTAGGACTTACTAGTGAGTAAAACTGCTTTGCAACCCTGAAAATCTTTTGGACCCCAGGGAAACCATTCAGTACATATTAACTTAGAATGGTCTAACCAGCTCAGTGTTCATTCAGTTGTATTTATTGAGTGCTTACTGTGTGCAGAGCACTGTACTAAGTGTTCTGCCTCAAACTCTAGCAACAGGATACTTGGAGGAGCCGTGTGATGGTTGCCTATCTTGACATAGGTCGTAGTATTTGGGGATGTCATCTAGCATGTACATTCCTGACTTTCCCTCTTGTTACCCATCATGGATAACTTGTCTATGAATGTATTCAAACCCCTCTTAAACCGGAGAATATTTCCTGCCTACACAATTCCCTGTGATAACAAATGACATAATGTTTACCACCCGCTGGCTGAAGAAGAGTTTGTTTTGTACTTACCACATTCAAGCTTCGGTGGGTGTCCCCTCCTCCTGGTGCCGTGGGATTTGGTGAATGACAGTCATAGAAATGGAAAGAATTGGGGAATAATTCAATTCTCCCAACCTCCATCCCTGTCGCTGTAAATCAGAGGTGCTCATGAGGTGGTTTTGTGCCTGTATAAAAATTAGCTATCCAAAAATGCTGTATAAATTAGAAAAGCAGAGGGGTTCAATTATATTACAGCAGTTATGAGTTTTAAAGGCTTTAATAATTCTCACTTTGTTCATGTAATGTTAAGAATAAGAATTCAGGTCGACAATGGTCTGGAAATTGAATAAGAAAGTTTCTAACATCAGCAGAAACTTGGCTACTCTATATATGGCAGAGAATGCATCTGCTAATTCTGTTGTATTGTACTCTCCCAAGTACTTAGTGCAGTGCTCTGCACCTAGTAAGTGCTCAGTAAATACCACTGACTGATTGATTGTGTTATATGAGGGATGATCTAATCGAGTCAAGTGAAGATCAAATTACCACACGTCCCATGTGTGAGTTTTCTAGTTAACATGTGATGGGAGGCTCAACTTAAAATGTATTTTAGACTGTGAGCCCACTCTTTTAGACTGTGAGCCCACTGTTGGATAGGGACTGTCTCTATATGTTGCCAATTTGTACTTCCCAAGCGCTTAGTACAGTGCTCTGCACACAGTAAGCGCTCAATAAATACGATTGATGATGATGATGATTACAGGGTTTCCACGTGCATCAAGAGGAGCCTTAATCCAAGAATTACTTGCAAGGACTAAGCTAAAAAAGTTCAAATGAATAGAAACTGTAAAAAGAGTAACAATCCCTTTGGAAAAAAGGAAATGGCAGTTGGAAAAACCATAAACCCAGAGTCCACTTCAGGCCAATTGGTTGGAGACATGCTTCACACAGTTCAATGCCTGTCCCTTTCAATGTTCAGCTAATGTCGGATAATAATCCCCATCATTATCAACTATGTTTGCACTGGAGAGCTTTCCGTGTGAACAAAGCCAAGCTGCTTTCCTGCCAGAATCCTCAGGGAGCATCCCATTTGGCCCACCTCTCTCAGAGGAGCAGGAGTGGGATTTCTAGTCTAGCGTAGGGGAGCATGGACATTTTCCATTGCCATTCCTTTTCACTTTGGCTCACCAGGACATGGGGGAAGATTGTATTTTACATGGAATTAACTTCTATATTCACCTGCAGTCACACTCATCCCTGATTACCAACTCTGTATCTTCCTTCTGGGTGTTTTCCTAAACCTCCTTCTTGATGTGCGGTCATAACCTCACAACACTAGTCAGGTGGGTGATCATTTGTGGATATTCATGTGGATGAATTCAGAAAAGAGTCTTTGCTCGTTCAGAAGAAGGCAAAAGAAAAAAATGAGTGATCTGCAGAGGAGCTAAAGATAAGCACAATAATTAACTCATTCTTGAAAATAGGCCAAAGAAATGTACTATCCTGTGCCACTCTTCAAGAGCATGTTACGGGAGTAAAAATGAATAAAACATATATTTTTTACTAGTCTGGAGAGGAGAAAATAGCACCAGGTGCTACCCCCATTAAGCACCAAAACACAACCTTTTTGTTTGCCCAATTTGGCTGAAACTGGATTCCACATTCCCCTTTTCAGCCACACACATACCCATACGTGAACTTGCCCGTAAGTGTTGACTTTGAATACAAAGGACAACCATTTATATATAGAGAGAATCCTGTGAGGACATGAAAGATTATTTGCAAGACTGCATTACATAATAAGAACTGGACTAGGCGAATGCCAGCAGATTTACAATATTTTGTTATTTAGAATATGGATGGGGCTTAGAGGAGTGGCCTCCAGGTTCATCTCTTCTGTTCTGTTGCCCTGGGATAGAGTATGAAGAGAGAGAGAGGGATCTGTAGGGAGTGAAGCAGTAAGACATAGATCCACATTACCAGACTTTGGGGACAAGATTTGCCATTGGTTCTAGCATTCTGCCTCTGATCTTGGCTTTGTTCACACGGAAAGCTCTCCAGTGCAAACTAGAGTTATCTTGATAGCCATGCCGTGTGGCTTTTAGCTTCTGCAACACGAATAAACTGTCCTATATCCCGACCATGAAGCAGGAGTCGGGGAAAGAGAGGGTGGGTGTTCTGATAGAGCCTCTTCCTCTCGAACTCCGTATCAGCCACCAACCCATATTATGAACAAAGTCACCTTTGGGCTGAAACCGAGCCGCTATTTTAAAAAATATCTATTTGGATTTTCAGTAAGGAAAATTAGTCATGGGTTAAGAAAGGAGGGTTTGTGGTAAAATGGAATTCTTTTTTACTCAACCTCAACTTGAAAGTATTGCTAGCATGAAGCAATAACAAGTACAGCCATGATATTATTTGATTTTTTTTGAGCATACAAGAATGTTCTTTTCATATGTTTGTGTGAAATAGCAAGCTACCTCAAGCTGCATCATGCTAGGTTTCCCAGAGTATAAACCCATAAGAGGTTCTAGCCAAGGAGTCGGGACTTTGAATATCCCCATATTACAAAGCTCCTTGTATCTGGCATGAAGCAGGCTGGTTGTCCAAAAGCCTATACTTAAAGCCCTTAAACAATGTGGTTTTGAAATCAACACAGTAATTTCCTCTCTCAGTGGGGATAGTTGGGAGACTTGGCTGCTAAGAGCCTGTATCTCTTTTCAATAAGTGAGGGAATGTCTGACGGCTAAGACGGAGGAGACTCTGAGGCGCGGAGGTGAGTAAAAGCCACGTGACCAAGTTACCAGAGACCAGTCTAGTTTCCTTTTCACATAAATAAGCTTCATTTGGCTCTGGAAATAGGTAGCAATAGGCTTTCTAGTTCATCCTCTTCATCTTCCTCCTCTAATCAAATGAGAGGAAACTTCTGATCCTCATTCTCATGGTCATATCCCGACTCAACTACTTTCACACATCTCCCCACCTCTATTATTTCCCTTCTCTAGTCTATATTTCACTTTGCTGCCTGGATTTTTTTATTTTTACAGAAACGTCTTTTTTTGCATGTTGCCCCATTTCTCACAAACCACCGATGATTGTTTATTCCGGTCTGCATGAGGCAGAAACTCCTGACCATTAGATTTAAGAAGCTCTCCCCCAACTTATCCTTGCTCCTTTCTCACTACAACCGAGCTTGCACTCTTCGCTTATGTCGACCAGCGTACTCGCTGTACTTGTTTCCATCTCTCTCAATGCCAATATTTTCCTCATGCCCTTCTGCATGGCATTCTCTCCCCTTTCACATCCAGCAGACCACTGCTTTAGAGCCCTTCTGATATCACATCTGCTTTAGGAGACCTTCCCTGATTAATCTTTCATCTTTCCACCCTCTTCCCAACACCACTACCATTCAATTAATCAATCGATCAATAGTATTTATTGAGCACTTACTCTGTGCAGAACACTGTACTAAGAGCTTGGGAGAGTGCCGCATGACAGTGTTGGTAGACACATTCCCTGCCCACAGTGAGCTTTCAGTCTACACGCCAACCCTTCTGCATTACCTTACATTTGGGTACTCACCCTGTCCTCCAGTTCCATACCACGTACGTACATATCTTTAAACTCTGTTGGTTTCCCCTACCTGTAGTACATCGTAGTGAGCCTCCCCTTCCAGACTGTAAAGTCGTTGTGGACACGGAACGTCTCTGCCAACTCCATTACATTTTGCTCTCCCAAACGTTTAGTCCAGTTCTTTGCATACCTTAAGTGCTCAATAAATGTGATTGATTGATTGATTGACTGATTAACTACTATACTGTAGTTTCCCAAGCATTTGTTACAGTGCTCGGTATAAAGTTCTTGGTATAGATTAAGGCCTCAATAAATACTATTGATTGATTGCTTCTCCTTTGAGTTGCTTCTATAGGCCTTGCTTAATCCAGCAATGAATGCCCCTTCCAGGACCCCAGATCAATCAATCAATCAATCAATCATATTTATTGAGCACTTACTGTGTGTAGAGCACTGTACTAAGCGCTTGGGAAGTACAAGTTGGCAACATATAGAGACAGTCCCTACCCAACAGTGGGCTCACAGTCTAAAAGGGGGAGACAGAGAACAAAACCAAACATACTAACAAAATAAAATAAATAGAATAGATATGTACAAGTAAAATAAATAAATAAATAGAGTAATAAATATGTACAAACATATATACATATATACAGGTGCTGTGGGGAAGGGAAGGAGGTAAGATGAGGGGAATGGAGACGGGGACGAGGGGGAGAGGAATGAAGGGGCCCAGTCTGGGAAGGCCTCCTGGAGGAGGTGAGCTCTCAGTAGGGTCTTGAAAGGAGGAAGAGAGGTGGTGCAACTGGGCCAGAGTGTCTGATATACAAGTGAAATCCGGACAGTAATGTTTTCCCTTCAGTTCTGCTCGGTCCATTAAAGGGTTTTACACTTGACCACTAGTGAAATGCAGCCACAGTGATGGAAAATAATTTCCATCGAGTCATTTGGCATTTTCACTACTGCTTACAGCCCAGAGATCATTTTTCCTTAGATTGTGAGTCCTGTGTGGGACAGGGACTGTGTCCAACCTGATTATCTTGTATCTGTAGTACTTAGTAAAGTGTTAGCACTGGCACATAGTAAGTTCTTAACAAACAACACAATTAGCCTCACTAAAAGATAAGATATATTCCTTTCAATTTCCACCATAACACTTTGGCAGGGTCCTTCCTGATTCCTTACTGGCCTCTTGTTGCTTTTTCTAAAAAGTTATCTCTCTTCGTTCCAGCCAGAATATGGAAGTCCACAAGAAACTGACAGTCACTGGGGAACCCTACTATATCTAACAAGAAGGCTCATCAGAGAGGCTTTCTTCTTCTCTGTACTCTCACATCTCCTCCTGCCTTCAGGACAGCTCTACTTGGATGTCCCAACTTGTACTTCCCAAATGCTTAGTACAGTGCTCTGCACATAGTAAGCGCTCAGTAAATACGATTGAATGAATGAATGAATATCCCACAGACAGCTCAAACTTCATATGTCCACAACAGCGCTTCTCATCTTCCCAACCAAACCCTGTCCTCTTCCCGACTCTTTCCCGTCACTGTAGACAGCACCACCGTCCTCCCTTCTCACAAGCCTGAAATCTTGGCATTATCCTCAACTCTTCTCTATCGTTCGACCCACATTTTCAATCTGGCACCAAATCCTGTTGGTTCACCCTTCACAACATTGCTAAAATCTCCCCTTTCCTCTCCATCCAAACTGCCATTATGCTGATCCAAGCACTTAGCATATCCCATCACAATTGCATCTGTCTTCTCGCTGACCTACTTGCCTCCTGCCTCTTCCCATTCCAGCCCATGCTTCACTCTGCTGCCCAGATAATTTTTTCTACAAAACCACTCAGTCCTCGTTTTCCTACTCCTCAGTGACCTCCAGTGTTTGCTCATCCACTTCTGCATCAAATGGAAACTCCTTTCCATCAGTTTTTAAAGCACACATCACCTCACCCTGTCCTATCTGACCTCAGTGATTTCCTATTACAAGCCAGCATGCTCATTTCACTCTATTGCCAAACTCTTCACTGTACCTCAATCTTGCTATCTCGCTGCTGACGCCTTACCCACAACCTGCCTCTATCCCAGTATTCATTCATTCTTTCAATCATATTTATTGAGCACTTACCACGTGCAGAAAACCGTACTAAATGCTTGGGAGAGTACAATTCAACACTAAACAGACACATTCCCTGCCCACAACAAGCTCCCACCCCTTCATTGTTGACAGATCACTACTCTCCTCACCTTCAAAGCCTTATTAAAATCACATCTCCTCCAAGAGGCCTTCCTTGACTAAGCCCTCATTTTCCCTACTCCTCTCTTCTATATTGCCCTGGCACATGGATCTGTAGCCTTTATGCAGTCCACTCTCAGTCCCACAGCACTTATGTACATATCTGTAATTGATTTTAATGTCTGTTTTCCCCTCTAGACTACAGGCTCCTGGAGGGTAATAATAATAATAATAATAATGGCATTTGTTAAGCGCTTACTATGTGCAAAGCACTGTTCTAAGCGCTGGGGAGGTTACAAGATGATCAGGTTGTCCCACAGGGGGCTCACAGTCTTAATCCCCATTTTACAGATGAGGGAACTGAGGCACAGAGAAGTGAAGTGACTTGCCCAGAGTCACACAGCTGACAAGTGGCGGAGCTGGGATTTGAACCCACGACCTCTAACTCCAAAGCCCAGGCTCTTTCCACTGAGCCACGCTGCTTCTCCAGTAGGGTAGGGAACATGTCTACCAACTGTGTTTTACTGTACTCTCCCAAGTCCTCAGAACAGTGATCTGCAAGCAGTAAGCACTCAGTAGACACAATTGATTGATTGAGCTCAGAGTCAGAACTCCAGAAAGAGATGAATGAAAACTCATGTCTTCTTCTGACAACTAGAACAAAAGAATCCAGGTATGTCCCTGAAGTTGTTAGAGAAGGTAAGATAGGGAGATTTATATTTGCCTCAGTATCTCGCTTTATCAGCCAGATGTGTAACTGTTAGAGTGAAAGCTCCCTGTGGGCAGGAATGCCCGCTTCTTTATGATTGTGTTTTCTCAAGAGCTTAGTACAGTATATTACACCAAGTGGGAACTCAGTAAATTTGATTAAGAAGCAGTGTGACTTGGTGGAAAGAGCATGGGACCTGGATTCTAATTCCATCTCTACCACTTACCTGCTGTGTGATCTTGAGCAAGTCACAACTTTTCTGTGCCTTAGTTTCCTCATCTGTAAAATGGGGATTCAATGCCTGTTCTCCCTCTCACTTAGAATGTGAGTCCCATGTAGGACCTGATTATCGTGTATCTACCCCAGTGCTTAATAAGTGCTTGTCGTATAGTAAGCTTAATAAGTGTTTGTCGTATAGTAAGCACTTAACAAATACCACACATTATTAGTAGTAGTATTAGTATCATCATTACTATTGATTATTATTACTATTTTGTAGCATTTATAATAATAATAAGAAGATGATGGCATTTATTAAGCACTTACTATGTGCAAAGCACTGTTCTAAGCACTGGGGAGGTTACAAGGTGATCAGGTTGTCCTATAGGGGGCTCACAGTCTTAATCCCCATATTACAGATGAGGTAACTGAGGCCCAGAGAAGTGAAGTGACTTGCCCAGAGTCACACAGCTGACAGCTGGTGGAGTTGGGATTTGAACCCCTCACCTCTGACTCCAAAGCCCGGGCTCTTTCCACTGAGCCATGCTCCTTCCCTGGCTTGCAAGATGAGAAACAACAATTCTCTTTTTAAGCAAAAGATGGATCCTGTATTGGGATTTCTTTTAGACCATCCATCCGTGAATACCTCAATCTTATCTCACCTACCTATGTTGCTTCTGGTCCAATAATAAGAATCGGATTCTTAAAGCCTTGCCTAAGGCACTTACCTCTCGAATCTCCTTCGGTAAGAAATTCTTCAGTCATTTGACTACACACTGTTAAAAAGTATGATGACGATTCTCACGACGTCAGTGGTGGACAAGCTTCTTTCCAGTCACAAAAACTTCAAGTCCAAGCACGTGTGTGAGGGAATTGATTTTAGTGCAGACTAGTGATTTTTGTCCTCTCTTACCCTTGCTACTTGTGATCCCATTTGAGCATGGAGGTGGCTATTTTGCATACTGCCTGTGGGAATAGGATGCTACAGAGAGCATCATCCCTATGCTGTGCTCACTTTGCGTGGCCTAGCGGAAGGGGAATGGGCTTGGGAGTCAAGAGGATCTGGGTTCTAATCCTGGCTCTGCCACATCTTCTGGGCAACCTTCAGCAGGTCATTTAAATTTCCTGTGCCTCAATTTCCTCATCTATAAAATGAGGATTAAGTTGGGGATGAAGACTGGAAGCCCCCCGTGGGATGACCTGATCACCTTGTAACCTCCCCAGCACTTAGAACAGTGCTTTTCACATAGTAAGCACTTAATAAATGCCATCATCATCATTATTATTATTATTATTACCTGTTCTCCCTCCTGCTTAGACAGTGAGTCCCATATGGGGCAGGGACTGTGTCCAACCTGCTTATCTTGTGTCCAACCCAGTGCTTAGTACAGTGCTTGGCACATAGTAAGTGCTTAATAAACACCACAGTTATTATTATTACAAATGGGGATTTGTATATAAAACTCACACTTACACTTCATAATGTACTGCCCACTTATTTGTTCATTTATAAAGTATGACCTTTGACGTTCTTTTAACATTACTGTCTTGACTGAAATATTTGTATTTTGAGGTATTATATAAGAAACTGAAGGAATCCATTTTTGCTTTACCCCCTTAGGCAATAGAGAAGCAGCATGGCTAAGTGGAAAGAGCCCGGGCTTTGGAGTCAGAGGTCATGGGTTCAAATCCCGGCTCTGCCACTTGTCAGCTGTGTGACTTTGGGCAAGTCACTTCACTTCTCTGGGCCTCAGTTCCCTCATCTGGAAAATGGGGATTAAGACTGGGAGCCCTCCATGGGACAACCTCATCACCTTGTAACCTCCCCAGCGCTTAGAACAGTGCTTTGCACATAGTAAGCGCTTAATAAATGCTATCATTATTATTATACTGAATACTTAAATTTCTAAGGTACCATGAAGCCAGTCACACTTTATGGTCAGTGGTCCTCCTATTTGGAGAATTTCTAGAAGATTGGCCATCTTCAAGCCGGCTAATCAAGATATACCCTTTCTCAAGTGTTCTAAACCTCAATTTTGACACTGCTAGCAAAGAGTGGGGCAGGGTGTGAGAGATGGCCATCGAAGTTTCAAAGTGGCCGCCCGACATTTCCCGGGGGATTCGCTTCTCCACTGATCTGTAGGTCCTTCCCTATCCCAGCTAGACTCTGGACCTATTCCTCTCCTCAACCCCACCTCCCACAGTTTCTTTTTTTACTATGAAAAGAGCCCCTAGGCTCCCCTCCCAAACGGTCACTTCCAAGCTATTCCCACCTTTGCACTGGCCCGGAGGATTCAACGGGCAGTTTCTCACAGAATGGATTATGGTGGACACTCTATAGCCAGGTTTGCCCACCAACTGGATCTTTCCTGGGTGATCCAATCAGGGAAGGACAGCTCGTAAAGCATTGCTTTAACCGGTGGAATCCAAAAAACAGAGGTTGCCTGGAAGCTATAGTTTGTTGTGAAGGTTGTACATTACCAAGCCACTAAACTTTCATCTTTCTATTTCTAGCAATTCTCCTCATTTCTCAGTCAGAACAACCAGTATGTTTTCCCCCTTTTTCACAGGGAATGTCCTTGGGCCATCCAGCTTTCGGCATTTTCTTCCTCTAGATCCCTGCGGCCTGTGCTCTACTTTTCTTACTGTGAGGCACCACAGTGTGTACTGACACTCTTGAAAATCTAATTGTTCATTTTGCAAAGGAAAGTAGGCACATTGTGTGAAACTTTTCAAGAGAATCTGACTTTTCCCCTCCCATCCTAGTAATCTAAGTTAATCCTCTTGTTTGATCCTCTCACGCTGCCTGAATGATGATATCAGAGGCATAATTCTGACGACAGACACTGAAAGTGCCCAGGATAACAGTGTCTCTTCTGTTGTTGGAAGAAGCTGGTAGGGTCAGTTTTTCCCCCCTTTTCTCCATCACGTCAGATCCTGAAAAGCATGATCACTATAGCAATAGCCAATTCTATAGTCAAGACATCTCCAGGCCACTCAGACTCCTGATTACAGTTTGCCTTGCATAATTCATTTCTCAGACATTTCCAAGTCATTTTTCCACAAAAAACATTTCACTGGGCCTGGGTTGTGTGTGACACTTGCCAGAAAAACAAGCCTGTACGCCGGGGGCATTTTCTTGCTGCTTCTTTGACTAATAGCTTGTGCACATTGCCCATGTGGGGGTGATTCCCTCAGAACGCTCTTCTTTTAAAATGGCACCACACCCAGAACAACAAAAACTCCTCTTATTGAAAAATCCTTAGAGACTGTTTCAAAGCTCCACCCGCTCTACATCTCTAGCTCCGTAGCTTTATCCCAGGACCTCAGGATTGGGGTTGGGAGGTCAGTTTCTGATTATTTATCAATTTTTTGCATGGTCTTGGCAAAGCACCTACTATGTGTCAAGCACTGTTCTAAGCGCTGAGGTAGATAAAAGCGAATCGGGTTGGACACAGCCCCTGTCCCCCATTGGGCTCAGGATCTAGAGGAGTTTTAATCCCCATTTTACAGTTGAGGACACTGAGGCACAGAGAAGTGAAGTGACTTGCCCAGGCTCTGCAATTGGCAGAGCCAGAATTAGAATCAATCAATCAGGCGTATTTACTGAGCGCTTACTATGAGCAGAGCACTGTTACTAAGCCCTTGGGAGAGTACAACGGAATTATCAGACATGTTTCCTGCCCTCTAACGAGCTTACAGTCTAGAGGAGGGAAACGGACATTAATATGGCTAAATAAGTGAATTATAATTAAAACCTAGGTCCTCTGACTCTCAGGCGTAGGGCTCTTCCCATTAAACCATGCTGCTTCTCGATTGTGATTCGCGCTCATAGCCGCACTCTTATGTTATACCAGAAGTCCTGTCCCAACTTCCAGTCCCAAGTCATACTAATGACTGCAGAAACTCCCCTCCACAACAGCTTGGATTCTGAAACCTCAGACCTCTGACTATAGTGGCAGAGGGGTGGTGAGAGATCTGGAGTAACTCCTGCCGCCAGAACAGGGGTGTCTTTTAGCCTCATTCCATGGACAGTGAAGTGCAGCCCACAGTCCTGATGTCAGTTTCTTCATTGTGGAAAGCTGGTCCTGATTGTTTCAGAAGCAGAATTAAATTTGCAGTTCCCCCAGTAACACACTGTGATTCATTCGGGGACAAATCTGGATTGAAATGAGTCCAAGTTTCTCTTTTGTGAGACAGAAGGGAAGTATAAGTAGATACTATAGTCACCCATATGAGTAAGCCAGGAATTCATGAAGTGATTCATAAATCGTTATAAAGACCACTAAAGTCTACTAAAAAGGAGCCCTGTCTGGCTATACAAAGTGGGGTATTATCATCGGGGGGTTTTTTTTAGATGTTAAATCAAATGTGAAATCCTTAAAACTGTGCTTTTCATTTTGGGTTTTGAAAAGGATTCCTTTTTCTTTTCCTGCAGTTGGCTGACTGCTAAAGCCATTTTTCATTGATTAGTTTTCACAGATGAATTTAAAAACCACAGAGGATGATATCCCACGATTCTTTAAAAAAAAATCCAGACCAGCTTGTGTCCATTGTCCTCCCTCTCTGGCAGCAAATCAATGATCTTTTCACGTGAATACTGTGAACCAAGCTATTCTAAACCTCTTCTATGTGAGACCCATAGCCCTGCAGCTAAAATAAAAACCAACACCACATATCAACCAATATTGAATCTATTTGATCATGTAAACACATATGTTCTTTCTTTTGAAACTGTTAGCCTCAACAAGATCCTAAAACACAACCCCCACACTCCCTGTTGGAAGTGTTTAAGTTTTGGGCATAAGCTATTAGCATTAGCAAACATTCCTGACGTTCTTCACTTGTAGCACAGTCTGTTGGTAAATTTTCATTGAAGAGGCAAAATTGTCAATGCCTTTAAGAACATCTCCTAGTTTCAGGGCCAGGGAAAAGATTCATTCCAGGCGCTACTAGTCATAACAGCCCAGGTCACTAATGCCCCAACCCAACGACCTGACTGTTTTCCTAAATTACCCAGAAAAATGTGAGAGGCATCCATTCTGCTTGCCTCTGGAGATTGGCCCCCCAAATTTTGAGAAAAATAATTTCTGCCTTCTGAGGAAGAAGTGAGCTATCAGATGTTCCGGTGGGAGACACTCGGGGATCGGAGTGACGATATTACAGAATAATAATATATTGTAATGTAAAATAGCAATATATTAGCTTCTTACCATGAGGGAAGGTTAACTAGTTATTAGAGGGAAAAGATAGGATTCTGTAGACCCCCCCTTTCGCCCCCACCCTGCCACAGTTTTCCGGCCAACCGAAAGCTAGGTGGCAGGGGGGGGGGGGATAGAAAGCAAAATAATTTGGCCACTGGAACTCATTTTTCAGCCCACTCACTCAGCTTTATATGGTCTTCTGGGCATTGCACCACTTAAAAGATCATAATGCCATCTGCAAACTTCCAGACCATTTCGGAAGATGTTAACAAAACCGGTCCCAGCATTGATCCTTTGGGGACCCCCTTGTTTACTCTTCTCTAGAGCTGGTTCCAGACAGTTTAGCCACTCTGAGGCAGAGGGAAACACACAGCCCCCTCCTCTTCTGCATGATGTCATTACACGAATCTGCATGGGCCCATGTTGTCTATGATGTCATTATATTACGATATCTGCACATGCAGCTTTCCATGCAAACCCCTAAAGTTAAAATCTTTCTCTGGAGAACCTCCTGACCCACCCTCCCATCCACTTGCTCCAAAGTCATTGCAAATCACACTCAAATCACTGTTCACATAGGCACTGCTTCCAATGGGCTGGACTCTGCCCGATTTTTAACTACTGCCTTGCCACAGGTCTCCCGACAGCATGCCCTGCTCTTCTCCATCCTGAAAAGCAGCTCTTTATTCATTCCCTTTGCTTTCCGTCTTGTAACTGGTTTTCTATCCGTGCCAGAACATTCCCTCCAATCTCATGATTACTCAGTTTTTTTTCAAAAGCCCTTAACATGAGACCTTGTCAAAAGGCTTTTGAAAATCTCAACATATTATGTCTACCAATTCCCCTTTATCCATATGCTTGTTGACCCCTTCAAAGAACTCCAGCAGATTAATGAAGCACAATTTCCCATTACAGAAACCATGCTGTCTTTCCTCCAACAGGTTGTGTTTTTCGAAGTGCTTCACTGATCCTAACCTTAATTATAGGTTCTACTGATTATCCAGTTATGGCATTAAGACATCATAATTCCCACCATCACCTCTGGATCCCTGGTTGCAGTTAGTCAATTGATGGTATATACTGAGCGTTTACCATGTGCAGAGCACTGTATTATGTTCTTGAGAGGGTACAATACAACAGAGTTGGCAGACACATTCCCTGCCCACGGTGAGCTGGGAAGTGCTACACCATTGTCCTCCAACAGTAACCATTTGTGACTACGTTACACCTTTTCACCTTGAGTTCTGTACTCCACTTCCAGCCCCCCAGTTCCTTTATAATTCACAAGTGGACACCATTCAGTCCTTGTGACTGGTTTACGTCTAGTTTGTTAGTTTGCTCTAAAACAACCGATGTGCTCGCTACAGTTTAATCCAGTTCCTCTGACTTGCTCGTGACATAAAGCAACTTGGATGTGGGATTCTCTACCATCTTAAACTAAAGACTTTATCATCCATAAGTCATATTTATTGAGCACTTACTGTGTGCAGAACCCTGTACTAAGTGCTTGGGAGAGTACAATATAACAGAGTTAGTTGGTTGACAAGTTCCCTGTCCACAACAAGTGTACCGTCTAGAGAGGGAGACTTCATTAGGCTTCTCAGCTCCTTTTCATCCCTAAATGTGCCGTTTCTATTCCAACCCTCAAGTAGTCCCAAAGGTCACCTATCCAGATTCCTATTTTTGCTATATTTGGAGAATCTGTTCTGGCTGGCCCAACTATTTATTTGCATCTAACTGTCTGCCACTGTTTATTCATTAAATCGTATTTATTGAGCACTAGCTTTGTGCAAAGCACTGTACTAAGCCCTTGGGAGAGTACAGTATAACAATAAACAGACACAGTCCCTGCCCACAACAAGCTCCCTTCCTCACTTGGATGAAAGGGTGATCTTTTCCCTCTGACAACCACCTTTACCCTTGCAGTTAGCTGGGCAAGGTTTCTGTATGGCCGTCTGATTCTTTTATTCACTGTGGGCAGGGAATGTGCCTTTTTTTGTCATGTTTTACTCTCCCAAGCTCCTAGAACAGTGCTTTGAACACAGTAAGCACTCAATAAATACAATTGAATGAATGAATTTTGTTTGCCTCATTCATTTTACATCTAAGTTAGAGTTCTTGTAACAGCCTTATGGGCTACTAGTGCCCACTTTTAACTTCTTCCTACTTAAGGGCCACAGTGTGTCTTTTTTTTATTTTTCTAAAAATGAAATGTCCTGGCATTGATATTTTTGGCCTTCCTTCTTCCCTCTTGCTCAGCAAGCATGTTACATTTGCTTGAGTTATGATCTTTAATATATAGATCTCTTTTATCAGATCCTGTCCACTACTCAGAATTAAATCCAATGTATCATCTTTATTTGTTGCTTCTATGACTACCTGTTTCCGAGAACAATCATTCATCTTATCCACAAACCTTACCTCCCCTTCTCTTCCATGTATGCATGCAGCCAGTCAGTATTAGGATAACTGAAGTTTCTCATTATTACTCTCTGCCACAGTTTTATAGCTTTCCCATTCTTATCTAACATTTCCCAATTACTAGCCAAAGCCTGGACAGATGATTTATAGAACATTCCTACAGCGATCTTTTTGTTTAAATCTGGAATTTCAATCCAAAGGGATACATCATCAGTGATGTTTATTGAGTGCTTACTGTGTGCAGAGCACTGTACTAAGTGCACTTGGGAGCATACAATACAACAGAGTCGGTAGGGAGGTTCCCTGCCCACAACGTTTGACTCAGATTTTTATTATAAAAATGTTTGTCACTCCCATACAATGCCACATCCATATCATGGACCCATTCATTTCTTCTTATAGAATTTATATCCTGGTTGCCCTGAGTCACACTGAATTTTCTTCCCTGCACCAAGTCTCAGAGATGCCAATTATGTCAAGGTCCTTATTAACTGCTAATTTTGCAGTATTCATGCAGAAACATTGGTAATAATAACTTTAATAATTGTGATATTTGTTAAAATGCTTACTTTGTGCTAAGCACTGGGGTATGTAGAGATTAATCAGATTGGACATAGTCCCTCTCTCGTATGGGCTTTAAGGTTGGGGGTGGATGAGGAGGGAGAAGAACAGGTATTCAATCCCCATTTTATAGTTGTAGAAACCGAGGATCATAGAAGTTAAGTGACTTGCCCAAGGTCTCACAGAAAGCATGTGGTGGAGACAGGATTTGTATACTTAGGTTTTGCTCTTTGGATCTTTTTCAAATTTGCCATCTTCCCTGTTTGTTGGGCAGTCAAGTTGGCCTCATTGTTTTCCTCAGATGCCCCTTATGATTACCTCAGGACCCTACCAGCACCGCCCAACCCCAGACATCGTTTTAGTGCAGATCTCAGGCTTTTTGGTACTCAGTGGCTTTCTGCCAGGGTGTAGTTTACAAGCTGTCCGGCGCTTTTTTGCATTTTGAGTTCCAGCAGCTTGGTGCTCTTTTGGTTCAGGGGGAGCCTGTCCCTCCTATATTAGTTCCACCTTTCCCCAGGGTCCCTAGGGCTTAGTGCGCCTAAGGCGCCCTCTCCAAACCACCCCCTCTGCCTCCCTCCCTTCCCCCAAGACACACAGACCCCATCATCTCACCCACCTATTGAGATTTGGAAGCCTGCCTGCCTCTGAAGCTCTGCGCATGGAACCGGCGGCGTTTCAGAAAATGCAGCCCTGGAACTCAGGGACTTCAAAACCTAGATTTAGCCTCCCGGGGAAACGTTTGAGGACAAAGTAAAGAAGAGCCTCAGAAATATGGCACCACAGCTGAAAACCGGGAGACAACTGCTGCAGTCAAGAAAGGAGCAGCTTTTTTTTTTTTAAAGCAGATGCTCCAAGAGGATCTTGACAGAAAGAAATGAAAGTTAGAGTAGCACCAAACATTGCCAACTCCAGCACTGCAACCAACAGTCTTTCTGTGAGCATAGTGTGCTCAGGATTGCGGATCCTCCACTGGCCTTTTCAGCTATTCATGTGCACATAGGCAAACTTTGCCATCCTTAGCCCTGACTTCAAGAGCAAGGGACAAATATTTATCCCATACAGAAGCAGCGGAGAAGCGGCGTGGCTCAGTGGAAAGAGCCCGGGCTTTGGAGTCAGAGGTCATGGGTGCAAATCCCGGCTCCGCCAATTGTCAGCTGTGTGACTTTGGGCAAGTCGCTTCACTTCTCTGGGCCTCAGTTACCTCATCTGTAAAATGGGGATTAAGACCGTGAGCCCCAAGTGGGACAACCTGATCCCCTTGTATCCTCCCCAGAGCTTAGAACAGTGCTTTGCACATAGTAAGCGCTTAACAAATGTCATCATTATTATTATTAGATAGGCATATATAATATTTTATTTTAAACATATGGATATATTAGATATGTGTCCGTGTACCAATGTACACCCCCACTGGTTTCTTCCCTGCCCCTTCTAACAGCCCACGAAATCCAGTACCTTTACCCCTGGCAAACAAGTCACCATGTGGACTTCTGAAACATCACAAATTCAGCCACTTCATTGTCATGCTCAGATAGGAGCCTAGAAGTCAGAGGACGTGGGTTCTAATCTTGGCTCCGCCCCTTGCCTGCTGTGTTGCTTGGGCAAGTCACTTAACTTCTCTGAGCTCAGTTTCTTCACCTGTAAAATGATGATTAAAAACCCTGTCTCCCTTATAATAATAATAATGATGGTATTTGTTAAGCACTTACTATGTGCAAAGCACTGTTCTAAGCGCTGGGGGGGATACAAGGCGATCAAGTTATCCCACATGGGGCTCACAATCCTAATCCCCATTTTACAGATGAGTTAACTGAGGCACAGAGAAGTTAAGTGACTTGCCCAAAGTCACACAGTTGACAATTGGCGGAGCCGGGATTTGAACTCCTGACCTCTGACTCCAAAGCCCGGGCTCTTTCCACTGAGCCACGCTGCTTCTCTAACTGTGAGCCCCATGTAAGACAAGAACTATGTCTGACCTGAATATCTTGTACCGATCCCAACACTTAATATACAGTGCTTGACACATAGTAAGCACTTAACAAATACCACTATTACTATTATCTAATGATCGAATTGCCCACTACCTCCATCCGCTTCTGCCTATCCTGAGGGGAACCCCTTCCTGGAAGTAGGCCCTCCAGAAAAATATTTTTGCTTAATTTCTTTCATGTGATATTGACTGTGTTTGAAACCTGTTTTCCACAGTTTTTGGCAGATCAGTTGTAGCTACTATTAAGTTTACACAAACTTCCATTAACTACGTGATGGATGGTTAACTGAATATTCTGTTTGTTTTATTTTAGAGTGGTCTGTTTCTCGTAAGTAATGGTTTTTCTATTCTGGGTTGTTTGTGCATTTACATAACAATGATTCTATTATTTAAAAAATATAAAGAGACCAAATAAGAAAATAGTAAACTCTGTGGTTGAAGCCTCATGAAATGTCATTAATAACAAAGAGCTCAGTTACAGATGATTGAGTTTTGCAGATCAGCAAATTGGACACCATGAAGCTAAATGAAAGAAGGGTAATGGCTGAATTAAGGAAAGTTATTCCATGAAAGCAGCGCAGGCTCACAGAAGGGAAGGGACCGCAAAGGCCATCTAGACTGTCCTTCTGCTTCAAGAGATTTTAACCTAAACTTATTCCAGATAAATGCAGGCAAGGACAAGGGAGTTTACTTGAGTTTTAAAAACCTTTAGGAGAGTGTATTCCACCCACCTCTGGAGAAGCCTTTACCGATATTTAATACTTACTGTAAGAATCATTGAATCTAAATCCCTCCTATTCTAATCTAAATTTATTCCCCTCCTCCATTCATTTCACTGGGTCTGTTGGATTTGAAGCCTTCTCCTGTCACGTCTACCCTAAGGAAGGGTATTTTCACCACTTACTGTTTCAGAGGAACGTTCGCTTTCACCTGCATTCCACAGAGGGGAAGCTGTCACTGAGCCCCTTAACACACACTCACCTTGTGTGGGCTCAAGGAAGTGGCCACCATTCCTCCCTCCTCCTTCTGCCCCCACAATTCAGCACATTAGTCACACTGATAGAAAACATCTCAGGTTTTTCTAGCCAAAAGTCCGTGCTCCCCCCTCCCCTCTCCATCCCATGGTGGACTAGGATTCTTCAGGCCAGTCCAAAGGGTCTAGAAGACTGTGGAGGAAGTTGGGGGAGGAGGCCCAAACCATCAAACCCGGCGGAATTAGCTGTCCATTTCGGCTCTTGGGTGGACAGGAAATGTGCATAGGAATACTACTACAGGTGCTGGAGATGCTATTCCTCCTCAGAGTACTACCATTCAGGAGTTGAGTTTGCAAACAAGCGGTTCTTCCTCTATGACCCTCCCAAACCTTCCCAGAGGCCACTCTCCTGTCTCTAAAACAATGGCAAATAGCCACATGGAAGACAATGCATTTGTTAAGCATCTGGATAAGCTCTATCTTGCCCAATTTATACCGATATGGAACAAGTGTCATATGCTTGTGGCGAGCAGCTTGGCCTAGTGGATAGAGCACAGGCCTGGGAGGTGATACACTGGCTTCTACTCCTGGCTTCACCCCTTGCTGCTGTGTGACCTTGGACCAGTCACTTCATTTGTCTGTGCCTCAGCTCCCTCAACTGTAAAATGGGGATTCAGAACTTTTCTCCCTCTTACTTAAACTGCGAGTCCTTTGTGGGACAGAGACTGTGTATGACCGGGTTATTTTGTATCTACCCCAGTGCTTAGAACAGTACTTGACACATAGTAAGCCCTGAAGAAGAAGGAGAAGGAGTCAGAGAAGAAGAAGAAGTTCAGAAAGAATGGGGCAGTTGGTATTCCTCCTTATCTTTCCCTCTAGGCTTCAGCAGTTTAGAAGAGAATGATAACATTCATTCATTCATTCATTCAATCATATTTATTGAGCACCTACTGTGTGCAGAGCACTGTACTAAGCGCTTGGGAAGTACAAGTCGACAACATATAGAGACGGTCCCTACCCAACAACGGGCAACATGCCCTGATTCACCTCCCTTGTCAAATTCCCAAACCTTTACCAACGTAAGCATCACCCTTATGAATGCCACCATCGTCATCATCATCGTCATCCTCATCACCTCCTTTGAATACAGGCTTCCTGAGGGACAGAAAGTCTAAGTGACCTGTCCAAAGAATACTCATCTGGATGCTCCCCTATGCCTGGAAATCCCACATTGGCTGGGAACAGATGAGAGGAGGGACCATTGTGGCCTCTTACTTCCCTTTCCACCTTTCCAAAAGATCTGCCCTAGAAAAAGCTGCTCACAGGAGCCGGGACCATGACTCCACATGCTTGTAGTGACAGAGGCAGCTAGAGGGTTCACCCTGAAGAATTCAGAGCCGGGACAATATCAACCCTGAGCCTGTCCTGTCCCAAGCCACTTTCCATATGTAGATGTGTGGTCATAGGCCTCAAGGAAAGGAACTTCCTTGCAGGACCACTATACTTCAAGCGCTTAGTACAGTGCTCTGCCCGCAGTAAGCGCTCAATAAATATGAGTGAATGAATGTCCATGGAGAGGAGTAAGTCCCTCCGCTCTTTGCCCCCACCGACACTCATGCCCCTAACCTATGTTTCTAGACCATGGCAAGGGCATGTTTTCTTGATCCCATTCATTCGTTCAATCGTATTTATTGAGCACTTACTGTATACAGAGCACCGTACCACCCCTGACACCCTGTCCTAAAGTAGAGCGGGGGTTGGGGGTGGGGGGAATGGAGACATAATTCCGTTCGGTCTGAGTAGGGAACACCGGAGGACTGTTTCCAAAACACAGGCCAGGACGCCAACTGCAATTGGTTCCCTAGCTTCTATTCCTGCGGAGAAGCAGGATCTGTGGCGTTCACACACAGCCCCTCTCAGACGTTTCTGGAAAATGGGACAGGCCGATGGACCGAGACAAGCCCATGTTACCACAGGGATCATTTACGAAACCAAGAATGTAACTCAACTCACTTTGAGTCTATGTTCTAAGTACTCTTCTAGAATGCTTCCTCCAGTTATGAGAAAATGAAAGCTAATCCAATGAACCTGTTGAATAAGGGCTGAAAGAACCTGATACCATGTGTTATAGAGAGCTTCAAATCACATTCATAATACATTTACCTCCAATTCATTTTCTGAAACTACCTAATGTATCAGGGGCATTATTAGGTGCTTATAACCATGAACATAAAATTGAATTTTAACAGGACCCCATTTTCTTAGGGGAGAGAGTAAAAAAGACTTTTAAATCTTGGTAAAAAGAATTGATTTTCAAATACCCTGATGTGCAATGGAAATGACTGCCTAAGTCGTTGAGCATCAGGTTTCAATTAGAGCTGGGAAAGCATGTGTTGCCAAGCACAGAACCCACTCAAATCTCATGGGTTCGGGATTTCAGACCAAACCTGACCCTTCTGGGGGTTAAGTTAATTTATTCTTGGCAAAACAGAATTCATTGTTTAAAAAGAAAAGGATTAGAAAGGCTTATAATAAAGACTTGTAACACTTCTTGGACATCAAATGTCTCTTACAAAACCCAGTTTTGATGAGCTAAGTGTAAATGAATCAGAAACATACGGATTAAATTTCCCCTCAAATACAAACGTATTTTGAAAATTAGCAGAAAAAGTGCCTGGCATCATGTGCTTTGAGTTTGGCCAAACCCAAAACATTTGAAAAGCAGTTAAGGAGCTTGACAAACCCAAACTGTGGCCAGGTTTCCCCTTCCCTTGTTTGTTTAATAATAACAATTAAGATGCAGGAAAAAAAAAGTAATTCTGCTTTTCAAAAACACCTCACTGTTGGTATGTTTCGAGCCAGGGTTTTGGAAAACCTGGCACTTGCTTTATAAAAGTTGGCTTTTGTTCTAGCCATTTACGTTCTTTTCCCCCCCACTTTAGATTTGCTGCTCCTACTCCATCTCCCCACCACATCAGCCCCCGGAGAATTCCAGCCTCATCTTCAGTAATGCAAAGGTCCCAACCTCCCCATGTTCAGCAGCCTGCAGGATCACAGCCGAAGTCATACCAGCCTATAGCAAATCCTTCTTTCCAGCCGAACAGCATCCACGTCCACGGTAAGAGCAAAACCTACTCTAGAAGGTTGGTCTCTGCTACTGTTGTTGATCGAGCTTCTCCTGGTCCGTTTTAATGTCTAGCCCTTGTACGGCCACCCTCTTTGGCATGATGGGGCAGATCCACTACCCCAGGGTTTCTTCCTGACTCCTGGTTCATGCCTCAACCCAGAAATCTGGGACACGGATTGGTCGTGAGGATCCTCAGTGGATATGCCCGCTCACAAACGTGAAATAAGGATGGCCCGTTGGATCTTCGAAGGCTCACCAGGGCACGCTGGTGCCACAGGCGGCATCCTGATCAGATAACACAGCTCCAGTAAGCCACCAGGTCTCTCCCAGGATACGGGGCCTTTCCGAGACGGCTGAAAGTTCCAGATCCTAGAGCTGGGGTCGGTGGCCTAGGTCCCGGTCCTGTCACCAGGCTCTTCGGGAAGTTCTGGTTCAGGATCACAGAACTCAGGAACCCCTCCTCAATGGGGCGGTTCAGATTCGGGATGAACAACTGCCAGGTCTTTAGTCCACAGGATGACCGGGGCTCAAGATCTCAGAGCATGGGAACTTAATGATAATAATAACAATAATAATAATAATGATGGCATTTATTAAGCACTTACCATGTGCAAAGCACTGTTCTAAGCACTGGGGAGGTTACAAGGTGATCAGGCTGTCCCACGGGGGGCTCACAGTCTTCACCCCCATTTTACAGATGAGATAACTGAGGCCCAGAGAAGTGAAGTGACTTGCCCAAAGTCACACAGCTGACAATTGGCGGAGCCAGGATTTGAACCCATGACCTCTGACTCCAAAGCGCATGCTCTTTCCAGTGAGCCACGCTTCTCTCTGGTGTGTGTGTAGTGTGGTGGTGGGAGGGAAGTTCAATACTAGAGGTGCAGGAGCTCTTCACCGGGAGGTGCGAGGCCTGACTCGGACCAGGCCGGGAGAGTCCGTCCCCTTGTCTCTTCAGGCAAGGAGGGGCAGACAGAGGAGAAGAGGAAGAAGGTTCATCAGTAAAATCGAACGCTTTTTCTTATTAAACCTATTTTTTTCTTCGATTGGTTTTCGAACCATTGGTACCAGTCAGATAGTTATGGTGCATGGCTCTGTGACGGTTCTTTCACAGGTCCCAGTAGCTTTGCAAACACCACTTTGCTCTCACAAAACTCCTGGGAGATGGGAAGGCAACATGGTGTGGTGGAAAGTGTATGGGTCTGGGAGTAGAGAGATCTGAGTTCCAGTTCTTTCTCTGCCCCTGGCCTGCTGTGTTATTTTGAGAAAGTCACTTAACCTCTTTGGCTTCATTTTCCTCCCCTGTAAAATGTGGTTAATAATAGCTGCAGCCCCCACAACCCAAAACTGTCCTGAAGGCAGAGGTAATGCCGGACTGCTGAGAAGGAGAAATATCAGGGCCCGAGAGGTAGATTTGGGAATCATCCCCGTAGAGATGGTAGTTGAAGCCATGGGAGTGAATGAGTTCTCCGTGGGAGAGAGGGGGAAGGTGGAGAATAGAAGGGGACCCAGAACTGAGCCTTGAGAGACTCTTACGGTTAGAGGGTGGGAGAGGCAGAGGAGGAGCCCGAAAAAGAGACTGAGATGAAAATGAGATAAAATGAGATAACTCATATGAAAGTGCTTTGGAAAACAAGGAACACTGAAAATTCAAATACAGGGGAGAGATAGATATTATCTATTTCATAAGATGTGGAAGCTAAGACCCAAAGAGCCGAAGTTATTTGCCCACATCACACAATAGGCTGGTAAAAAAGTTGGGACTGGAACTTTGACTGTGAGCCTCATGTGGGACGGAGACTGGGTCCACCCTACTTAGCTTGTATCTAACCCAGCACTTAGTACAGTGTCTGGCACACAGTAAGTGCTTAACAAATATAATGATAATGATAATAACAACTCAGGTCCTGTGATGGCCAGTCCCACATTTTTGCCTTAAGGCCAGAAATAAGTCAAATAGTATTATTATCCCTAAAGCTAAACAAGTAAAAAAAAATCAATGTTGACAAGCAGGCAATCTTAAATTTAAATGGAAACTCATCAGTGGGAGGCAGAGAGGTATTGAGATAGGTGATGAAACAAAAACCAAAGAGATAAACTTAAGAAGGCACTCAGGCAAACACCCATAATAATAATAATAAATAATGATGGCATTTGTTAAGTGCTTACTATGTGCAAAGCACTGTTCTAAGCACTGGGGGGATACAATGTGATCAAGTTGTCCCACGTGGGGCTCACAGTCTTAATCCCCATTTTTACAGATGAGGTAACTGAGGCTCAGAGAAGTTAAGTGACTTGCCCAAGGTCACACAGCAGATATGTGGCGGAGCCAGAATTTAAACCCATGACCTCTGACTCCAAAGCCCGTGTTCTTTCCACTGAGCCACGCTGCTTCTCATGAAGCACCGTAACAGCCTTGAGAGACTCCCACCCGGGGAGCAGTCTTTAAAAGAGACTGAGATTGAGAATGATAAATGAGATAACATGTGAAAGTGCTTTGGAGAGCAACTGAGGAGTCATATTTTTGTTTGTATACTACACCATACATGTACTGTCCTCTGGTCATCCCCATTTTATCAATGGAGAAACTGAGGAATGATAAAATTAATGACATTTATTAAGCATTTTTTAAAAAGGCATTGGTTAAATGCTTCCTACATTCCAGGCACTGTACAAAGCACTGGAGTAGATACAAGCTAACCAGGTTGGACACAGTCCATGTCCCACATGGGGCTCACACTCTCAATCCCCACTTTACAGATGAGGTAACTGAGGTACAGATAAGTTAAATGACTTGCCCAAGGTCACACAGAAGACCAGTTGGGGAGCTGGGATTAGAACCCAGGTCCTTGCCTCCCAGGGCCGTGCTCTAGCCACTAGACAAAGCTGCTCCTCACTTACAAAGTGTTGAGCGCTCTACTAAGTGCTGGAGCGAAATTCAAATACATTGAATTTCCTGGCCCACAGCAGGCTCACAATCAAGAGGCAAAGAGGACAGACACTCAGAGAAAAAATAGCAGGGTAAATTCAGCATAAGACCATTCAGCAGTAACTGAGACTACATTAAATAATAATAATAACAATAATAATAATCAGAATAATAGAATGAGCAGAAAGCAGCCTGGTCTAGTGGAAAGAGTACAGGCTCTGCCGCTTTCCTGTTCTATGACCTTAGACAAGTCACTTAACTTCTCTGTGCCTCAGTTTTCTCATCTGTGAAATGGGGATTCAGTAATTGTTCTCTTTCCTCCTTAGACTGTGAGCCCCATGTGGGACAGGGGCAGTGCCCAATTTGGTCATCTTGTATGTACCCCAGCATTTAGTATGATTCTGGGCCCAAAGTAAGTGCTTAATGAATTCCACAAGTATTATTATTATTATCATTATTATTATTATAATGGCTATTAGTAGTATCATTATCTATCGTGTGATGATTCTGGGGGGGTTCAGTCCTAAAAACAGGCCAAAAAGTCATGTTAGGAGCACCCAGATCCCCATTAGCCTCCGTTGGGTCCTAAAGACCCTCACGTCTTCCCTCCCGAGACAGGTAGGATTTGGGGATCCCTGCCTAATGTACCCCAAGTCCTTGCTCCCTTATTATCACCACCCTCCCCTGTCTCTAACCTTAAACATCTTCCTGAAGGTAAGGGGATCATTTGGGAACTAGCCTCCCCTCTCCCTCCATGGCTGACTATAGGAAGCTAATGGATAAAGGACTTCCTCCTCTTCCCTCAGCTACCCAGGTCTGCACATTTCCCTGACACCCAGAGCTTCTTCTCCAGCCCTGCCCAGGCAGACACCAAGATCAGAGATCTCATTAACTTTTAATAGACTTCTTGCAAGTATTCTTAGCATACTAATTTGGTAACAAATAAGCAGAATTTTGATCCACGCTGTCTTTCCCTATCTCTAATACTTTTCCCCCTAGGACAATCTTTACTTTCCTGTAGGCATCCCGGGGTTCATGTTCCTCTGGATCTTTCCTCGTGGCTTAGTAGAAAGAGCACGGGCTTGGGAGTGAGAGGACGAGGGTTCTAATCCCGGCTCCGCAACTTGTCTGCTGCGTGACCTTGGGCAAACCACTTAACTTCTCTGTGACTCAGTTCCGTCATCTGGAAAATGGAGATTAAGACTGTGATCCCCATCTGGGACAACCTTGTGTCTACCCCAGTACTTAGAACAGTGCTTGGCACATAGTAAGAGCTTACCAAATACCATAATTATTGCTGTTTTTTCCTTTCATCTCTTGGGTTGTCCCAGTTTCAGTCTCATCCTTTCTGGGTCTTTCAGATGCCTGGGTAGATCTGTGTCATTTCTCCCCTTCAGGGCAGGAGTCTCGCTTCTCTGCAATCCTTTCCTCTGGACCCCTAACATTTAGGGCATCCTAACCCTGTGGGATCACTTCTCAGATTGCCCCCTGAGTCCTGTATCCTTCCAGGGTCACAGCTCCAGTCTTTCCTGTGTCCTGCTCTCCTAGGATCATGACTCCAACCTTCTCTCCCCTCCCAGAAATATCTGAGGATTTCCTTCCCCCAACTCCCTGACCCCATTTTGTCCTTCCATTTAATACCATATTAAGCTGTCACTAAAGTTAATGTCACAGTAGCTGCTCAGTTGAACTCCCTTCAAGGCGGGGCAATTAGAAATCCATCTCCTGGGTGCTTCCTCCCTCTCCTGGGACTGGGGGCTAGTTGGACTGACCACCACAAATTGTCCTGTGGCTGCTTACTACTCCAGGCAAAACAATCTTTGGCATAAACAGTGCAAGCTTCCCGGTCATCTAATTGTTGGAAAGGCAGGTGTCTGCCTGCATTCCATGCCTGTAGGAGATGGAGCTTGGAACCAGGATGATGAGCAGAAGAATGATGTTGGGAAAGTCAGAGTCCCCCCCCCCCCCACTCCCCAACACACAAACACACACAAACGCTGACAGTGTTTGACACATAGTAAGCACTTAAATACCATCATCATCAGCCCAGGTGCTCACAGTCTCGGAATACTCTCCTTCATTTATCCTCAGGCTCAAGACTTGCCGCGGCATTATTGACAAAAACTGTGCCTGTACTTTTAGGATCGTGACTACAGCAAAAGGATTCCTGTAATTCTGTGTATTTACAACTACGTTACACTGAACCTTCAGTAGACTGTAATTAAGGCCAAAATGAATAATTTGGCTTTTTTTTTAATGGTATTTGTTAAGCATTTTGCCCTGTTCTAAGCTCTGGGGTAGATACAAGATAATCAGGTTGGACACAGTCCCTGTGGTATATAGGGTTCACAGTCTTAATGCCCATTTTACAGATGAAGAACAGAGAAGTGAGGTGATTTGCCCAAGGTCATACAGCAAACAGGTGGCAGAACTGGGATTAGAACCCAGGTCCTTTGACTCCCAGACTAGTGATCTTTCCACTAGGCCATGCTGCTTCTCAATGGGGCTTTGTAATAAACACCCCCTGGTGCTTTTGAAAAAAAAAACTTTAAAATACTCTATGGGCATCTCTTTTTGAAAATAATAACTATTGTCATTATTATGGTGGTTCTTACTAAGTTTCCTATTTGTCAAAGCAATGTGCTAAGTGTTGCGGTAGATCTAATCAGATTAGGCACAGTGTTTCCTGAAATGTGTGCCTTTAAAAGGCAAATGTACACTTCTGGATCATTTCTCATTCAGCAAGGAGGAACCAGGATGTTGTTAGTGATTGTTAAGCATTTGGATAAATTCTCATTTTTTTTTTGCAATTGAACATCTATAACATTGTGAGCCCGTTGTTGGGTAGGGACCGTCTCTATATGTTGCCAACTTGTACTTCCCAAGTGCTTAGTACAGTGCTCTGCACACAGTAAGCGCTCAATAAATATGATTGAATGAATGAATGAACATTGACAAGCTCCCTTTGAGTGGAATTGCCCAGGCAATTTCTGGCTGGACATTGGAGTCAATTGGTTTTAAATGTAAACTGAAGTATAACTCTTTTAAATCACATGATAATAATCATAATAGTATTTGTTAAGTTCTTACTACGTGCCAAGCAGTGTTCTAAGCACTGGGGTAGATACGAGGTAATCAGGTTGTCCCTCGTGGGGCTCACAGTCTTATTCCCCATTTTACAGATGAGGTAACTGAGGCAACAGAGAAGTTAAGTGTCTTGCCCGAGGTCACACAGCGGAGAATTGGCAGAGCCGGGACTTCCAAGCCCGTGCTCTTTCAACTAAGCCATGCTGCTTCTCTCACATGAACTTCTTCTTCTTCTTCTGCCTCTTGCCTTTTCATTCATTCATTCAATCGTATTTATTGAGCGCTTACTGTGTGCAGAGCACTGTACTAAGCGCTTGGGAAGTACAAGTTTTCATCTCTGTGATCATTTTCCTGCCCAGAAAGGCTCCCAGATTTTGCCTGGCTCAGTTGTCTCCAGAGCAGATATTTTTTAATTTTGTTGTGGCACCAATTGGAAAGCTATTTTCAGATTTCCATCATGGATCCTAACCAACTGTTCATGGCCCGTTACCAGTACAAAGCGATATCTTGTGGTATATGCCAGTATAATTCATGTGCTACAAGTGACACAATAAAGTACTATCCACCTCTTTTACATTCTCTTGGGCAGCCCCACCAATTAGAATTCATTGATGAACGGCAAGCGACGCTCTTTACTTTGCTGGGGTTACTTCTCAGCATTTCTCCATCATTGTACTGAGCCACGTCTAACGAGAATTAAAGATATTTGCTGTTTTTTTCTCCTTTAAAAATATTTCTCTCATCTCTACTGATATCCATAGAGGTTCCTGTGCTTGAAAAAAAAATGAGCCTGAATCATTCTTTTCACTTAGGGTAATAATTTAAGAAACTCCTCAAAAGCAATGACCACAACAAAGCTCAAATCCAAAAGCGTAGTTTTTCCCCGGTTTAAATGCAAAACCGTGGCCAGTAAAAGATGAGTTTTTACACTATGGTAAGAATCGAGGCATGGCCCTGGCGATTGTCAGATACAAAATGATAGCTCGTTGAATCAAGTAAAAAGTTATTCCCGAGTTCTGCCTTCTTCAGTATTCAATACATAGCTATACACACACAGTTGGCTATTTTGGAGGTCAGCTGGGTGTATTCTAATTCAGCTCTACAGCATGGGTTTGGAGATTGTTTTTCAAAATATTTTTTCGTAAGCATGAGGTGGGAGTTAAATTTCCCTGCCCGTGTGAAGTGGCACAGACGCTGACAATAACCAAATTGACCGCCCTACAAAGCCTTTGATTTATCATCTCTCTTTTCTCACAAAGGTTAAATAAAATAACCCATAAGTCTCGGAAAGTTCAGCTGGTGAGTCAGAGTGATTTGCATAGTCCCCAGGGTTCTTAGCAAGTGTTGCACCAAAACTAGGCTCTCAGTTTCCCTTCTGAATATCTGATGTCTTTCCTTAGGATACTGTTCCTCCAGTGCTCACTCTTGATTTTTTTTTTCTAAAGTTCCCAGTAACCAGCACAAAGATTTCAATCATCTAAGGTCAAGCCATTAGATTGCATTAGAATACCATGGAGCTACTTCATCAGTTTTGTCTGTTTGGAATATATCAGGTGGCTGTGGGAAGCGGGAGCCGTCTCTGTTAGTCTCTGTCTCCCGCAGTTCATAACCTGCCTTCTCGTGATTTAAAAGGCCGTAGCTATAGCCACTGAACTTTCAGCTCAATCTGCGACCAAACAATGGTGACATTTTTCTATCTCAATATGTAGTCTTAAACTTGTCAGCTCAGTTTAAATTGGCTGTACCAAGGAAGAAAGGGTTTGGGAGCCAACATGCCTTTTGAACAAAGCAAGTTGTAAATGGTTTCCTCTGCTGAAAGCCAGAGCATCTTACAAGCTCATGGAAATCTCTGAGTGTTAATACTTAAATAGAAATGATGTGGCGGGCCCATGTTGACTAATCTTATACCCTATCAGCCACTTCCATTGTGCGGCCCTGTTTTCCAGAAAGAATGCTGTAAGCTGTTGAGGTGACACGCCTGGCTTCTGGGGATACGTAGTGTCTGATTTTGTAATGTTGCAACCTTTTTTTTTTAAAAGCTAGTTTTGTAGGCAGTAAACAAGGTCTCCTTCTAAAAGAAATGTAGTCACATCTGCAGATGCCGTATGGTGAAATAGGAAGTCCGGAAGCAAACCTGGTCATGTGAACGTGGAAATGTTCAGGAAACGGTTTGAGTCGTACTACGCCTTCTTTTGTAATCTCAGAAAGACAGACAGCATGGCGTGATCGGTTTGTACACCAAAAAACCGAATGATGCATGTTGTGGAATCCTGCCCAACAAACAGTAATCACAAGCTGAATGAGAAATCATAAGGTGGAAAAAAACCCCTATGTGCCCAGTGATATTAATCTTAGTTTTGCTGCTAATAATCATTACTAGCATAAATGATTATCATTATCAATCAAGCTGTTGTAAATGCTTCTACCAAAAAAGCAGCTTGCATGAAATTCTAACCTGGGCCTGGGCCATTCTAAATGATGATAGAAGGTCAATACGTCAAAGCTCAATGCTTTGCCAAAAATCATTTCCTTTACTAGCATTTAATATAGGCCAACAAGGGACTTGTTGTAGAAAATGGAATTGGACATGATTTGTGATTAGCAAGCTTATCCAAATACTGCGAACAGAACACCTATGCTTCTCCCATGATCTGGGTTAGTAATGGGGTCCTAGCCTCCCATCCTCAGCTAACCCATTTTTTCTGAGGAAGTAGTCCACAAAAATTTTACTACTCCTGCCTGCTGGGTTTGGGGATTTTATGAAAGAAGGAGAAAGACCATAGGACTGGGAAACCTGGGTTCCAGTTCCAGCTCTGCCGCTGGCTGGCTGCGTGACCTTGGGTAAGTACCCTCTAGGGGACCTCAGTTTTCTCATCTTTAAAATGGGGATAAGATACCCCCTCTCCCTTCCTCTTACACTGTGGCTGCTTTGTGGGATAGGGATGTGTCAAATCTGATTATTTCCTAGCTCCCCCAAGGCTTAGCCCAAGCACAGGGTAGGTGCTATATAGATACCATAATTAAGCCCTCCCACCTCCATCCACACCTTTAGGAAATTACCACCTGGGGCACTGGGATTTACAGAGAAATAAAGGTCCCTGCGGGCAAATAATACTCATAATCAGTATCTTCATCAGCATTTATTGAGTGCCTACTGGATGCTGCAAAGCACTACACTAAGCCTTAAGCCCTTGGGAACCTACAACAGGGGTCCCTGCCCACGAGTTAATCAATCAATCAAACATATTTATTAGCACTTGCTGTGTGCAGAGAGCACTGTACTAAGCGCTGAGGGGAATACACTATAACAGAGTAGGTAGACACATTCCCTGCCTAGAAGGAACTTACAGTCTAGAGGGGAAAACAGGCATTAAAATAAATTATGGGTCTGTCTAAGTGCTTTGGGGCTGAAGGAGGGGTGAATAAAAGGTATAGATATAATTGTAAGGGCAATGCAGAAGGGAGAGGGAGAGGGGAAATGAGGGCTTAGTCAGGGAAGGCATCTTGGAGGAGATGTGACTTTTAATAAGGCTTTGAAGGTGGGGAGAGTGGTGGCCAGAAGGAGGGGGAGGGAGGTCCAGGCGAGAGGGAGGTTGTTGGCAAAGGATCAATCAATCAATCAGTCGTATTTTTTGAGCACTTACTATGTGCAGAGCACTATACTAAGTGCTTGGGAGAGTACAATATAACAGTATAATAGGGTTGGTAGGCACAGTCCCTGCCCACAACAAGCTTGCAGTCTAGAAGGGAAGACAGACAATAATATAAATAAATAAATTATGGATCTGTACATCAGCGCAGGGGGCATAAAGGAAACAAATCAGGGTGATGCAGAAGGGAGTGGGAGAAGAGGAAGTGAGAGCTTAGTCAGGGAAGGCCTCTTGGAGGAGATGTGCCTTCAGTAAGGCTCGGAAGGTGGGAGAGTAATTGTCTGTCAGACATGAAGAGGAAGGGCGTTCTAGAGAAGCAGCGTGGCTCAGTGGAAAGAGCATGAGCTTTGGAGTCAGAGCTCATGGGTTTAAACCCCGGCTCTGCCAATTGTTGGCTGTGTGACTTTGGGCAAGTCACTTCACTTCTCTGTGCCTCAGTCCCTCATCTGTAAAACGGGGATTAAGACTGTGAGCACCCCCGTGAGACAACCTGATCACCTTGTAACCTCCCCAGTGCTTTGAACAGTGCTTTGCACCTAGTAAGAGCTTAATAAATGCCACCATTATTATTATTATTATTATTATTATTATTATTATAGGCCAGAGGCAGGACGTGGGCAAGAGGTTGGCGGCAAGATTGACGAGACTGAGGTATAGGGAGTAGGCTGATGTTATGAAGTGAATGTGCTGGGCTGTAGTAGGAAATCAGTGAGGTAAGATAGGAAGGGGCAAGATGATTGGGTGTTTTATAGACGATGGTAAGGAGTTTCTGTTCGATTCAGGGGTGGATGAGCAATGCCTGGAGTTTCTTGAGGAGTGGGAAAACATGGACTGAACTTTTTTAAGAAAATGAATCCAGGCAGTAGAGTGAAATAAGGACAGGTGTGGGGAGAGACAGGAGGCAAGGAGGTCAGCAAGGAGGCTGATGCAGTAGTCAAGGTGGGATAGGAGAAGAGCTTGGATTAACGTGGTAGCAGTTTGGCTGGAATGGAAAGGGCAGATTTCCGCGGTGTTGGGAAGGTTGAACCGACAGGATTTAATGATACATTGAATTATATGGGTTGAATGAGAGAGATGAGCTGAGGATAATTCCAAGATTATGGGCTGGTGAGACAGGGAGGATGGTGGTGCTGCCCACAGTAATGGGAAAGTGACGGGGAGGACAGGATTTGAGTGGGATGATGAGGAATTCTCTTTTGGACATGTTAATTTTGAGGTATTGGCTGGAAGTAACTGGAAGTGGATCTGAGTGGAAAGGATTAATGGGTGACAACTTTGAAACCTCATCTCTTTAATCAGTGTGTTAAAGAGTGCATCACTTCTGGCAGAACAAGAATTCCCTACTGTCCTCATCTACTAATCCTCAGACCTTAACTCACCTTAATCGCCTTACCCATGCTGTAGCACTCACCCATTCTCATGCTATGTGTGGCCACACGGAAGCAGTGTGGCCTAATGGGTAGAGAATGGGCCTGGGAGTCAGAAGGCTCTGGGTTCTAATTCTGACTCTGTCCTATGTCTGCTGTGTGACCTTGGGCGAGTCACTTCATTTCTCTGTGCCTCAGTTACCGCATCTGTAAAATGGGGATAAGAGTGTGAGCCCCATGTGGGACAGGGTCTGTGTCCAACCTAATTAACTTGTATCTACCCCAGCGCTTAGAACAGTGCTTGACACATAGTAAGCGCTTAACTGGTACCATAATGATTATTACCGTTATCGTTATTATTACTCTGACAACATGGCCCGCTTAGCCTAAATGGGTTCATGTCATCAGATGAACCTTCCCTAATTCCCCAGTCTTGTTCTAGTCAAAACAAATATTGCAAGCATGCACTATGGTAGACCCCAGTGTCCTGGGTCACTTACACGACTTGAAGAGCTCCTGCAGTGTATATAAAATGCTACTCCATTCCCGATGTGAGAACCGATAATCAATCCCAGGAGTCAATTCCTTTCTCATTTCCTTTTCAGTTTGGTGCTGTGAGCCCGTTGTTGGGTAGGGACCGTCTCTATATGTTGCCAACTTGTACTTCCCAAGTGCTTAGTACAGTGCTCTGCACACAGTAAGCGCTCAATAAATATGATTGAATGATTGAATGAGTAAGAAGCTGAGTTGGGAATTCTTATCCATCTTCAATACAGCTTCCAAATCTCAGACTACCTGCCCCCTAGTAATAATAATAATAATGGCATTTATTAAGCGCTTACTATATGCAAGGCACTGTTCTAAGCGCTGGGGGGATACAAGGTGATCAGGTTGTCCCACAGAGGGCTCACAGTCTTCATCCCCATTTTACAGATGAGGTAACTGAGGCCCTGAGAAGTTAAGTGACTTGCCCAAAGTCATACAGATGACAAGTGGCAGAACCAGGATTCGAACCCATGACCTCTGACTCCAAAGTCCGTGCTCTTTCCACTGAGCCACGCTGCTTCTCACAGCCCATAGGGACTATGGGTCCCTAGTAGTCAGGGACCCATAAGATGAAGGCCATAGTGGGGTCTTTGAGAAGTGGGATTCTTCCAGTCGGTAAAGAGCATCGATGTCCAAATAGCCAAACTTCCCACTGCCATTTACCTCAATCCATCAATAGTATTTATTGAGCACTTACTGTGTGCAGATCACTCTACTGAGCACTTGCTCTCATGACTTGGGGCAACTTGCTCCTTTTTTAGCATCCTGTTATAGGTTTTGTGAATTTTCAAGTGTGTAGGTGTTGGAGAGCTGTATCTGGTAAGACCATTTCTAATAATCTCGAACATAGCCTTGACTAGAATATGGAGAGATATGTCTGGTAAGACCATTTCTAATAGTCTTTAACACGGCAATGACTAGAATATGGGCCTGATCTCTGTGCATTCTTTTCAATATGGTTTTAATAAAACAGAGATTAGCCAGTCACGTGTAAACAATACCTGGGTTTGACATTTGTTTTTTTCCAGAGGTTTGCTCTGCCCAAGCCAACTGTGTCAAATCGTATGTTCTGTATGACATTACATTTGCTTTTTTTTTCAACCTGAACTCAAACAAGGACCTGGAAAATGCAAAGTGGAAGGTGAGGTGAGGTTCACTGCCCTTGGGCTGAGGACACGGTGACCAGGGCAGCCACTGTCAGTTAGGTTAGGTAGGGAATAAGTTTAGAGAGGAAAAGGATTTACAGTCCATAGTTATAACTTTTATTGTATTTATAAACATTTCATTTTGTTCGGGAAATAATGTCATCGTGCCAGAAAGTAACTGCCTACTTAAGTCCGGAACTCATAAATCTTAAGCTCTAATGACTAGAGCTCTTAAAATCAAATTAAGTGCATTTGAAATAATGGCATTTACAGCTGCTTAGTTTGAATCTTCAGGGCTGATCATATTAATGGCCACTATGTTTTGTAATTCCTGAATGTGCGGCTGGAATTTTCCTCATAAATATGATAAGAAATTTGGTGGTTAAGGGGGGGAAAAGAGATCTGCCTAGTGATGGGTGGTGGCTATTTAAAACAAAAACAAAAATCAGAAACATCTGGATTACTGGTAATGAGCCCAGTGTGTTAAACAGAAGAGACAAACAGAACTGGGCAACGATTGCTTTGGACTGCACCCAACCGAGATCATTTGGACTCGGTGCTCTATTCCTCGGCGACACTCTGCCTATCTGATTTGTTTCCACTTGGTTGATAGAAATGATACTTGCTCACTCCCCCATTTACCTGATCCGCAAGCGGTCTGTCTATCCACTAGCCAGCCGACAGGCATTTAAAGTACCCAGCGTCTACCTCCATTCGTCTTTCCATTTATCCTTGTCCTCTCAAGGATTTACAAGGGATCGATTTGACTCCATTAGGGCTGGAGGGAGGAAACGTGATAGGGGAAAATGCCAGAGCAAACCAAGGCAGTCTGCAGAGGTGCTGGGTGGTCCAGGGCCTCTCTCAGCCTTAGAATAGCTCAGCCTACCAGCGTCACACTGCCTCCATCCCCACAGAGCACTCTGAGCAAGGAACAAATCATTTTCTTTTGTGCTTCCCAAGCACACGGCCACCTGTAGTACCGATTGGGGGTTCTGCCTCCTCCACATCCTTCGGAAGTGCTCCCTTAGCAGTCTCAAATCCAGGCTGAAGGGAACTCTTAGGCAGCGGCCGTGCAAAGTCTGCAACGGCTCCGTTCCGGAGAGGGAGTTATACCACATCGTACATCAGACCGTTCTCATAATACTTGCCTGGCCCAAGTCCTGGCCTAGCCTTGCTTGGCTCTGCAGTCCACTGACATTCATTATTCTGTGTTATTAGCTCTGCACTTTCACGGGCACCACAGAATTGAGGAAATGATTCCAAACACCAAAAAGGACTCACTTTTGCCCGAAATGGCCACAGAATAGAAGCAAGCAAGTACCTTTGGCTTGATTTCTAGGAATAATTCTTCAGTCCTTTACTTGGTTAATGTAAATCTGGACATAATCCTTCTTTATAGGTTTTGGGCACTATGTGTTGTGAGAACAAGCAGCTTTCTGCTGTTCTGTAAACAAGTAAAGAGTAATTTGAGGAAGAGTTCACGTTGGGTTCTTTCACTTTGTTGAGAGCTCATCTTCAGAGCACTGAGATTCAGAGTTCCCCAAACCAAAACCATCCTAGTAGGCTTTGCATTAGCACATTAGCCTTAGATTTGGGGGTCTCAGTTTCCTCTTCTGTAAAGCAGTAATTGATTAATGATTTTTATGATTGCACTTTGGGGTCCCAGAACTTTGTCCCACTTTCGATTAGAATCTTTTATGGCAGCCCCCTCAAAGGAGTTTTAAGAAAATGAATAAGATGGAATTGATCTTAGTCAGCCTAGAGGGACCATGTGTTACGTTCCTTACAGAATGGAGGAAGGAGTTTTACATTAGGGAGGTCCCGGTTACCAAAGCAGTGCTTTCTAATGTACTTCATCCTGTTGCAGATAAGCTTATAATGAAAATTCTTGTGAGCATCCCTTCCTGATGTGCTTCTGGCAGGGGGGAAGGATTAAGGACAGGCCCATGCCTGTCTCTGGGCTCAAACCACCCATGCATCAAAGATGGCAGCACCAAAATTCATGAGGCAGGCATTTGAGGAAACTCCTTGGGGGTATAGTGGCCTGCTAGAGCACCCTCAGAAGGAGGCTGGCTTCAGAGCTCCTGTTTTGGTAGGGGCCAGAAACCATGAAACCATGTCCCTTGTATGTTCTGGTCAGCGTTCTCAGCGTTCTGAGTGTCCGATAAACATCCAACGAGAGTAACTGTTGGAAAAAGGCATTGTGTAAAGAAAATTAAAGAATGTCATAACTTTCCTTTCTGAAAATTGTTTTTGGCCTGGACAATTATATTCCAAACCCTGGTCATTCCAGACTAGCACAGGACTTCTCTGTTCCACTAATCTCTGGTGACACAATTTACTTGAATAAAACAGTAAGCTATGTCAGGAATTATGAGAAGCCACCCCTAACCATGCCCCTAGAAGTCAGGGCTTAAAGCTCATTTTATCAGGCAAGATTGCACAGTATTTCAGAAATGCAGCTCCAGCCAGTACCAGGTGCAGACAGATTGAGCTGCATTGTATTACTCTTAATTCCCAACCTGCAAGGAACTTTCTTCTGTTACACCTCTTCCTTAGGGGCTGAGGGAAAATAGAATTAAGACCTTCTAAATTTTGTCAGTCACACTCTGAACCTTTGATTTTATAAGAGGTGAGGCTGGTGAGAGAAATAAAGGGTAAGGAAGTAAGTGTAAACAGGCATGGGCAGTATTAACACCTTTAAATATTTTATGAGATTTTATGTTTGTCTCCCCCATTAGACGGTAAGCTCTTTGTAGCCAGGGAACGTGTCGTGTGCCTCTGTTGTACCTTCCCAAGTGCTTAGTTTAGTACTTGACACCCAGTGGGTCCTCAGTAAATACCTTTACTGCTACTATTGCTAATCAATTCTCAATCAGTTTTTCTTAATATTACTACTTGTACTTTACGCTTTAAAGCAACACACTTGTGTCCTAAGTATTTTTGGATTTAGAGTTCTTCAGGTCTTTGATATTTTGAGAATGTATTTCTCAATTTCGTGTTTATTTCCATGCACACAGTTTTAAAAGTTGAATTCACATAAATATTCAAGTCGTATCTACGGGAGGCTAAAATGTGTTTAATTTGGGTCGGTGCGTTTTTTCTTCAAAAATAGGACTTGTTGACTTCTGCATATGAGAACAGGGTAGAGATGTTCTGAAGGTGGGGAGGAGGAAGAATTGGATTGCTTAAGAATCAATGTGGCCTAGCGGATAGAGCCCAGGCTTGGGAGTCAGAAGGACCTAAATTCTAATCCCGGCTCTGCCCGTGGTCTGCTGTGTGACCTTGGGCAAGTTGCTTCACTTCTCTGTGCTTCAATTACCTCATCTGTAAAATGGGGATTAAGACTGCGATCCTCATCAGGAACAGGGACTGTGTCCCAATTGACAACCTTGTGTCTACCCCAGCGCTTCGTACAGTGTCTGGCACATAGTGAGCATTTAACAAATTCCATAAAACAAACAAAACTAGAGCTGGAGAGACAATGGTCAGCTAGATGATGGAGTCGCTCTCCCACCCAGAATGACAGATGAGCTTTGGTCCTGAGTGCTTAAGCAAGAGGAAATGATTATAATCAATCAATCGATGGCATTTTTGAGTGCTTACTGGATGCAGAGCACTGTACTAACCACTTGGGAAAGAACAGTTCAATAGAGTTGGGAGACACAATGTAGACTTTACATTCTAGAGGGGGAATTAGACATTAAAATAAATTACCAGTGGGGGAAATAGTGCAGTATAGGGCTATGTACATAAGTGCTGTGGAGCCAGGGTGAGTGCCAATGTGCTTAATGACATAGGTGATGCAGAGGGGAGGGAGGGGAAGGGAAATGAGGGCTTAGTCAGGGAATGCCTCTTGGAGGAGATGTGATTTTTAGGAGGGTTTTGAAGATGGGGAGGGCAGTGGTCTGTTGGCCGTGAAGGGGGAAGGAGTTCCAGGTCAGAGGGAAGACACACACAAGGGGTTGGCGGCCGGATAGATAAAATTGAGGTACAGCATGTAGGTTGGTGTTAGAATAGCGAATTGTGCAGATTGGGTCATAGGAGATCAGTAGGAAGGGGAGAGTTGATCGATTGCCTTAAAGCTTACAGTGCAGGCTCCTCATTTTCTCTCCCAAATGTTCTCCTCCACCTAACATTCTCATCACTGCTGACAACATCGCTATCCTCCCGGTCCCTTAAGTCTGCACCTGTGGCATCATCCGTGACTATTCTCTCTCCTTCTAGCTGCATATTCAGTCAGTCATCAAACCCTATCAGTTTTTCCCGCACGACACTGCCAGAACCCACCACCAGCCTTTCCACTTTCCAGTCCGTACCCAGTGTAGCACTATCCTCCCCATTTTGAAGGCGTTTCTGAAGTAACATATCCATCCCCCAGGAGGCCTTCCTTGAATCATCTCTCTCATCTCTCCATCCTATTCCCCACCATACCGTCACTTCGGCACTTCCCTGTCACCTAAGCCATTGGGTTCTCAGAACCCACTGTTGCACACCTGTTATTATTGCTTTGTTTTAACATCTGCCTCCCCCCAGGCTGTAAGCTCCTTGAGGGCAGGGATCATGCCTACTCATTCATTCATTCATTCAATTGCATTTATTGAGTGCTTACTGTGTGCAGAGCACAGTACTATGCACTTGGAAAGTACAGTTCAGCAACAAAGAGAGATAATCGCTGCCCACACCAGGCTTACAGTCTAGAAGGGAGGAGACAGACATCAAAACAAGTAAACAGGCATCAATATAAATAAATCGAATTATAGATGTGTACATATATACACGTGTGCTGGGGGTGGGGAGAGGGGGGCAGAGCAAAGGGAGCGAGTCAGGGCGATGCGGAGGGGAGGGGTAGCTGAGGAAAAGGGGGGCTTAGTCTGGGAAGGCCTCTTGGAGGAGGTGAGCCTTCCGTAGGGCTTTGAAGCGGGGAAATGTGATTGTTTGGTGGATTTGAGAAGGGAGGGCATTCCAGGCCAGAGGTAGGACCTGGGCCAGGGGTCGATTGTGGGGCAGGCAAGAACGAGGCACAATGAGAAGGTTAGCACCAAGGGGAGCAGAGTGTGCAGTCTGGGTTGTAGAAGGAAAGAAGGGAGGTGAGGTAAGAAGGGGTAAGGCGATGGGGAGCTTTGAAGCCAATAGTGAGGAGTTTTTGTTTGATACGGAGGTTGATAGGCAACCACTGGAGATTTTTGAGGAGGGGGTTGAGGTGCCCAGGGTGCTTCTGTAGAAAGATAATCCGGGAAGCAGAGTGAAGTATGGACTGAAGTGGGGAGAGACAGGAGGTTGGGAGGTCAGAATGGAGGCTGATGCAGTAATCCAGTCGGGATAAGATGAGCGATTGTACTAACATGGCAGCAGTTTGGATGGAGAGGAAAGGGCGGATCTTGGTGATGTTGCGAAGGTGAGACAGGCAGGCTTTGGTGACGGATTGGATGTGTTGAGTGAATAATAGTAATAATGATAATAATGATGGCATTTATTAAGCGCTTACTATGTGCAAAGCACCGTTCTAAGCACTGGAGAGGTTACAAGGTGATCAGGTTGTCCCACCGGGGGCTCACAGTCTTAATCCCCATTTGACAGATGAGGTAACTGAGGCCCGGAGAAGTTAAGTGACCTGCCCAAAGTCACACAGCTGACAATTGGCAGAGCCGGGATTTGAACCCATGACCTCTGACTCCAAAGCCAGAGCGGAGTCAAGGATGACACCAAGGTTGCGGACTTGCGAGATGGGAAGGATGGTTGTGCCGTCCACAGTGACGGGAAAGTCAGGAAGAGGCCTACTAACTTTCTATACTTTCCCAAGTACTGAGTAGACACTCAGTGAAGCTTATTATTAACTGATCAATCAGTGGTCTGTGCAGTAGCAAATGCACAGTCTTTTCCTTGCCAGTTGTGTTCCCACGGGAGCACTGTGTGCGGCAAATAAGTAGGCAGACGGGAATGCGGTGCATCGAGAAGTCCGTGCAAAGGTTGTTGTTTTCTGGGCAGTACCCTTTAAAGTCCAAAGTGATCACAGCATAGAGCCATTAGTGCCGGCGGCAGGGGCCGGGCTGATATTTTAAGAATCCCTTCCCTTCGCTTAGCTTTCCGTAACCTAGGTGTTTGCTCTCCTGCTGTTGACAGGTTTTTGAATGCTGAATACATTTTTTCCCACTAAAGAGTTCCCAGTACTCTGTGCCCAGGCATTTCTACAGAAAAGAGAGCCCTGCTTTGCATCCTAATCATTTTAAGTGTGAAGTTTTTGAAGAAGTTGAACTCCGAATTCCCTTTCCTTTTTTAGAGCATAGAATAGTAACTGAACCCGTCGGTTCATCAGAGGGTTTTGCCCAGTGCTTCCCACTTTCCTCTCCCCATCTTTCTCTCCCCCTTGCTCTCCATCCCTCCACCCTCTCCGCAAATAGCAGTTCTTCCATTCTTTATTACCAGGGCAGTGAGAGAACGAGATGCAGTGCCAGCCTGTGGCTTTTAGTCATAGATGCTATTACCAGATTGCTCTAAACTGAGAGTATGATGCTGTGAAGGGGCACAAATGGAGAGAGAGAGCAGAGCAGTGTTTTCAGTATGTGTCTGCTCCATGCCAGCTGGCTCTGAAAGCTGAGGATGGAAATGGTTCTGCTTCTGGTAACCGAGCTGACTCTCTCAACTGTAAACTTTCCCAATGCAGTCCCTTGCAAGTAGAGACAGCAGTTGCTTAAGTATACTTTTTTTGCAAAGCAAGTGCAGAGTGCTGTCAATAGAGATGTGCCTAATAGAATTTTAAAGGCTATTGTTTTCCTTTTTTAGTACAGTAGTTGCTTAAATGTCAGTTGTAAATAGCTCAAATGCTTTGCAAGCTGGTTCAATTCTCATCCTGAAAAATCTGTCTTCCAAACACAGCCTGTGAGCTAGCTGTTCCTGTAACACCCACATTTGAAAACGGCATTAGGGAAGAGTTAATTTCACTACATCTGCCAACTAGGAAGTATAAACGACCCCTTCAGGGGTGAGGTCTGAGATTATCAGCTGAAATGACAAGCACTAAGCAACCAAAACTTCCTTCCCCTTCAGGCGTGGCATCTTTCTGCCCTTATAATGAACAGCGAAATCAATGAAGAAAAAAAGGGTGGCTTGCGTGTGAGATGTATATGCTACTGAAATGATCTTTAGGTTGATGTAGGGGAAGGCGGTCCAGGCGCAGAATGCCTCGTGTGGAATTTAGCAGCAAAATGTGCGGTGCCCTGGCTGGAAATAAGAGCGTATGTGAATCAGAAAGTTGGTCAAAAGAATATCGTCAGATGACTCTCTATTCTATTTTGAGCCATTTCACAAGCCTGAAAATATGATTTTTGAATTCCTCAACAATTAGTAACTTAGAGACTTTATGCTACTGAATGAAATATTTTTCTCGCTATTGAAAGCAGAGTTATTGCTGTGAACTGAATAGAAATTGAATAGCATGGAATTCAATAGAATATTGAATCTCCGGGCCCTCTCCCATTCTGTAGAAGATGTGTTTTGGGGAAAACGTTCAAGATGGCATTTTCTTTTTGGTAGTTGATTCCCTAGATGGGAAAATATTGAAGGTGTTTTGGGTTGGACCAGTGAAACAATCCATGGAAGCTTGGGGTTAGGGGAGAGGGAGATGGCTGTGCACACGGAAGGTGATGAGATGGACTGCGTTTGGTATCTAGAACCAAAGACTGAGGAATCATCTCTGAGATCCCAGGATGGTTCTCTGCGTATGCGTATCGTTTACCTCTTTATGACAGGGAGTTGGGAGGGATTATTTGGTTATTCTAATCCTGGCTCTGACGCTTACCTCCTGGGTGACCTTGGGCAAGTCACTTAACTTCTCTGGGCCTCAGTTTCCTCGTCTGTGAAATGGAGCTTCAATACCTGGTCTCCCCGCAATGAAGGACAGGTGCTGTGTCCAACTTGGTTATCTTATACCTATCCCGGCATTCAGTACAGTGCTTGGCACGCAGTAAGCACTTCATATAGACCATTACTATTTACATTTAATTCCATCCCTCCCCTCTATCTCAAACACTTCCCAGGACATGGAGCCCCTGAAGGACCAGGGGAAAAAGGGAGTGAGCGAAGCAGAGCTCACTGTGGGTAGGAAATGTGTCTGTTTATTGTTATATTGTACTCTCCCAAGCTCTTAGTACAGTGCTGTGCACACGGTAAGAGCTCAATAAATATGATTGACTGACTGACAGTCATGGTGCCCCTCAAGTGTCTCTACAGAAGCACATTACCAGCACCTGCTTGCCATAGCACAACGGAGCAGGGTTCCCAGGCAGACACAACTCATTCTCCCTGAATATAAGCCCAAATGCAGGAAAGCTTCTGGAAGGCTCTTCTCTCCAGACTAGGGAAGTGCTTTTTCTTCAGGACGAAGGGCACAATCAGAGACGTGAACTCTTGAAACTGTCTTGCATTCCTTAGAGTTAAGTACTCAGTGGTTGCCGGAACTTTGAAGGGAAGTCTTCTATGGTCAAGTAATAATGTGTTCTTATGGCTTATTTTCCAAAACCGGTTAAGGGTACTTCCGACTTCTCTTTTTCCCTTTCTCCCTTTGGGGACATTGTTCAAAATAGAAGAAAGGCAGGAGGTACTCTGGGAAGAGGAGGGAGGAGCCACAATATAAATTGCCAGTCATATAACAACCAAATTGAACCAAAATGCCAATGGTCTGGATAGATGCATTTCTCTAAGAAGGCAAGAGACAATTTCCCAAAACCCATCCTCCCAGCATCTTAGCAAGAAAGCCGCCATAGGTTTGGAGGGCAAATCTTTGAACTAGATTACACGGGTCCCTGACTATAAAAGTCCTTGAAGGATAAAATTCCCAGGCCTATTGATGGGCAAACTTCTAAATGTTTAATAGCCCGGGGTGATTTAGCCGAAGGGTTCGAGGTTTTGTTTGGGAATCTGGTGGGAATTCTCCTGTGCCCCTAATTCGCTTATGGAATTTCCAGTCACGCCTGGTTTGGCGGCAGATGACAACTTTTGTGGGACATTCTGTGCACACCCTTCCTAATGCTAGACCAAGTGGAGTGTGGCAGGGCTGGAAAGAAAACTGAAAACCGAGTTTACCTGACTTTTCCAAGCCTCTATAATAATAATAATAATGGTATTTGTTAAGCACTTACTATGTGCAAAGCACTGTTCTAAGTGCTGGGGGATACAAGGTGATCAGGTTGTCCCACGTGGGGCTCACAGTCTTAATCCCCATTTTACAGATGAGGGAACTGAGGCACAGAGAAGTTAAGTGACTTGCCCAAATTCACACAGCTGACACGTGGCGGAGCCAGGATTTGAACACATGACCTCTGACTCCAAAGCCCGGGCTCTTTCCACTGAGCCACGCTGCTTCTCTATCAATCAATCAATCAATCAATCAGGGGTATCTATTGAGTGCTTACTGGGTACAGAGCCCCATCCTAAGCTCTTGGGAGAGCATAATACAATAAAGGTGCTAGACATGATCCCTGCCTACAAGGAGCCTACAGCCTAGATGGGGAGACAGGCATTAAGATAATTACAGATTCATTCATTCATTCAATCGTCTTTATTGAGCGCTTACTGTGTGCAGAGCACTGTACTAAGCGCTCGGGAAGTACAAGTCGGCGGCATATTGAGACGGTCCCTACCCAACAACGGCCTCACAGTCTAGAAGGGGGAGACAGACAACAAAACCAAACATGTGGACAGGTGTCAAGTCGTCAGAACAGATCGGGGGAGTGGGAAAGTATAAGGATCTGTTCGTAACTGCCGTGGGGCTGCGGTATCGAAGCACGTAAGGGGTACAGACCCAAGTGCATAGGCAATACAAATGGGGATTAAATACCTCTTCTCCCTCCTACTTAAAGCTGTGAGCCCCATTGGGTGGGTAGAGGAGCTGTGTCAGACCTGATTAACTTCATCATCATCATCATCAATCGTATTTATTGACTTGTGAGCAGGGAACCTTTTCACCAACTCCGTTATATTGTACTCTCCCAAGGGCTTAGTAAAATGCTCTGCACACAGTAAGCACTCAATAAATACGATTGATTGATCTACTCCCATGCTCAGTATAGTGCTTGGCACAAAGTTGATGCTTAACAGATTCCCTAATTATTATGATCATTATCATTTCCTGGAGGGAGAATTGGGGGTGGGGGAAAGTGATGGGTTATCTGGGGAAGGCCCCTTGGAGGAGATATGAAGGAGATAGAGAAGCAACATGGCTCAGTGGAAAGAGCCTGGGCTTTGGAGTCAGAGGTCATGGGTTCAAATCCCGGCTCCACCAATTGTCAGCCGTGTGACTTTGGGCAAGTCACTTAACTTCTCTGGGCCTCTGTTCCCTCATCTGTAAAATGGGGATGAAGACTGGGAACGCCCCGTGGGACAATCTGATCACCTTGTAACCTCCCCAGCACTTAGAACAGTGCTTTGCACGTAATAAGTGCTTAATAAATGCCATCATTATTATTATTATTATATGATTTCAGTAGGGCTTTGTGGTTTTAAGCTTTGCTATGCAGATCCCTGCTGCTTTCCGAGTGCCAGACCTTGACTTCTGCATGGGCCTTTGTAAAAATATTGAGGTTTCTTCTTCGATGACACCTAGCCATTTCAGGCCAAGAACCCTTTACTTCCTCAAGGAACCCACCCACCAAACTGTAGCCTCCAGGGAAAAAGAATTCAGATCATCAAGCTCTTAATATTTACTTATCACACTATCTAGACATACACTATTTTGCACCTTTGGTAAGAAAAATAGCCTGGGCCATGTAAGTCTTGAAATATCATTTATTCAAACTGGGCTGGATTACACCTGCATCACTGTGATGATCTCACAACATGGGAGAACTGTGAATACCTGATTTTTAGTTTGAGCTAAATAATAATTTGTTTTCTCTCTGTTCCTTTTGTCTTCCTAGCTTCAACAACTCTAGCGACAGAGAGTTTCATTCCAACACATATGCCTGAGACACCAATTGAGAGAATTTCCTTTATCTCATATGTTTATTGAAATTTTCTTATCACTAGTAAAATTAGAAAGGAAAAATATAATGAACAAATGGGGATGAATAATAATGATGTTGGTGGAAGCATGAGGAAAGGGGTGGTTAGGAGAGGAGAAGCAGCTAGCAAAACTCTACATTCCAGGTCAATGGTTTGGAATATTCCAAGATCCCCAGGAACATCTGATGATGGTGATGGTGATGATACTAATAATAACATTTGTTAGGCGCTTACTATGTGCCATGCTCTTACTAAATGCTGGAGTAAATACAATATAAACGGATTGGACACCTTCACTGTTCCACTTGGGGTTCACAATGTAAGGGAGAGGGAGAACGGGTGTTTTCATCCTCATTTTACAGATGAGGCCCAGAGAAGTGAAGTGACTTGCCCAAGGTCACACAGCAGGCAAGTGTCAGAGCTGTGATTAGACCCCAGGTCCTCTGACTCTTAGACCTGTGCTCTGTCCATTAGGCCATGCACGTGTTCTTTTCTAGCCACATGGAGGACGCCATAGTTTTTCCCGAGGTCGCATATGGCAATGCCACATTTGGCCATTGACAATGCCGTAGAAAGCTGAGGCCACAGAGACCATTTCCATGAAATTTTCCTGGCATCCCTTCCTGTATCCCAGAGTTGAGCCACATTGTCAGCACCGCTGTGTTTAGGCCGCCTGTCTAGGCAGCGCCTGCTCGAGGGAAGCGTGAGTCTTGCCTTTAAGAAGAGTACGTCCAACGCCTTTCCAACTAGCACTGTTTGGAATAGTGGCCTGCTTTTCTACATATTGGAGTCAGTTTTGCTCTAGGTAAAGTCATTTTCCTCATTAACACAATTCAGTGTACAGCGAGTAATATAGTAACTTGAATTTATGTGGAGTCTTTCGTCCAGTAGTGTGGATATGATTTCAAAACTAGGAATAGCCAGTGCTGGAAGGCAGAACTGGCCTGACTGTGGTTCTGGGATAAGAAAAAGTCCTGGAACAAGTGTTTCCGGGTGACGGGGACTGCGGGGTTTGGGAGAGGGAAGGGTTGAGAGGGACAAAGAATTGGGGAGGCGGGGGAGATTGTAGGCCATCGGAGTTCCAATTACACATTTATTTTTATTTTTATTGTTACTTTCAGCACTGGGTACAGCCTGTAGTCATCTCACCTCCAGAATGCAGCCATCACTGTAGCAAAGTACTTTCAAATAATCACTCGATGGCACCGAACTGTGGGAAACAGGAATAGCTTTCCTCATTGAAACTACAACGAGAATGTTAGGTAGACCCTGGGTCTGTAGTGGAAGGAGAGAGACAACAGATCCTTTGGAGGTTTCCCATTTTGCAAGCAAAAAAACTACCTAAATATCTGTGGTCGAGCCATTTGACATAAAGGAAAGTTTTTCCTTACATCGGTTTATTGGAGTGATAAATTGCATAACCAATGTGTCTAGGACTATTGGTACCACATTGACCATTTTAGTCACACATGTACACTTTGGCAAATTTCACTATCAGTGGTGACTTATTCGAATACCAAAGACAACTACACAGATAGAGAGTAATAAAACAACCTGTACTCCAACATTCAAGTTTTGGCTGAAAACGATGAAAGCCAAGAGGTTCAAAGCAATGAATTACTGCTGAAACACTAGTGAGAGTCCTTAATTGGTTCCATGAAAACATGCTGTCAGGGGAAAGAGCACAAAATGAAATATCGTTTGACACAGGAAATGATGTGACGTGCATTCATGTGTTCCCATGCTTCCCCAAATGATTGAAATAATTTGAAAGTATTAAAACACTGTGACGAACATAGTTACATGATTAAACAGCAATAAATATAAACCAATGATATAAATATGTACCAATAACAACATGACTTTGATTTTTGTGTATGCACATTTAAATACAGTACTTAATTTACAAAGTATCATCTCTCACATCGTATTCTGCTAAGAAACACTTTGTGCTGTTAACATACTAGAGATCTGTTATTATCTTTCCTAAGAAGCTCTGTTATCATCTAATGCGAACTAGACTCTTAACCTCATCCTCTAGACTGTAAGCTCATTGTGTGCGTGTGGCGGTGGGGGGGGGGAAGTGTGTCTTCCAACTCTGTGGTATTGAACTCTCCTAAGGGCTTAGTACAGTGCTCTGTACATAGTAAGTGCTCAATGAATACCATTGATGATGCTGCTGTTGCCGCTGATGATGATATAGGTTTTAATAACACTCTTCGAGCCAGTCAAAATGCTTCAAAGCGAGGGAAGGGAAGTGCTTCAAAATAACAGTGCTTTAAATAATACCGCCATTAGAATTCAACACTATCGTGACAGAGAGCTAAAAGAAGAAAGCTGTAACAGGAAAGTGTCCCTCCTGCCCTTGTCGGGAAGGGGAAAATAGGCATGTCCTTTTGGCTCTGGGTGTTGGTTTGACTTTCAGCTTCCTGTTTCTCACTAAAGATGTAAGGTTTTAAAGCTTTGAATATAAAATCCAAATTGTGCATCGGATGTGTTGAAAGTTTTTGGCTTGGGTGTCCTGGGAGAGAGCATGGGGAGATGGAAAATAAGAAAAGGAGACAGAGACAGACTAGGAATGATTTGTGCCAATCACTTGAAAGTACAGAAAAAATGATTTCTGAAAAACATCTGCTGTTCAAAACAATGTTATCAGGAATGTGGACAGACTAGTGCTTAGTACAATGCTCTGTGCACAGTAAGTGCTCAATAAATACCACTGACTGACCGACCGAACTAGAAAGCCCAGGACTACTCTGCACAAGGAGAATTTGGATTTGCTCAACCTACTCAAACATGCCATGGTTTCGAAACATTACATGGGCATGCCCCATGATACAACTGTTCTGTTCCTAGAAAACGTGATTTTATTGCAAGTGGATATCTTGGAGATGTTTTCCCATAGATTTACATGTTCTGGGTTAGGATCAATTCCAGAATCTCTGGAAAAAGATTTTGAAATTCTTTTACATGTTATATACTTACAGTTAAACATCATAAAACTACTCCTTAATCTTCACTGAAGTAATTCAAAGCATAACAACAATAAAAGAGGAATTGTAATACAATTATGAATCGATGCAGGAGGCTGCAGAATTAGAAGCTTGTGGTGATGTTTTTCAACTTTAGTAAAGAATTTGTCCAGTGTTAAGTTGAACATCAGCCTTCTTTTCTTCTTAAAGTACCTCGTAGCAGGCTGACTCCTGAACACTTCTGCGGAGCTTTGAACACCTCTCTCCATTAGGGTCTTCTTCGGTTCTATTTTTTAATTCACCCATTTTCTTCACAACTGATGCAAGACTTTTTAATCCCAAGATTTTAGCTGCTGGTGGGAGAAACCAGAACTTCTTCTTCAGCTGTTTTGGCATCTTGCAGTGATACATTGGATTGTCAAAGTTCTGTGACCCTGAATGAGATGCAATTGACTCATCAGCATCTGCTTCATCCATTTCAAAAATGAAGTCACCTCCCCAGTTCAACAACCTATCTGGCTATCTGCTCAGGGAACACTTCTATGTCTTGAAAGTAATCCGTCACAAACTGTGGGTAGACTTTTCTCTAGATCCAGTCTTTGTTGATGACTTAATCCCAGAGGGTGGGGAAAGATTTACTTGCTTGTAGCATTTGGCAGGACAGTTGGGGCCGGTCAGGAGAATACATGGGGTAAGGCAGTAAACAATAAATAGCATTAAACGATAAGACATCAGAGAAGATTCTTTCCCCGGGGTGATTATATCTTGGGATGGTTATAATCCGGACTATGTTTATATTGAGACAAATCCTCCTCCCACCTAAATGTAACTGCCTAAACTCCCACTTCCTAGTCTAGTACCTATGGAAATCGCATGACACCCACAGTGCAGTGTAGACGGTGGGAGAATCTGTCTCCTTAACACAGCTATCCTGTCACTGGAGCACCAGTTCAAAATGTTCTTTGGACATGCCAGTCGGGTGATCCAACATTAAGGTTGGTCATAGGTTCTCAATCGATCAATCGATCAGTGGTATTTATTGAGTGCTTACTGTGTGCAGAGCACACCACACCCACAGTTCCTACTTTTCCTGCACCCCCATAGGCTCCCAGCCACTCCCACTCTTAGGGTATCCTGGGATGTGGATTTGGCTGAAGGAACTGATGGCTATGGGAATCGGGATCTGGGAGGGAATATGTAACTGGGAGAATCCGTCTGGTGTAGCTGATCATGGTGTCTCTACAGCATTCTGACCCTCTTCTGAGGAACACTGGTACATCCCAGTTTAGGCCGTGTTAGTGAAAGCGGCTCCTAACTAGTGGGCTGATTGTGAAAGTTTCAACCGTGATGGGGCCAAGAGATTTGCATTTTTACAGAGACCTCTGGGAGGGCCAGGGCTAGATGGTCTAGCCTCAGGAAGGCCAGGTTGGCCCAGGGCTTCTCAGGGATTCCCATCTGCCTGGGGATGGATTCAGAAGATCCAGTGTAGTCAAGTGGATGAGGATTCCTGAGGGAAGTCCTTGAGCTGAGCCAACCTTCCAAAGGTCTTTTATCCCAGTACCATTCTAGAACTAGACCAGCTCTGGTTAGCAGCAAATCTCCCTTGGTCTGCCATGGCCTGGACTGTGACGAAGGCCACAGAACAAGCTCGCTCTGGATTGGACACAATACTAACGGAAGAAGCGGCGTGGCGTACTGGATAGAGCATGTGCTGGGAGTCAGAAGGTCATGGGTTCTAATCCTGGCTCTGCCACATGTCAGCTGAGTGACCTTGGGCAAGTCACTTGGCTTCTCTGGGCCTCTTCTGTAAGTCGGGGATTGAGACTGTGAGCCCCACGTGTGACAGGAATTGCTTGCATCCACACCCAGTGCTTAGTGCAGTGCTTGGCACATGGTAAGCACTTAACAAATACCATTTTTTTTAATGGCCCATCAGTTCCCTCCCCCCCCAACACACACACACACATTGCTTACCTCTCCTGTATCCCAGGCATGCCAAAGTGCCAGGAAAACTGACATGGGTTTCCAGATGCTGATCCAACACCCATAATTTCAGTGTCAGAGGGTAGCACAGAATCCTTTGGAGTCTTTTGGAATCTTTGCAAACTACAGCTACAAAAGACAATCTCACTGGCAGTGTCTGCAAGGGCCCAACCAAAACACTTTGCATCCACATTTCTTAATAGCCCCAATGGTATCTCCAGTGTAACCATCTAGTATCTGGAGGTTTTGATACTAGTCTTTTCTATCACAGTTCACCTTGGGAGGGCTCAAAAAGTACTGATGGAATTTCCACGCTGAGAGGGCATCCTCGTGAGACTCTCCTGATCGGTCCGGGAGTTGTCTTGATTCACACCTGCTTTGCGTTTCCTTCTCCCAATTCACTGCCGGCAGGCCTGGCCTGACTCTGGTGGTGTCCTGAAGTCCTCGAAGGTAACTGCAAGTTTGGAAGACGCAGCTGGAGAGGTAGAAAGCCCAAAATGCTATGTGTTCATCAGGCTGATGTTCATCAGGTTCATGTGATGGGAGGGGAGGCAGGCTCAGTGGCTTGAAATTCCGAAAGTATCAATCTTGGCCCAGGACAATTGCTGGCTAATGTTAGGTGGGTCCCATAGTGATGTAGGCAAGAATCAGAACTCCTTTCCAAAAGGGTTCCTGCCCCCTGTAGACATGGCCACTGCCACTAAGTATTCTGGCCAGAGGAATCGAACTTCTCATAGGCCTTAATAACTGTGGTTTGCCCAAGGGAGTGCCAGGACCTTGTAGAATGGCTTTGGAGGCCATATGCATTTATGTTTTCAGCATTTGACCAGGCTTCTGAGAGAAAGGAGAAGAGAAAGAGAGAACCAGAAAGAGAAACACGAGGATAGAGCAGAGCGAGGAAGAGAGAAAGCGAGCCATTGCGCAGATGCTAACCTCATCAGGGTGCTTTGTCAGGGACACTCATTTCCCAGATCTGTCAGCTCACAGAGCTTACTTATGCTTCAGGCTGGAGGTAAGAAGTTAGGCAGATGCGGGCTCTTTGTCAGAAGTCTCCAGAAACATGCAACATGTACCTAGCCAACAATCCTGTTCAGCTGCCTCTGGCAAGGCAACCCGAAAAAATGGCCTTTGAATGCCAACTGTTTTGCAATATGTCGTGGCACTTGGTGGTGGCGACACCTGTTTTGGGGAAGCCAAAAGCTGAGCCCAGGAATGTAGCAGGAAGAGTGGCGTTTGGGCCTCTCTGTCTGTGTTTTTTTTTACGGAGCTTCGTACTACTAAGGAACACCCGTGTTCTTTCTTTGTTTCAGGTTTTTATGGGCAACTGCAAACTTTCTGTCCTCCCCATTACCCTGACTCACAGAGGAACATGCCACATGGCAGCTCTTGCAATATGGTGCCTCCTTTTGAAGACTGCCTTGTCCCTGCACCCATGGGCCAGGCAGGGTTTGATGTTTTCCACCGAGCCTTTTCCACTCACTCTGGCATCACAGGTAAATTTTGTAATTGTGACTTAAGAACCTGGATAAGGGAACAGCCCCAGATATCCTCGGGCTTGCTCGATTGGCTAAATTAAGTGTTCGTCACCACGTTCATCACAACGGGCTTTCCCGCCCGTGGATTATGCTTTGGAAATTGTTGTAAATGCTTCCTCCCTTGCGAGTGCCACAGCCGTACTCAATGGCTTCCTCTATTCTCTTCCAGTGTACGATCTGCCTTCGGGGTCCGCAGGCCTCTTTAGCGAGTCGCTCCGCGGCGGGCCCGAAGACACCGCTTTCCTGCAGATCAGTGCGGTGGATCGCTGCCCCAGCCAGCTTTCTTCCGTCTATACTGAAGGCTAAAAGACCCCCTCGCCTGCCATGTTAATCGAGAAACACTCTGCTGCACGTCATCTTTCCTTTTCCCTCATCAGGACCCAAGCCTGCTCCGGTACAGTCCGTGCTCAAAAAAAGAGAATGAAACACAGCGATGGAATCTCAGTGTCCCGGAAACAGCTCTCTGAAGTGTGGGGGCGCGGGGGGCCGGGTGAGACGCTAAGGAAAAGAGATGTGGCTAGAGAAAGACATCGGGTAGAACGTCAGCAGTTGTCCCTTTTCTCATTTGGTCTGTGGGACCGCAAGATCTGACGGTGGTCTTTTCAAAGGGAAGTTAAAGGCCGGCTAAGGGAACTGCTACTGGCTGAAATCTCTTCAAAACGAACCACTGGAATCGTGAAAAAAAAAAATGTGGTGGGGGCGGGGGCGGGAATCTTCATCTTCATCTTCGAAAAGCACCACCGCTACGGTCCAGATCTTGCAAGGGACTATGTGCTGCCCAGCCCAGCCGCCTCTGACGCTTCCCATTTTAAGCAAAGCCAACCAGAAGCGGGAAAACCGATTCCAGCACACGCCACGGGACCTTCTTCTGAGGCCCTCGGGCTCTAGGCGACCCTGACACTGGATTTGCAGCAAGCCGGGGTCCAATCTCCTTTTTGATCACCAGGCTGAGCACTCGATTGCATTTCAATATTCTTTTAGTTCAGTTATCTAACATAGTGAATTGGAAGGGTCTGTTGAGTCCATGCGCATAAAAGGCACCAGAACTTTCCTTATTATCCCAGCGATATCTGTTAATGCTTCCACGCTTGAGGGTTTGTCTGCTTTTCTAGCATAGAGGAGGTTTTTTGTTTTGTTTTTGTTTTTTTCCTGAGGTTTGTAGTTGGGACTTCAAAAAAAAAAAAAAGAAAGGTTCACCCTGGGCAACAACTGATGTACCAATTTGGAGCCCGGATGGAAAGCCAATGTGTGATAGCAAGCTTTTTTGTAACAAGAAAAAGAAATGTTATTTCCTGGTAAAGATCTAGATGCATGGACTGGACAATTTCCCCTGAAATGGGGGGAAAGGTGGCACCTGCCATGCCCAGCTAACCAATGAAGAGCCCTACCTGAGGGGGTTTGAGACTAAACTGAGGCTTAAAGGATCACCAGGATAGTTATCAAGATAGCGTTCTCTACCTAGCATGCAAGCCGCCCGGTAAAAATGCTTGAAACACAAAGGAGCTGTGAAAATCTAGCCCAGCAACATCGGTATATTTCAAAGGAGACATTATTTATAATAAGAAAAAGGAAATGATCCTGTTAGCAAAACAGAAAACATGTGGGGCATAGAGGCAAAGTAGGAAATTGAGTGTAATACCTGGAATCCTGGACTCTATCAAACATTATTTAATGAATGGTAACTGCAATATCTTACGATTGCTTCAACAGCAAAAAATATCCCGCCCAGTTCTCAAGCTCTATACCAACATGCAGCATAATAAAATGAATCGAAAGCAGATTATGGTCTTCCAATTACACTATGGACTGGAGCAGACTCAATTTGTCCTCTCGGCAAACAGGGAATCAACTGAATCAACGCCGTGATGACATCGTATCATTTGTCACACGACATTATTAACAACAACAACAAAAGAAAAAAAAATAATGGCAGTCTGGGCATGTATTTGTTCCTCCTGGGTGATATGGACACAATCTCCGCATTCTGAATTCTTGAGCATTAAAGTATACATACATTACACTTGTGCAAAGGAAAAGAAGGGGCGAGGCTTATACAGAACAAGCGATCATGTGCGGACATGACAACTTAAACTCCCTGTCACTACTTATGGCTTTAAATACTTTTATTTTAAGGTTAAAGATGAGTGGAAACAGAAGAATTGGAGGATTTTAATTAGAAAGCACGTGGTTATAGAATACCATAAAAGGTATGCCTTGTTTACTTATGTACCAAGAGAGTCGGCGTGTGTGTTTTCATTATTATTCTTGTAGCATCATAGGAAGATTTGGGGAAATCACTTTACACCCATCTTTAGCTCATTGAAAGGAACATGCTAAGTAACTTTTTTCTCGAAGAGTTGAACAGGGATTAGGTTTTTAAAATGGTGCTTGGGAAAATGCACACAGCTTAATGCCAGTTATCTGATTACATGAGAAATGTGCCTAATGACACTTTTTTGTTTGCTGCATTATCCTAATTCTCTAAAGGGACCTCATTAAAACGTTTATTTTGTTTTAGAATAAGATACAATTATTAGATATTATCTAGGTAACTTACAGCTCTCTGGTTGTGTCTCTTTGCCTTCCCTCCCAAATGGCATGTATTTAATTCTAGCTAGGCGAAGGGGCAGACACTGGGGTAAATATAGCTTCCATTAGCATACTGTCTCATTAAAAGAAGTCAAACCTGCTAGTTTACTAATCACAGTTTCTAAGGAATTTGAAACACTAACACAGCTCGTCCTACGATATCGAACGCTCCAATTTCCTTTAAGCATTGAGAATAAGGACTTTGTAAAAATTAGATTTAATTGTTTGGGGTTTTATTTTACTGTTTTGACCATGTAATTTTATAGCAGCATTTTTTTTAAAATGGCACTTTTTATTATTTGTGTGGAATGTTTGAGTGGCTTTCTTTTTCTAGGAACCGATAAAGCAAAAAGGCACACATTTTAAAATAAAGACGTGTGCTAGGGAAAAAAAAAAGATGTATTTTATACCGATAGCAAAGCATCTTGTGTAATGTTGCTTACACAAAGCACTTTGGGGGGAAAAAGTGGAAATCTGTTTTCCATAAATCATATGGATTCTTGTACATATTTATATATGCTACATATAGATATGAACTACGTATATCAAACTGTATATCTGGCTGATTTTCCTAGTGGTACATCTGTTGCTTATTGTCATAAATCTCTTAAAGAATTAGGTACACTTTTTCTATTAATATGTATAGTTTTGTGATTTGTCACAGGTATGTTTCGTATAATCATAAGTTATTTTGTCCTGTTTCATGAAGTCCTTTTTTATGTCAGAGGTAAAATGAAGGGTTTGTGCACTTGGTACAAAATAAAACTGGAAATATATAACACACCAGCATGTCTGAAATACTCCTTCAGAATGTCTTCTTAAAATGGAACTGCTCCAGCTATTGTTTTTCACCAAGGCTCCTTAGTATTTGGGATAGTTAATGTAATTAGAAACAGATAGAGGGCAAACAAATTTCCAAGGCCTGTTCTAAAAAGCCCTATTGCCGTGGGCCAGAGTTAAAGAGTGGATTTAATTATAGATATGAGGAAGAGAATGGCAGTAAAAATGAATGCCTCTCTGAATCTTTTGCATGTTAGGAGTAGCATAAATAAAACATGAAGACTTATTTCATCAGATTTAATTAAAGCTTTTCTCCATGCTTTAATGGTTATTCTGTTAATCCACTCCTCAAACTGGTTGAGGGTGTGCTGGGATTTTGGTTGCGTGTATTTTGAAATGTAATGCTGCACCATACCTTTACCGTGCCCGCGATGTTCAGCCGCTGTGAGGTGGCATTAAAACGCACCGAGAATTGTGGTTCTGCGGGAGTCCTTTCACCACTTTACACACAGGGTGAGGTGAGGCAAGACCGAGCATATCAGTCGTATTTATTTAGCGCTTACTGTGTGCAGAGCACTGTCCGAAGCGCTTGGGAAGTACAAGTTGGCAACATATAGAGACGGTCCCTACCCAACAACGGGCTCACAGTCTAGAAGAGCATACCGATGCCATACCGGTTCCACTGTGCCCTGGCTGCCACCGCACCCCATTAGGGGCCGTTGAAGTGTGTTCTTTTCCAACGTGGCTGATTACCTCTTGCCCAAACCGCCCTTTGAGTTGGTTATGGTAGAAGTATTTTCCCACCAAGCAGGGAAACTATACAAATAATGAGGAGTCTAGCATAAACAGAAATGTTTATCACAAGGAGCATTCTTAGAAAGCTGTCCGTTTTCTAATTAAGTTTTGAAAACTGTTAATATTGTTTTGGGGAAAAAAAAAATCAATAAAGGCAGTTTGAGTTTCCAGGAGAGTGGCAGATGGGAACCCTGGCTAAAGAGAGGATGGGAGTGCTCGCTCCTTAGGATACTGTGATGCGACTCGTGGGGTTTAGAAATGAGAATAAAGCTTACTGAGGGTTTACTGAACCTGAGGTTCCTCAATCGTACTGGCTGAGGGGGAACACTTCGCTGCCATCCTTCTTATCGAACACCCTCAAACCCAACGACTCCATCTAGGAGTCTGATTCCCTCCAGGTGATGCCCTGCTCCTAAAACAGTCATCAGTCGTGTTGTTTCAACCCTTTCCTGTACCGTACTGGGGACTCGGGATGCACCATCAATTACGTAGGTCACGGTCTAATGGGAAGCAGTGTTGCCTAGTGGAAAGAGCATGGGCCTGAGAATCACCTGGGTTCCAATCTCAGCTCTGCCCCTCGTCTGCTGTTTGGCCCAGGGCAGGTCACATAACTTCTCTGTGCCTCGGTTTCCTCATCTGTAAAATGAGGACAAAGTATTTGTTCTTCCTCCCCTTAGACTGTGAGCCCCACGTGGCACAGAGACTATGCCTCATCTGCTTAAGCTGATGATCTACCCCAGCAACATAAACCGCGGGCTGAATCTTTCCTGGACTTGGTGGGAGGAGGGAAACAGAGTCATCGGGGACTACAGAGGGACAGAATTCATTTTTACGGAAGGGTTTATAGGAGGGACAAGTGACCTTTTAGATATCTTGGAAACTATGGTCAAAAACTGTCTGGCCTTTAAGGGTTTACCCCTGAGCAGGTTTCAAGCCATTAGTATATCACTTTGTGCCCTGTTTCGAGCATTTCTTATTGTTCCAATATCAAATTGAGAAGCAGCCCGGCGTAGTGGCTAGAGTGTGTGTCTGGGTCTGATAATCCTGACTCTGTCACTTGTCTGCGTGTGACCTTGGGCAAATCACTTCTCTGTGCCTCAGTTTCCTCATCTGTAAAATGAGGATTAAGACTGTGAGCCCCTCGTGGGACTGGGGGGCTGTATCCCCCCCCCCCCCAGCGTTTAGTACAGTGCCTGGCACACAGTAAGTGCTTAACAAATGCCATTGTTATTATTATTATTATTATTATTGTTATTAAATTTGGGATAAGCACACAAGTCTTGAAAGAATGGGCTTCCAGCTTTGTCATAAATCCAGGCTTGAGTGGAGCTGTTGGCTGGGACCACAGAGTCCAACCAGAGGAAACCTGGGGAATCAGAGAGAGGGAATGAAGGGACCAGACATAAGCAGATGGCAGGAGGGAAGGGAAGGGATATGGAGTTGTGCTGAAATTGTGACATTAAGCATCTCGCTCCAGATGAAGTGGGAATTCTACTTGTTTATATACTTTGCATTAGCATATTTTGGTGAATATTATAAGGCTGCTGTTCCCTCATTTCCCATCTCAGGATGTCTCTTACTCCCTTCTCATAACCACCATCCTCAAATTATATTTTTTCAGCACCAGTAGGGTACGTTACCTTGGGCACCTTTTAAAATGTGAGAGAGGCAACCCTGGGTCCTGGATATATCCACGGAAAATTAGTTTCTGAAAAAACGTGCATTTCTCATGAGAAGCAACGTGGTCTAGTGGAAAGAGCGAAGGTTTTGGAGTCAAAGGAGCTGGGCCCTAGTACCGGCTCTGCCACTCGCCTGCTGCGTGGCCTCAGGCAAGTCACTTCACTTCTCTGCGCTTCAGTTTCCTCATCTACAAAATGGGGATTGAAATATCCGTTCCCCTTCCCTCTTAGACCTTGAGCCCCATGAGGGGCAGGGACTGTGTCTGATCTGTGAAAATTGTGTCTACTACAGTGTTTGGCACATAGGAAGTGCCTAACAATTGCTGCAGTTAATTAGCCATTCTCACACTGTCTGCAGACATTCTTCAGTAAGCAGACTACCCTTTATTTTTCAGTTTCGGTACTCGTCGTAGTGAAATTTTTCTATGGGTGCGAGCGTGGCCGCAGAGGCCAAAGCACATCTGGCAGTGCCTTCGATACCGCACGCACCAACAGCATCTTAGCTGTATTCTGGCATTTGTCAGACCTCAACCTGTTTTTATTTCTCCCACTCAGCATCCTGATCCTCCCCGAGCTTCTGCAAAGCCTCCCGCTTGCCGGATTCTCAGATGGTCAGCCTGCTGCTATTATTTCGCACAGCCTGCTGCTCTGCCACATCCACCGCCCTCTTTGCTTGGGAAATACCTACCTACCCCCACTCACGGTCAATTGCCAAATTACTCTCTTCCCTGAGAATTGAGAGTCTTGAGAGGAAACAAATTTCATCAGTTAAGAATAGTTGGCAGGTCTGGTATTTGGGAAGTTGTGCATGCCTACGCTTACCTCTCTTGTAGATCCCCAAACCGGATTAGAATGGCTGTTGGGGTTTTAGCCCCCTAATCCCTAGGTTTGATATCCAAAGTCATTTAGGAGGATAGATCAGGTGGGGTCGAAATCAGAAAACACATGCATCGTTATGACATACCATTCTTCGTTTACTTTAATTTGTACTAAAAGGGAGCAGATGTCCAGGTCACCAAGTATATTCTTTCCTCGGGATCATTTGAGGTTGGTTGTTTACAGCAAAATAGCGACAAGAAATTGAATTACTGGGGAAAAAAAAAGCCAGGCTGAATGTGCTAAAGCCAACTAACGAAAGTTAAAGAATGCCAGAGCTGCATTCAACAAACACATTGAAGCTTGTCAGACTGCAAATGGTGTACAACTGGAACATTTGTTGTAGTCTAATACTTTTTTAAATAAAATGTTTCATTGTTATTTCGAATTCATGTGTTTTCTGCTTTGGTTGTCCCCGTGTTCTTCCTGCCCCGTGCCTACACACACGGACACATTGTTGTCCATTGTCACTCAGAGGACCCTACTGAGAGTGCCTGGCTTAAACTGGACTTCCTGCTCTCAGCAGGATTTCAGGGGCATCACCCTCTCTACCACCATCATCCAATAAAACCCCTCTATTACATTTTCAGGAGACCGGTGGGAAGTGGTTGAAGATCAGTAAATGAACTGGATCGTCACTGTTCCTGGAGGGATGGGTAAAATGGCTGCTGATGTGAGCGGCATTGGGGGGGTGGGGGGGTCTCCTCTTCCCTCAACACAATCCCTGTTGCACAGGTGCCTTTAACAGAGTCACAGTGTCACAGTGACATTGATTCCAGAAAGGTGTGCATTTCCCTGGGAATCTGCTCAGCTGGATGAACTTCATAAAGCCCATCATGTAAACCTCACTCAACCCAAAGCAGTCGATAAAGAGGCTTAGGAAGCTAGCAGTGATGGACTACGCTGTCCCCAGGGAGACCCAGGAACCACAAATGACAGCGTAGGCATAGCGTCCAGGAACCCAGGACTGTCCCCCTATTTTCACAAATGAGTGGGACTGCTTGTCGTTTCCTGCTTCTACAGTTCTCTGACACTATAAAACGGGGCCCCAAAGCGATCCTTACTGAGCCATGAGCCACCGAGTCCCTAATAGCAAGACTTGTTTTAAGACATGAATGTTAGTTTATATGTGTCCATATGTATATTTCAGTTTCATAGGCACATCAGAGAAGCAGTGTGGCTCAGTGGGAAGAGCAGGGGCTTGGGAGTCAGAGGTCATGGGTTCTAATCCTGGCTCTGCCACTTATCAGCTGTGTGACTTTGGGCACGTCACTTCTCTGGGCCTCAGTTACCTCATCTGTAAAATGGGGATTAAGACTGTGAGCCCCAAGTGGTTCAACCTGATCACCTTGTATTTAGATTTTAGAGAAGCAGCGTGGCTCAGTGGAAAAGAGCCCGGGCTTTGGAGTCAGAGGTCATGGGTTCAAATCCCGGCTCCGCCACTTGTCAGCTGGGTGACTTTGGGCAAGTCAGTTCACTTCTCTGGGCCTCAGTTCCCTCATCTGTAAAATGGGGATGAAGCATGTGAGCCCCACGTGGGACTACCTCATCACCTTGTATCCCCCCAGTGCTTAGAACAGTGCTTTGCACATAGTAAGTGCTTAATAAATGCTATCATCATCATCATCATTGTATCCCCCCAGCACTTAGAACAGTGCTTTGCACATAGTAAACGCTTAACAAACGCCATCCTTATTATTATTGCGGTGCTGCCATCGCTGGTGTAATTTTCAAACTGGAAAGGCAAGGTATATGTGTGTGTGTTTCTATGCATGCACACCTGTTTTTTTGTGTTGTATTTTTTTTTACCTGTAGAAACATAGGGAAAGAGTTCCCTGACCTCTGTTAATGAAGGAAGTGAAAAATACACATAAGTAGTTGCTCAGTAAATGTTAGCTGTCAGCAGGAGAGCAAACAAAAGACTAGAAAGAGTTGAAGAGAAGAGGCTTTTTAAAGGGCCACCTGCCCAGTAAAATCTTGCCCCAGTCACAAATCTGGTGCCCAACCCAACCGAGCCCAGCGCGTCCCTGGCTGTGCCTAGCCTGTGCCCAGCCTGGAAACCATCCCAGACCCATACTTTCATTCATTCAATCGTATTTATTGAGAGCTTAGTGTGTGCCGAGCACTGTACTAGGCGCTTGGGAAGTACAAGTCGGCAACATATAGAGACGGTCCCTACCCAACAACGGGTTCACATTCTAGAAGGGGGAGACCGACAACAAAACAAAACATATTAACAAAATAAAATAAGTAGAATAAATATGTACAAGTAAAATAGAGTAATAAATATGTGCAAACATATATACATATATACAGGTGCTGTGGGGAGGGGGAGGAGGGAGGATAAGGTGAGCTGATTGAAGGCTTTAAGGCCAGCTGGAAGGGGTTTATGTTTGATGAGGTGAATAGGCAGCCGTTGGAGGCCCTTGAGGAATGGGGAAACACGGCCTTCTGTGGAATGCTCCCAAGGACCTAGAACAGTGCTCTGCACACAGTAGATAATAAATAATATCAAATGACTCTAATTAGTGCTAACTTCAGGCTCCAGGAAATAAAGGCCCTCACTGGGGGAAACTGAACACAGAGGGCTTCAATGTCTTGCCCAAGGTCACACAGCACATCAGTGGTGAAGCAGAGATTGGGACCTGTGACGCCTGACTTCCATCCCACGCTCTCTCCATTAAGCCACACCTCCTCTTCGGTATATACGCGAGGGAGCTGCCGCTGGTTGAGGTTGAGGTCGATTGTAAGTTCATTGAGGGCAGAGAGTGTGTGTCTGCCAACTTTATTTTACTCTCCCAAGCATTTTGTCACATAATGGAGTAGTGCGGAAACAGCCATAGAGAGTGACAGTCGAGTAGAACAGCTCAAAAGCAGAGGGAAGAGGAGAGGGGTGGAGAAATGGAAAGAGTGAGAGGCAAGGAGTGGGCAAGAAGAAGGTAAGCGAACAAAGCAGAAAGGAGGTGGGCAGGGTGGGGTGAAGGAAGGGTAGACTATGGCATCTGATTGAAGTTTTCAAACTTTCTCCTGAACACCTTTCTCTTCCTGGATTTGGGGTTGAGGGATAGGGAGAAGACGAAAAATCAAAGTGTGAACTCTGAGGCGGGTGGGGTTAAATGCTACTCCAACTGTTTCAGAATCCCTCATCCTTTCTCCTGCATGGATCCACGGTCACTCTCGGTCTCTATCACTGTCCCTCACCCCCACATTTTTCCCCACTGCTATTTGAATGGTTCTTTGTAGAGCCCATGCATTTTGTATGAGTAACATAAGAAAATGCAATAACAGGACTGCAGTAAAAAGTTCTACAATTGAAACATTTTGATCATTTCTCCCTTTATTCTGAATTATATAATTTTCACCATAAGTGAATACATATTACATTCTATGTATATATATATATATATATGTGTGTGTGTGTGTGTATAGTATTGCACATATAGATACATATATATATTTCTCTGTCTTTTGGATTTGAAGATGAGGCTTTTGATGGTAGATTTTATCTATGTAAATACGCTGTATACTGTTGCACTTGGTATTTGCAGTGCCTGAGTTTGCTCTTGGATTGAATTCTATCACAACCTTCCCATACATTCTATTCTAAAAGATCCCACCCCAGTTCCAGATTGCAAAAGACCCCACTGATCTGCCTGCCTCTGTTGTCTTCCAGCTGTTCTCAGCTACATTTTCCCCATAAACTTCAGAAAATGACAATCATTTTAATGATTTTGCTCTGATGTGATTTTAGGGAATGGGCTTGTACAGGAAAGCAAGAAGGCCTAATGAAAAAAACACGGGCCTGGATGTCAAGGGACTTGGGTTCTAATCCCGCTTCTGCCTCTTGCCTGCTCTGTGACCTTGGGCAAGTCACTTAACTGCTCTGTGCCTCAGTTTTCTCAACTGTTAAATGGAGAGTCAATACTTGTTCTTCCTCCTACTTAGATTGTGAGCCTCACGTGGGACAGAGACTGTGTCCAACCTGTTTAACTTATATCTACCCCAGCACCATCATCATCATCATCAATCGTATTTATTGAGCGCTTACTGTGTGCAGAGCACTGTACTAAGCGCTTGGGAAGTACAAGTTGGCCACATGTAGAGACAGTCCCTACCCAACAGTGGGCTCACAGTCTAAAAGGGGGAGACAGAGAACAAAACCAAACATACTAACAAAATAAAATAAATGGACTACATATGTACAAGTAAAATAAATAAATAAATAGAGTAACAAATATATACAAACATATATACATATATACAGGTGCTGTGGGGAAGGGAAGGAGGTAAGATGGGGGTGGAGAGGGGGACGAGGGGGAGAGGAAGGAAGGGGCTCAGTCTGGGAAGGCCTCCTGGAGGAGGTGAGCTCTCAGTAGGACCTTGGCTTGCCACATAGTAAGCACCTAACAAATGCCACTTAGAAATAAAAGATAAGTTTTACATTCTGGGAACTTGTCCCAATTTCCACAACACCCCACCCCTCTCTCTCTCTCTCCCTGTTTTTTTTTTTCTCTCTTTTTCTTGTCTAATTTGTCTAGCAAGCTTTCAGAGTTCCCCATCTTACCAAATAATTTCACCACCTTTTATTAGTCAGCCCTTCAAAACTGCTGCTTTAAACAACTGCCCTCTCTCTAGCTTCCAAGATGAATCTGTCTTTTTGGCATATTCTCCTTCAAATTAAACAGTTTTCATTTTAAAGTTAAGTATGAAAATCATTGTACCACATCTTCCCAAGCCCTTTACAGATTTACAACTAAAGTAAATTTACCTGGCAATCAATATCATTAATGATTCACAAAGGAGGTGGACTAGTTAAGTGAACTGGGACAAAGAACTCCTGTCTGTTCTTTCTTTTAAAAGTCCCAACTTATCTTTGAAGTAACTAGTAAAATGCCATCCTTGTGAATAGCTGCAACCTTGTCCATTGAAAGATGGTAGAACAATGAGGTCCTGGGGCATAGTAAGCTCACCACCCACAGCCATGTAACTCCACTGGGCAGGACAAGGGCAGACAATTGAATGATAGCTGGAAACCCAAGCTGCTCCTCGAACTGAACTCAAGGCAGACACAAACTGAGAAGGCCTAACGCAAGAGGTGAAGATAAAGTGAAGGCCAGGATCCAGAGGTGAAATGTAAAATGCCAGCGCTTAGTACAGTGCTTTGCACCCAATAAGTGCTCAATAAATACGATTGAATGAAGACAGACCAGCCTGAGGTGCAACCCCTAGCAGAGAAGTTGCTCTCCTCAAACAAAAACTTTGTCAAGACCAGGATACCAAGAGGCAGACCTAAAAACAGAGACCAGTCCTGAATGGGACAAACCCATAATTGCAGAAAAGAACTATCTTTACTCACAAACAGTGTGAAAAGGAGTGTTGGTCATACAATGCTGGGTTGGTTTTTTTTTTCAGCTACAATGGCACACCTGGATAGGATCTTACCATCAGTAGCATCAACATAAATTAAAAACAAAGGACAGCTATAGAGAGAGATGTGGATTCCAAACAGGCATAAAAATAGTTTCATCTTTCTGAAATTTGCTGATTTACTTCCCTTTGACAATTCATAAGCCAAAATGCGCAACCCAAAGTGATAAAATGTTTAGATAAACTAAGAAATAAAGGAGTAGAGACCTATAAGAATTAGAAGGACTCAAGAAGCAAACAATTGGAAATATGCTTGGCAGTAGATTTGAATACAGTTGGGAACTATTAGACTTTTCCACCCATTCACCCACACGTTCCCCCAGCCACCCAACACTCTCTTTCTCTCTCTTTCTCTCTCTCTCTCTCTCTCTCTCTCTCTCTCTCCCCCTTTCTCTCTCTCTCTCTCTCTCTCCCCACTCTTCCCTCCAAATAACTGAGTAATTTCTGTTGTTTGTTTTGACTCAACTGAAAATGGAAAGCCGGTCCTAAAATTAGTTTTGCTCTGTTACCCTGGGTATAAAAGGAACAACAATATATCCATTCTTTTGTGCCCTCCTCCAAACGCCCCTGGTTTCTGAGTTCCCTGAGACCTCCCCCCAAGTTCCCCAATTTGAGAAACACTGATGCTTATTATCCTTTGTAAGGGAAAGTGGTCAATTTCTGACTAAGTTTGGAAAATATTTCTATCTGTCTCTATATACCCAAGATATGTGTCACTAGAGTTGCCAGGCCCATTTCCTTTGATTTGTTTTCAGTGCTTGGTGAGCTCTCTGCTTAACTGTCTCTCTTGCTATGGTAATGAGTGGCTGTTCACTGTAATAGGTGTCGAAATGAAACTAGGCAATGTGCCCGAAGGGTCAGCGAAGAGGATTAAATTTCAGGCCTCTCCAGGAAAAGTGGGAATCACATTTTCTGGGACTCTGGATAGACGCAGATTGGTGGTAAACCAGGGTTGGGTTTGGCGGAGCTGTCAGAAGCAGACCCCCCCGCCTTGGGGATCAGAAGATGCCAGAATGTCAAAAGCGATGCAATTGAGCCTGGCTAGGGACATTAGGGATGGGATCGGGGCACTGGGAATTGTTCAGCAAGTAACGATGGGGACCTATCTCTTTAAGTTTAGAGATTGAGAAGGGGACTCAGTTGTGCCAGGATTTAGACGGTTGGCAGTTGGGGGAGAAGTGGTTCTTTGGCATAGGATCAGCCCCATTGAATGTGATTGTCTTGGCTTGTGCCTCCCCAGGGAAGCTCCAAGGAAATTTTTGGTGTATTCTTTCCATAAAGTTCCATTCTCTAATTCTGGAATCATGAGATTCTGTTTGAAAAACAACCCCGGCCACCTTCTCAAAAGAAATGGTATATCATTTCACCCCTGACACCCATAAAACTTATTCAAGAACTTGAAGATGGTCATTTTGGCAGAATAAGTTTCCCCTCAGCCTACTTGATTTCACTTCCTGCCTTTCATGAATATATATATATATATATATATATACATATATATAAAAAGCATGAGACTCCCCACTGTGCTCTACATTCAAATGCATCTGCCAACCAATTTACAGCTTGCAAAGGAGGTGTTAATTAGTTGGCAGATGCACCTGAATAGGGAGCACAGAGTTGGGTGGGGGTAGAGGTGAGGAGGTCTCTTGCTTCTCCTATTCAAGAAGGCAATAAGTGAGAAGAACAAGAACTGAGCCTGTTGCCCAAAATGGCAGCCTCCAAACCCCGGCCAGTGAAGAAATTTCAACAGGTACCACTTTTCTCAATTCTTTTTTTAAAGTATATGCCTAGATTTTCATTTGATATTGATTTTCAATGAATGCATACTGTATGCTTGTGTCTGAGTTTCCAGTGTAGATGATCGTTCTGGAAACATACAAACCTCCTGGAGAAGACTTCTTTCAATGGGGGTGAAATGTAGTGAGCCACTTTTGCTGAGGAAGTTCAATTCCAAAGTAAACCAGTTTAGGACATGAGCAGCAAGTAAGGGAAGGAGGGAAAAGTGGGCTATTTTGAAAAGAACATTATTAGGTGAGTCAGGAGAGTTACTGGCCTAAGTACCACTAAGAGGACTTTTTTGTTCACCACTTAACAAAAACATTGCTTGCACTCTAGTTTCTGTTGATGCCTGGTAATTGTTTGTTAGGAAATATCTCCCATTGAGCTCTTAAGGCTTAAACATCAGTAAAACTGGCTTGAATTTTACCGTACTGCTCCAAACCTAAGATGAAATTTGGGGGTTATTTTTATCACTGAAGAAGGTCTTCTCTTCTAGTTGTAGGGGAGGCAATCAGACGCAGATAAGTACTCTCTGGGAACTGGCTGCTGACGCACATCACTGTCTCCCCACTTCCTTCTCCTCCCAAATAATGACCTTCCGCCTCTATCGGTGCAACTTTATGGCCTAAACTCTTCCACCTGTTCCGAACATTCCTACTCTAAAGAGGAGGCAAAGCATAAATTCTAATGTTTTTCCATTTACAAAAAATACCGTTAGTATATGTAATGAAAGATCATTCTGACCAGAGAATTAAGATAAGTCCCCAAGTTCAGGGAGTCCTGGTGTGGAAGGGGCTAGCAAATTTGCAGTGAGTCTGCAGGATGCTATGAGAATGCTCTGTTGTGCTACAACAGTACTTTGTTGCTGACCAGAGAATGTCTCCCCTTTACAGAACTTTAATGAGACTGCCCCTGGAATAAAGTGGCTATTGAGGAGTCTAACTAAAACTAGACAAACAGAAACAATGAGGGGAATGGTGGAAGTAGCTCATTTGCAAGGATTAGAAGAAGCAAGTCCATATCGGTTTCTTCAAGCCCCCAGGAGAGCGTGATGAGAGCGTCATTTTGTAAACGCCCTGGGGGGAAAAAATTTCTTGAGTATAATCTGGGGAGTGTAATTAGTAGAAATTAATAGATAACCCAATTCTCCTGGATATGGGAGGGGGGAAATTAGGAGGGAGAAGAATGGGATCACTGAAGCTGTGCCTAATGGCAGCTACGCCTGCGGTAAAGAAGTGCAATTAATCTGGACTCCCTCTCCAAGTCTGTTCTGCTTATTCTTTTAATGTTATTTATTAAGCACTTACTATGTGCCAGGCACTGTACTTAAGCGCTGGGGTCAATAATTATACTAATCGTGGTATTTGTTCAGTGTTTACTCTGTGTTAAACACTGCTCTAAGTGCTGCTGCAGATAAAAGTTAATCAGGCAGGACACAGGGCTCACAATCTGGTAATGAGTCCACTTTTAGGCACAGAGAATAATAAGTGTGGTACTAGTTAAGTGCTTACTATATGCCAGACACTGTACTAAGCTCAGGGGTAGATACAAGTTGATCAGGTTGGACATGATCCCTGTCCTACGTGGGGCTCACAGTCTCAATCGCCATTTTACAGATGAGGCAAGTGAGGCACAGGGAAGTGAAGTGATTTGCCCAAGGTCACCCAGCAGGCAAGTGGCGGAGGCAGAATTAGAACCCATGACCTCCGACTCTCAGGCCTGTGCTGTTTCCACTTCGCTGTGCTGCTTCTCTGTAATGACGGTACTTGTTAAGTGCTTACTGTGTGCCAATCACTGTTCTAAGCACTAGGGTAAATACAAGCTGATCAGGTGGACACGGTCCCCGTCCCCCATGGGGCTCACAGTCTTAATCCCCATTTGCCAGATGAGGTAACTGAGGCCCAGAGAAGTGAAGTGACTTGGCCAAGGCCACACAGCAGACAAGCGGAGGAGCCGGGATTAAAGCCCATGACCTTCGGGCTCCCAGGCCCCTGCTCTAGCCAATATGCCATGCTGCTTCTCATAAGCTTCACAGAGAAGTTAAGTGACTTGCCCAAGGTCACTCAGCAGGCACGTGGTGGGGTCAGGATTAGAACCCAGGTCCTCTGACTCCCAGGCATATGGTCTAGATACAAGCTAATCAGGTTGGACCTGTATTTATGTATATATGTTTGTACATATTTATTACTCTATTTTACTTGTACGTATTTATTCTATTTATTTTATTTTGTTAATGTGTTTTGTTGTCTGTCTCCCCCTTCTAGACTGTGAGCCCGCTGTTGGGTAGGGGCCGTCCCTATATGTTGCCAACTTGTACTTCCCAAGCGCTTAGTACAGTGCTCTGCACACAGTAAGCGCTCAATAAATACAATTGAATGAATGAAAGTTGGACATTGTCCATGTCCCACTTGCAGCTCACAGACTTAAATTCCGGTTTTACAGACGAGGTAACTGCGGTACAGAGAAGTCAAGTGACTCGCCTAAGGTCACACAGCAGACAAGTGGCAGAGCTGGGATTAGAACCCAGGTCCTCTGGCTCCCATGCCTATACTCTTTCCACTAAGCCACACTGCTTCTCAGAACCAACCTTGTTTAGAAAGACATCTAGTGATCCAAGGCATTTTTCCATAATTTTCCGGCCTGCCCCTCGTTTTGGAGAGAAACGGATAATGGTTGGAAATAGGAAAAAAAAAAACCTCTCTCTCTTTTAATGGATGCATATTGATTAAAACACACACTTGGGTCTCAGGTTTGGAGCAGTGTAAGAGGGGAAACTAGTTTGCGGGAGTGGAGTGGAGGAAGAAGAAATCAGAGGGATCAGTTGATCCATTCTGTCCTCTGTTATTCCAGCCATCAGTTTTTCCACTTCACCCCTAAATTATAGGGCTACAGCAGAGCCGGGGTTTGAACCCATGACCTCCGACTCCAAAGCCCGGGCTCTTTCCACTGAGCCGCGCTGCTTCTCTAAAGAAAGCAGGGCTTCCAACCTCCTGACTTCCAAGCCATGAGGCAAACCTAGTATCAGTAAGAAAAATTTTCCAGAATCCGCTTGTCTCTTAACGGCCTTTCCACTATCTCATCTATTATTCATTCAATCGTATTTATTTATAAATCGTATTTATTTATTAGCCAGCTCTTCATTAAAAGGATTTCATGTGAGTACTCTTTGTCACAATTAGGCAGCGTGGCTCAGTGGAAAGAGCCCGGGCTTTGGAGTCAGAGGTCATGGGTTCAAATTCTGCTCCACCAGTTGTCAGCTATGTGACTTTGGGCAAGTCACTTAACTTCTCCGGGCCTCAGTTACCTCATCTGGAAAATGGGGATTAAGACTGTGAGCCCCCCGTGGGACAACCTGATCACCTTGTAAACTCCCCCGTGCTTAGAACAGTGCTTTGCACATAGTAAGTGCTTAATAAATACCATTATTATGATTATTATGATCAGGTCAGAGACAATCTCTGTTGCATGTGGGCACCTCGGTCTAATTATTGGGTGGGTTTTTTTGTTTTTTTTTTTTCACAAAATTGGACTCCAGCAATGAGCCCCCTCTTCCTCCTCCTGAAAGGAGGAACAGCACTGGGAGGTAGTAAGGGGAGAAATGCATTCAGTTGAACACACTGTTGTCAGGGTTCTCACAAAAAGACATTCCCACCCAGCACAATCTCACTAAAGTTAGTTTTCTTCCTACTGTTATGTTTGCCCCATACAGACTTGATCAAAACCATCTCTTTTTTTTCCAGGAAAATTTTCTTCTAAAGCCAGGCCTGGCCCGGTCTGGCTTGGCTTTTGTCACTCTATCTCCTGCTTGCCAGCTGGATGCATTGCACACATCAGCCAAGCTGAAACTCAACTTATTGTTTCTCCAGTTGACAGGGTTTTTTTAATTGTTCCAACAGAACAATGAAACTCTGTCCTTGCTGTGAGTAATGTTTTCATGTAATGTAATAGCTCTTCTTGAGGGACAGTCTTAGCCATTTAATTAAAAGCAAATTCAACATCCATTAGTTGTTGGATCCAGGTACATTAGCTACGCTGTAGGTATCAGTTTAGTTTTCTAAATCATAGGATTGAAGCAAAATTATGGAACTGAATTGCTACTTGTTATGAGTGGCCCCTTGATTTTAGTACTCAATGCCTGGGTACATTTTGCTCTGGGTGCATTAAGGAATAAGTAACAGATACTTGATGTGAAGGGCCCAGGGCTTTTTTCCATGATATTAATCACTTTTTATTGATTCAGAAACATTTTAAAGCTGTAGAATGGTTGTTTGAGATACCCTTGGGCTGGTCTTGCATCTGTTACCAGGCAATAGTCCCATTGAGCAAATCATCAGATTTAGTTGTGTGTTTGTGTGTGTGTGTGTGTCTCTCTCTCTGGAAGGCAGGTGGAAAATAGGGTCTTTCTCATCTGGCAGTTTGACCAGAAGGGCCCCAGACCTCTCCTTCAGACACCCAAAGGTCAATGTGTTTACCTTCCCAGAAGCCACAACATTTTGAACCATTATCAAAGGTTGTTTAGAAAACTGATTAGCCCAGCCAAAATATTAGTCCATCCATAAAACCTATATATGCTGTGATGGCTGCCCTCCTTGATTTCTTTCCTTCTGGCTAGGGATGTACCTTTATAACAGTTTGAACTTTTCTCTAATAACTGATTACTAATCAATTGTCCTTGAAGCTATATAAAGCCATCTTGAGCTTCCTAACACCCTAGTTTCCCCTAAACAGATCTGTTTTCCCTCTAATGACCTAGATCAGAACTTTCATCTAGGAAAGGCCTGGAATGCCCTCCCTCTGCCCATCCGCCAAGCTAGCTCTCTTCCTCCCTTCAAGGCCCTACTGAGAGCTCACCTCCTCCAGGAGGCCTTCCCAGACTGAGCCCCTTCCTTCCTCTCCCCCTCGTCCCCCTCTCCATCCCCCTCATCTTACCTCCTTCCCTTCCCCATAGCACCTGTATATATGTATATATGTTTGTACATATTTATTACTCTATTTATTTATTTTACTTGTACATATCTATTCTATTTATTTTATTTTGTTAGTATGTTTGGTTTTGTTCTCTGTCTCCCCCTTTTAGACTGTGAGCCCACTGTTGGGTAGGGACTGTCTCTATATGTTGCCAATTTGTACTTCCCAAGCACTTAGTACAGTTCTCTGCACACAGTAAGCGCTCAATAAATATGATTGATTGATTGAATTTATCTAAACTCTTCTTGAAACACATCACTTTTTCTACCTGCACGATTTCCTGTGGCAGTTCCATCTATTTAGTATACCCTATGTAAAGAGGTGTCTCTCTGTCTCGAAAAGGGCAACTTTTACGCTTCGATGAGCAGCATTAGTTTTGGTATTGCAGGCCTAAATTTTTTCAGTCAGTCAACGGTATTGCTTGAGCCCATCCTGCGTGCAGGGACACTGAACTAAGAGCTTGGGAGAATACAAGACAGTTAATAGGTACAGCCCCTGTCCTCAAGGAGTTCACTATTGAGCAGATACTAAAATGAATTACAGATAGGAAGAAGGAAAAGGCTTGGGCAATGGGTGAGAGGTGGGAGAAATGAGAGATACAGTGAATAGGCTAGCCTGAGATGAACAAAAAGTGTCATCTGTATGGCGTAGTGGATAGAGCTTGGGCCTGGGAATTGGAAGGTCATGGGGTCTAATTTCGGCTCCACCAATTGTCTGCTGTGTGACCTTGGGCAAATAATAATAATGATGATGGTATTTGTTAAGCGCTTACTATCAATCAATCAATCAATCGTATTTATTGAGCGCTTACTATGTGCAGAGCACTGTACTAAGCGCTTGGGAAGTACAAATTGGCATCACATAGAGACAGTCCCTACCCGATAGTGGGCTCACAGTCTAAAAGGGGGAGACAGAGAACAGAACCAAACATACCAACAAAATAAAATAAGTAGGATAGAAATGTACAAGTAAAATAAATAAATAAATAAATAGAGTAATAAATATGTACAACCATATATACATATATACAGGTGCTGTGGGGAGGGGAAGGCGGTAAGGCGGGGGGATGGAGAGGGGGACGAGGGGGAGAGGAAAGAAGGGGCTCAATCTGGGAAGGCCTCCTGGAGGAGGTGAGCTCTCAGCAGGGCCTTGAAGGGAGGAAGAGAGCTAGCTTGGCGGATGGGCAGAGGGAGGGCATTCCAGGCCCGGGGGATGACGTGGGCCGGGGGTCGATGGCGGGACAGGCGAGAGCGAGGTACGGTGAGGAGATTAGTGGTGGAGGAGCGGAGGGTGCGGGCTGGGCAGTAGAAGGAGAGAAGGGAGGTGAGGTAGGAGGGGGCGAGGTGATGGAGAGCCTTGAAGCCCAGGGTGAGGAGTTTCTGCCTGATGCGCAGATTGATCGGTAGCCATTGGAGGTTTTTGAGGAGGGGAGTGATATGTCCAGAGCGTTTCTGGACAAAGATAATCCGGGCAGCAGCATGAAGCACTGTTCTAAGTGCTGGGGAGATTACAAGGTGATCAGGTTGTCCCACAGGGGGCTCACAGTTTTAATCCCCATTTTACAGATGAGGCAACTGAGGCACAGAGCAGTCAAGTGGCTTGCCCAAAGTCACACAGCTGACAGTCGGTGGAGCTGGGATTTGAACCCGTGACCTCTGACTCCAAAGCCCGGGCTCTTTCCACTGAGCCACGCTGCTTCGCTTCGTGAAATCACTTCACCTCTCTGGGCCTCAGTTACCTCATCTGTAAAACAGGGATTGAGACTGTGAGCCCCATGTTGGGCACGGACTGTGTCCAACCCGATCTGATTGTATCCACCCCACAGCTTATTACAGTGCACATAGTAAGTGCTCAACAAATACCGTTAATATTATCATTATTATTATATAATATTAATATATCAAATTTAATTAACAAATTTAATCAATTTAATTAAATTTAAATAATATATTATATAATATACTATTAATAGTATTGCTATATTGATATTAATTATTATTAAAAAAATAATACAAGAATGGACTAGTGGGGAGACAAATGATCGAGCATTTCAAGCTAATTTTCCAAAAAAATATCCAGAGTTCAGCCTCCTTAACCAGATCAAGCTTGCAGCGTTGGGTCTTTTGGCAGTATGACAGGCAGGGATTTGTCAAAGAATCATAGTGCTGGAAAGGGCCTCAATATCTACTACACCCAGGCATGCCTGAGGCCAGGGACTCTTTCAGATGGTCTCTCTCTCAGGATCCAATTTTTATCCCTCTTTACTAATTTCCAAATGAGACTGTATGACCAGGTCCTGGTACAGGACAGAGTTGAATTTTTCACAATCAAATATTTTACCTTGCTTGCGTCACCTCATAGTGTCGTCTTTCTCTATGGCTTGATATGTGATGGGCCATTCACTAGAGGACTAGATCAGGAGAGGAAGGAGTCAGAAACTCCCAGCTATGTTTGGCTGTTTTGAGCATCTAGAGGAAAAAGAGCTCCATTTTCTGCTGCCGTTTCCCCATTTCTATTTATTTATTTATTTTATTTATTTTATTTTGTTAGTATGCTTGGTTTTGTTCTCTGTCTCCCCCTTTTAGACTGTGAGCCCACTGTTGGGTAGGGACTGTCTCTATGTGTTGCCAATTTGTACTTCCCAAGCGCTTAGTACAGTGCTCTGCACATAGTAAGCGCTCAATAAATATGATTGATGATGATGATGATTTGCAAACTGGGCTTTGATGAATCGTCATCTAGATTCCACATAATGGTACCATAGCAGTTTAATTACCCGTTGAGTTTTCTGGGGACAGGCAGCGGAAAGGCCTGGGACTGAGAGTTAGGAGACCTGGGGTCTAATCCCAGCCCTGCCCCTGACCTGCTGTGTGACTACATATCTATTCTATTTATTTTATTTTGTTAGTATGCTTGGTTTTGTTCTCTGTCTCCCCCTTTTAGACTGTGAGCCCACTGTTGGGTAGGGACTGTCTCTATATGTTGCCAATTTGTACTTCCCAAGCACTTAGTACAGTGCTCTGCACACAGTAAGCGCTCAATAAATACAATTGATTGATTGATTGACTTTGAACAAAATGCTTGACCTCTGTTTCTCCATCTGTATAATATGGGGATAGATATTTGGTCTCCCTATCTCTTCGACAGTGAGCCCCTTGTGGGAAAAAGATTGGGTCTGACCTGATTAACTTGGGTCAACTCCAGTGCTTAGCACAGTGTTCGGCACATGAGAGGTGTCCTTCGGTTTGAAGCTGAAGCAGCCAACAGTGAGACTGCATCTATGGGGGTGAGTCTCTTTGAGAGAAAATTGTTTTCATGTACCTGAAAATAATAAGCGCTCAATAAATACCATTGATAGAAAATGCAGTAGGGTTCCTTTTCTGACCTCCTGCCACTTGGGATAAGCAAGGCTGAGGCACCAGTGGTTCAAGACACACATCTGAGTAGTTTGGCAGTAGGGGTGATGGTTTGCACTGAGCCATCCACACTCTGTCGCCCAGTCTCTCTGTGCCCTTTGGCGCGCATTCTTTGGCTGGTAGGGAGAACAGGTGCAGTCTCTGGTTGCAATACCTAATTCTTTTGTGGACTTCTAAGATTAACCATCAGCATTCTACTCTTTAATTACCAGCACATCCCTCGCGGAAAACGGAAGCTTCTTATGAAGGAAACCTGTATTTATTTGGGGTGCCAACTCAGCAAAAGTCCCCCAAATCTAATTTAATTCTGGAGACTGACAATGTTGAAATCTGGAGTACAGTAGCTAAATGCAGTGAGCTTGCCTGCTCTTATTGTTTTCTTTGTTCTACTTTAATTGTTTTTCTAAGTGTGTGCCTGTCAGGCCTCAAATAAAATGAAGGACTAAATATGGCTCTAAAAATAGTATTTTGTCACTCTTTTGAGTCCTATGGTTAGTTATGTCACTTGGCAGGTGTTATTACGAAGAATGAAGCGGGAGGGAATATTGTGATTCTGAGGATTTGATATAATTTGAGAGGGTGTGTATGTGTGTAACACTTAACTCTCCCATCTCTCTTGCCAGCTTCTCTCCACTTCTCCCAAGTTCCCCACAAAGACCCAACTGTAAGCTATGAAGAGTTGGTGTCCAACTTCTTCTCTCCAATTGTAACTCTTGAGAAAGGAAAGATACCTTTTATATGTGTTCCTTAGGGCAGACTGTGTCTTGGAACGCACCATTTTCTAGTTCTGTGAACTTACAGTTGGGAAATAGTTGTGTAGAAAGGTTGATATTAAAGCTGAAGTAAGGATGCTCCTTTTTATATTTCTGAGTGAATTATCTTTCAAGTCAGAACTGGATAAAAAGAAAGTCCGTCCGCAGCTTCTAACAATAATAACTGTGGTATTAGTTACTTGCTTACTCGGTATTGGTTGGTACAAGAAAATCAGGTCAGACACAGTCCCTGTCCCACACAAGGCTCACAGTCTTAGTGGGAACAGATATTTTTTTCCCCATTTTGCAGGTGAGGTAAATGAGGCACAGAGAAGTTAAGTGACTTGCCCAAGGTCACACAGTAGAAAAGTGATGGAGCCACGATTAGAATCCAGGTCCGCTGAGTCCCAAGCCGGAGTTCTTTCCACTAGGCCTTGTTGCTTCCCAAGGGGCATGTTTAGGAATTCACAGTTCTTTTCCTTGTTGCCCCTGCAGCTGCCTGACTGAAAAAGGAGTCTGAACTTTGAGGATTGTTGTTGGTTTTTTGTTTTTTTTTTCTTTCCATTCCTTCCCTCACAGCTCAGTAGGTGTCTTCATTCATTCAATCGTATTTATTGAGCGCTTACTGTGTGCAGAGCACTGTACTAAGCGCTTGGGAAGTACAAGTTGGCAACATATAGAGACGGTCCCTACCCAACAGTGGGCTCACAGTCTAGAAGTCTAGGTGTCTTCCCCTCTAGACTGTAAGGTCATTGTGGGCAGGGAATGGGTCTGTTATATTGTTGTGTTGTACTCACCCAAGAGCTTAGTACAGTGCCCTTTACACAGTAAGCACTAAAGAAATATGATTGATAAATCAGACATGATAAGCATTTCCTGTCTTCTTTACATAGAGGATAAAAGCAATTTTTGATACTTGGGTGCTGAGTAACAGAGACCAATTGTATGTGGAATGCAGCCAAGATTGACTGTGAAATGGTATGGTTAAAGTTACAGCTAAAGGTTGGAACAGGAATTGGTAGGGGGTTAGCACATCATAAATAGTGGCAACTTTTCATGTTTCAAGGGATTGTGGGCCCACCTTTTGGGATGTGAGATGTTCCTAGAAAGTAATCTACCTTATCCCATTTTTAGTTCAACCTTGCAGAAAAACTAAAGCTTTACCAGTTCCCAATTGACTTTTTTTACCTACTAGATGCCTCAGGAAGGTACCTACTGGAGTTATTTGCCCAGGAGTGGCAATGGGTTGAACTGAGCCTTTCACACTCACCCATTTCCCCCAGTGATATCCAGCATGCTGGGAAAGATGGCTGGTCAGGGATGTGCTCTGTAGCCGTGGAACAGAATATTCATTCAATCGTATTTATTGAGCGCTTAATGTGTGCTGAGCACTCTGTGCACCCTCCTCAGCAGCAATCTCTCAATGTAAAATAAAGACTTAAAGCTCTCCAAGGGTAAGGATCATGACTTTGACTTCTTTTTTGTCATCATCACTTTCATCATTATTGTAGTATTTGTTTAAACACTCACTGTAAAAATAACCAGGTCAGACACGTGGGGCTCACGGTCTTAAGTAGGAGGGAAAACACGTATTCATCCATCATATTTATTGAGCACTTACTGTGTGCAGAGCACTGTACTGAGCGCTTGGGAAGTACAAGTTGGTGACATATAGAGACGGTCCCCACCCACAACAACGGGTTCACAGTCTAGAAGGGGGAGACAGACAACAAAACAAAACACGGAGCCAGTTTTGAATCCCCGTTTTACAGATGAGGAAATTGAGGCCCGGAGAATATAAGTTCCTTGTCCGAGCTCACGCAGCAGGCAAGCGCCGGGGCTGGGATTGGAACCCAGGTGTCATAACTCCCAGTTGTGCTCTCTATGTGTGCTAGACCACATTGCTTCCTCATTTCTGATACGGGTGGTAGAGTGGCTGCATCTGGTAGGTGCTCAGGAAATGCTACTGCTATTGAAACTGCAGAAAGGAGCAGCTGCTTGCCCTCTCCCAGCTCCTGTGGACTTTGGCCATTCAGGTTCCCCCTTTTTCTGACTCTTTCATTCATTCATTCATTCAATCGTATTTATTGAGCGCTTACTGTGTGCAGAGCACTGTACTAAGTGCTTGGAAAGTACAATTCGGCAACAGATAGAGACAATCCCTACCCAACAACGGGCTCACAGTCTAGACTGTGATAAAGACTCTTGATTAAAACTACCCCCTCTAATAATTATGGTACTTGTTAAGCGCTTGCTATGGGCCGACCACTGTTCTGAACTCTGGGGTAGGTACAAGGTAGATTGGACTCAGTCCCTATACCGCATGGGGCTCATTCTTATCCCCATTTTGCAGATGAGGTAACGAAGGCACAGAGAAGTGACGTGACGTGCCCAACATGTGGTGGAGCCAGGATTAGAACCCATGTCCTTCCGATTCCCAGGCCCGTGCTCTAGCCACTAAGCCACTCTGCTTCCTAGCCAGAATAATAATAATAATAATAGCATTTATTAAGCGCTTACTATGTGCAAAGCACTGTTCTAAGCGCTGGGGAGGTTACAAGGTGATCAGGTTGTCCCACGTGGGACTCACAGTCTTAATCCCCATTTTACAGATGAGGGAACTGAGGCACAGAGAAGTGAAGTGACTTGCCCAGAGTCACACAGCTGACAACTGGCATAGCTGGGATCACATCTTAGCCTTACCTGAAAAAAAAAAATCCATAGCTGACCAGGATGGAAATGATGTGTGTTACTTCAGAATACCATTTCCCCCACCCCAAAGCTAGTTTCGAAAACACAAGAGTTTCAGGACAGAAAACTAACCTACCAAAAACTCCAAAGTACTTAAAATCCCACCTGAATCACCTTTTGCAGAGATGAGCGGCTTTATTTGCCACGCTGTCTTCAAATTAGCGTGTCCCTGCTCTACTCAGGGTTTCAGGAGCATTGACAGCCACCATCATCATCATCAATCGTATTTATTGAGCGCTTACTGTGTGCAGAGCACTGTACTAAGCGCTTGGGAAGTACAAATTGGCAACATATAGAGACAGTCCCACCAAACACCCTTCCTTCCTTCCCTCTCCCTCCCCTATCATGGGGGGTGGGGGGAAGGCCACATCCAGCCCCTCGATGCTGAACAAAGAGTTCTTGGTGGGAATCCTCTGTAGACCACAATCACTGAATGGAAAAAAAAAAACCCTTATCACCCTGAGGCAGATAATAATAATAATGATGGCATTTATTAAGCGCTTACTATGTGCAAAGCACTGTTCTAAGCGCTGGGGAGGTTACAAGGTGATCAGGTTGTCCCACAAGGGGCTCACAGTCTTAATCCCCGTTTTACAGATGAGGTAACTGAGGCCCAGAGAAGTGAATTGACTTGCCCAAAGTCACACAGCTGACGAGTGGTGGAGCCGGGATTTGAACTCATGACCTCTGACTCCAAAGCCTGCGATCTTTCCACTGAGCCACGTTGCTTCACAAGGAAGGTTGTGCTTGTCCTCTGCGTGACCTGAGTGGTAGCACCTTGAAGTCATCTACCGGTGGACCAGCATGGAAGCAGTTTGGATAGAGAGGAAGGGGCTGATTCTAGAGATCTTGTAGAGGCAGAATTTGGTGACAGGTTGAAAATGCAGGTTGATTTAGAGATGAACAGAGGATAGTGCCAAGGTTGTGGGCTTGAGAGACAGCGAGGGTGGTGATGTCTACAGTGATGGGAACCACTGACTGATGATTCTTCACCTTTTCTCCCTCAGCTTTCATCTTGCATACCCCACATGCATGCCAGTCAATGAGTCCTGGGTGATTTGCCTAGTTTAGCCATTGTTATTCTTGGTTGGGTGGGAGGTATTTAAAAAAAAAATAGCATTTTTAAGATTAGCCCTGGTAAGATGTTAGAGTGAGGAAACGTGGGCTAAGAGAAGAAATTGCCAAGTCAAGGCAATGTGGAGCAGTAGAGAAAATCCACTCCAAGCCGAGCATGAGCATTCCTTGGCATTCAAGCATCAAAATCAATGTTCAGGCTAGGATGGAAAATGGGAATGCTAGGGCTGGGGATTTGCACTTGTGAAAATTTCCTGTTTGGAGACATCGTGACTTAAAACATGAGTTCCTCTCATTCAAATAGTGCCACACTGTGGAGGAGGGAGAGGTGTTGATGACAGGCTTTCCTGGAATCCTGAAGGCCAAACTATGAGCATAAGCTCTACAATTTTAAGAACAAGTTCTCACGCCGGGCTGAGAAACTTATAAGGAGAGCAGCCCCTTGGCTTCTTTTATTTACAGATGATATCATTTGTATTTAGCAAACCCCTTTTTGATGTTTGTGTCAAGATTTCATACTTTTTGTTTCCACATTTCAAGGCCCTTTGTCTAAAGTTAGATTAATGAAAACAGCTGAAGAATTAATGGGTAATAGAAGAGTTGTTAGGCTATTCACTGCAAGGGAAAATGATGTTAAGCACCGAGGCTGAAGTGAATACAAGTTTCTGTGCTTAGTCTTTTTTTTTTTTTTAAGTAGAGTGCAATAAACTCAAGCCTGAAAAGGCAGCCCAATCATGGAAGTGTTGGCCGTGGTCCGAAACCCTTACCTCATCCATCAAGTATTCAACAAAGGCAGCATTAATGAATACCAACTAATTATCAGGAGGAAAGAGGGAGGGAGAAACGCGTACACACGCACGCTCACACACACACACCTGAACAGATGAAATGTTAATAATTCACCCAGGTGGCTTTAAAGTGACAAGCAGGCTGGCTAGAATGTTTTTTGCCAAATTCTGGGCAAATCCTTTCCAGTCTATGTGAAAATAGTAGCGGACAAGGCCCGGAATGGGGTTGTTGATTGTATACGTTCTACCTTCTTAAAAATTTTTTTTTACTGTATTTATTGAACGCTTACTGTGTGCCAGGCACTGCTCTAAATGCTGGGTTAGGTACAAGCTAATCAGGCTGGACACAGTCCCTTGTCCCACGTAGGGCTCACAGTCTTAATCCCCTTTTTACAGATGTGGTAACTTAGGCACAGAGAAGTGAAGTGACTTTCCCAAGGTCACACAACAGACAACTGGAGGAGCCGGGATTATTCATTCATTCATTCAATCGTATTTATTGAGCGCTTACTGTGTGCAGAGCACTGTACTAAGCGCTTGGGAAGTACAAGTAGAACCCAGGTCCTTCGAACTCTCAGGCCCGTGCTCTTTCCGTTAAGCCACGCGGCTTCTCTGTGTTGAACAATCTGTGTTGTATCTGCCCCTCCTGGCATTTTTTGAATATTTGGGGGGTTGGGGGGGCGGAGGATGGATTTTTTTTAAAAAAAAAACCTCATTGAGCTTCAGAGCTTCCAATAATTCATTATGAGAATTGGACTCAGGAATTCCAAGTATGCTGTTTTTACAGTTATACAACCTCTGTAGAAAGCCACGTCTGGGGAGGGTCAGGGAAGAGGCGTGAGGGAGCAGTACCATGGAAAAACATCCCCGCTGGTTAAGTTGGTTATGTTTTTTATTTAGCATTTTGCCTAGCTGTAATGCTAAGGGCACTGGAAATAACCGTATGCTAGACGACTGAGCTTTTCTGAAGACATGTGGATTTATTTTAAGTCATTTCTTCAGAAATGAATAATATCTTCCACTTGGGCATGGTGCTGAATATGGAAGGACCCATAAATCCAACCTGAGTCTTTGGACAACGTAAGGAGTCTCCTCCTGCTTTCTGCAGCCAGAGGAATCGGCACCACTAGAATCTGGAGGTTTAGGGAATGGGAAGTCATTCAGCTGGTTCGAATGGGTCTCTCTGCTTGTAAGGAGGGTGCTGAGACCCCTGTTTGGACGTCCAAAGAAAAAGGACCCGGTTTGTCTCCATTGTTTGGAAAAATCCCCCAACTGTTCTAGTTTTTGTTTTTGGAGGCCGTTTTTAAAAACACACACAAGCACAAACAAATTCTGGGCTGAAACTTGCTGCTGGGTTACATCAGACATATTGTGTAAACAAACAATGGATTTTGGCAACCGGCACATCTCCAGAAGCGGTTGAACTGTACACAATATTCCTTCTAATTTTTGTAGAGGTTGAACCGTCATCATGAGTTTTCATAAAGCAAACGGAAGGAGCATGTCTGTGTTAACAAACCCGTCTAGGTCATGGAAGATTCCCACTTGTGAATGAGAAAATGGGAGGATAATAAAGCAGACTGTCACCAGGTAGAAACCCCATCCTCTGATCCCTAAGACGAGAACTCTGTTTCCTGTAACTCTTCAATCAGCTTAGTTAACTCATGGAGTCACACTTTCCTTTCTGAGTTTGCCCAACCATGACAGCATGGATGCTGTTCCTCTGAGTTATTTATTTATTTTTCTGAGTAGTTCTAGTTCACCACTCCCAGCCTGTGACAGTTAGGGCCTTGATACCCGTGGCCTAGAAGAGAAATACTTCCTGATTTAGCTTGCTATTTAGGAGACCTTTCAGCTCATCAAGTAGAAAAATTAGGATTTAATTGGAAATTGTTCTTGGGAAGGGATGGACACTGTTTCTTTCATTTTCCCTATTACAAAATGCTTCATCACCCCAATTGTTAAATAATGTTGAGCCCAATTTGGCCCCCTGGGGTAGGGAGAGAATGGATTGTCTTAAATATAGGAAGAAACTTTTCACGGACTAAAGCAAGAAGGGAATTCACTGCCCTCACCCATACAGTGCTCTACATAGGAGAGGGTTAATCAATCAGTCATATTTATTGAGCGCTTACTGTGTGCAGAGCACTGTACTAAGCGCTTGGGAAGTACAAGTTGGCAACAATATAGAGACAGTCCCTACCCAACAGTGGGCTCACAGTCTAGAAGGGGGAGACAGAGAACAAAACCAAACATATTAACAAATTAAATAAATAGAATAGATCTGTACAAGTAAAATAAATAGAGTAATAAATATGTACAAACATATATACATATACTCCCAATTTTGCCTTGAAATGTCCCCAGTGGCACACGGCACCTTCCGTGGGATCACTGGGGATGGGCCTGGGACTTGGTGTAGGGTAAGGAACGGTGTGAAACTGTAAGACTGTCAGCTCGTTGCGAGCAGAGGCTGTGATTACTAATTCTGTCACACTGTACTCTCCCAAGTGCTAAGTACGGTGCTCTGCACGTAGTAAGTGCACAATAAATATGATCGTTGGAAGCCTGCTGCTGCTTAAAAGTGACTCAGAGGGGCGGCAGAACAGAGGGAGCACTAGAGTACAGCAGGCTGAGCAGGGCTTCTCCTTCCAAGATGAATATCCATGCAGTTCAGAGGCCTTCTCCCTGTGCCTCGATCTCACCTGTCTCACCGCCAACCCCTGTCCCACGCCTTACCTCTGGCCTGTAACACCCTCCCTCCTCAAATCTGACAGACAATTACTCTCCCCCCCTCCCTTTCAAAGCCTTAGTGAAGACCCATCTGCTCCAAGAGGCCTTCACAGAATAAGCCTCACTTTTCCTCATCTCCCACTCCCTTCTGCATCACCCTGACTTGCTTCCTTTGCTCTTCCCCCCGACCCCACTCCCTGCCCCACAACATTTATGTATATGTCTGTAATTTTATTTATTTATATTGATGTCTGTCTCCTCCCCTGTAGACTGTGAACTCATTATAGGCAGGGGTTGTCACTCTTTATTGCTGTATTGTTTAGTACAGTGCTCTGCACACAGTAAGCGCTTAATCGATACGATTGAATGTATGAATAAATGAAAGAAAAGGTAACTCTGTCTGCCACCTGAAGCTCCTGAGAGTGGGTAACTGTGCCCTTCTTCTGGGACCCTTTGCTGGACGAGACCAGCTCCAAACTTCATTTGTCTCTTGACCTTTCTTTCCCTATCACTGGGGGTGGCAGGGGGGAATTATGACTGACTACAGTGTCGTTAGTTCCCAGTTACCTCTCCATGACTGAGAATATTATTATCGGGTTAAGCTCAAGCATCCTCCCTGGAAGCCACTGAATTCTAACCAGGATGTTGACCCTATAATAAATTATCCAGTCAGTGGAAGACGTGATGATGGTAACAGAATCAGTGGACCTGGGCTCTAGTCCTAGCTCCATCACTTGCCTGCTGTGAGACCTTGGGCAAATCACTTAACTTCTCTGTGCCTCAGTGTTCTCATCTGTAAAATGGGGACTAAATATCTGTTTAACATTCCCCATAGACAGAGCACCTCGTGTGGGTCAGGGACCGTTTCCCGTCTGTTCGTTTTGTACTGACCCCAGTGTTTAGCATGGTGCTTGGCCCAATGTAAGCATTTAATAAATACCATCGTCATACGTATAACGATCCTTCATGTTGCAAATGAGACCAGAAAGGTCTCCTCTCATGAAACACTAGATAAGGCTTTTAGTAAATATCTCATAATTGTGATAGGGTTGACTTCTAGAGGGAGCTGTGTTCTGACTTGTGCCAATCTGTCCCTCCCATTCAAGCAAAAGCTCCGTCTAGGCCAGGAATATGTCCGCGGGCTTCTATTGTACTTTTCCAATTTCTGCTGTGTAACCTTGGGTAAGTCACTTAACTTCTCAGAGCCTCAGTTACCTCATCTGTAAAATGGGGGTGAAGATTGTGAGCCCCACGTGGGACAACCTGATCACCTTGTATCCTCCCCAGCGCTTAGAACGGTACTTTGCACATAGTAAGCACTTAACAAATGCCATTATTATTATTATTATTATTATTATTATTATTATTATTTTTCAAAGCATTACTCTGTGTGAAGCATTGGGATAGGCACAAGAAAAGCAGTTCAGACACAGTCCCTGCACTACATGGGGCTCACCATCTAAGAGGGAGGGAGAGCAGGTATCTTATCCCCATTTTACAAATGTGGAAACTGAAACACAGTGGCTAAGTGACTTGCCCAAGTCACAAAGCAAACGAATGTCTGAGCTGGGATTAGAACCCAGGTCTCCTGACTTCAAGACCCATGGTCTTTCCACTATTCATTCATTCATTCAATCGTATTTATTGAGCGCTTACTGTGTGCAGAGGACTGTACTAAGCGCTTGGGAAGTACAAGTTGGCAACATATAGAGACGGTCCCTACCCAACAGCAGGCTCACAGCTTAGTGCACTGTACCCCGTGCATGCTCAACAAATACCAATATTACTGCTACTACTTTAAGAATTTAAAATATCATTATAAAACTAGAAATTTGGCTCTTTTGACCCTATCAGATTTAGGGAATTCTCTGCTTGACAAATTTGGAATGAGGTAACTATTTGACTGAATGATCCAAATGACCTTGCCCAATTGTATTCTTCTGGCAGAATTTTGATTTATCAAAAATCTGCAGGTGGCTTCTTCTCAAATTCGTTTTTCAAATCTGAGCCGTAGGAATTCGGGATAACTTGTCAACTTGGGTGGCTCTGGTGCCGTTTTTCAAGGAAGTCTTCCAGTCACACTGAAGATCAAGGACATGAAAGCTTTAGTCAGATCTGAGCACATTAAGCCCGATTCTAAACTCTGGCCCTTCTGGAGGAAGCAGGGTGGATCAGCGTCGTGCTTGGCTTTTTTGCTGGGATTTATGGGCAAGGAAGAGAAGGGCTGCCAGGCAGCCTCTCCTGAGCATCCCCTGGGTGAGAGCAGGGTCCAGCCACTCCACCAGCTGCCCTGGATTTCAAAGACCACTCATTTATCCCAATTTTCCTGGAGCTGGAAGCGTGAGTCCTGAGCGAGTGTGACACCCTGCCGGTGTCACCCATACCTAACGTAAAGCTCCACTTCTTGGGCAGGAGCTGGAGGCTATTTTCGCCTTTCCCTCTCACTCGTTGGAAATTTTTCATTATCCAACTTCAAAAGGTAATGAAACTCTGCCAAATTTATCAGGGGAGAAAAACGCCCCTCTCCCCTTCCACCCCAAACTCCAGAGATTGCATCCAGATTACCCTCCCTCTGCCCACATCCCACAGTTTCTGATATCTCTTTCTCCAGAGATTTTGCTTTTTCTACAGAAAAGCATGAGTCTGGTAATCAGAAGACCAGGAAAATGGAATACCTCCCACGATGAGAAGCAAGTAACAGAGGGTGTTCAGAAGCAGAGGGGATTGTGTCACTGGCATGGGAGGCTCAACAGTTGGATTTTTATTTTTTTTTAATGGTATTTGTTAAGCACTTACTATGTATCCAGCACTATTCTAAGCACCGGGGTAGATAGAAGCTAATCAGGCTAGATACAGTCCCTGTATCATATGGGGCTCACAGTTTGAGCAGGAGGGAGAAGAGGTATTGAATCCCCATTTTGCAGTTGAGGCAACAGGTACTGAGAAGTGAAGTGACTTGTCCAAGGTCACACAGCAAGCAATTGGCAGAGCCAGAATTTTTTTTTAATATGGTATTTGTTAAGCGCTTACTAGGTGCAAAGCACTGTTCTAAGCGCTGGGGAGGTTGCAAGGTGATCAGGTTGTCCCACGGGGGGCTCACAGTTTTAATCCCCATTTTACAGATGAGGTAACAGAGGCACAGAGAATAATAATAATAATGGTATTTGTTAAGCACTTACTATGTGCAAAGCACTGTTCTAAGCGCTGGGGAGGATACAAGGTGATCAGGTTGTCCCACGTGGGGCTCACAGTCTTATTCCCCATTTTACTGATGAGGTAACTGAGGCCCAGAGAAGCAAAGTGACTTGCCCAAAGTCACACAGCTGACAATTGGCAGAGCCGGGATTTGAACCCATGACCTCTGACTCCCAAGCCCGGGCTCTTTCCACTGAGCCACGCTGCTTCCCTGGTAGGTAGGTAGTGGTAGGTAGGTAGATTTCCCTAGCGCTCAGATCCAGTTTATGTGTGGCAAGCACTCAGCCAGCAGATTTGCCTCCCAATAAGCTCCTGCTTGGGGGGAAATCAGTCAGAGAAGGAGGTGGGAGGGGCCGATCGTAAACCAGCGTTTTAATCGGAGGAATCTGAATAACAAAGGCTTCCTGGAAGCCTTTCATTTGCCAAGAGAATAGTGGATAAGTGGATAAACCAACGGCACACCTATCCTGTAATAATATTAATAATGATGGCATTTATTAAGCGCTTACTGTGAGCAAACCACTGTTCTAAGCGCTGGAGAGGTTACAAGATGATCCGGTTGTCCCACGGGGGGCTCCCAGTCTTAATCCCCATTTTACAGATGTGGTAACTGAGGCACAGAGAAGTTAAGTGACTTACCCAAAGTCACCCAGCTGACAATTGGCAGAGCTGGGATTCGAACCCTTGACCTCTGACTCCAAAGCCCAGGCTCTTTCCACTGAGCCATGCTGCTTCTCTACTCTGTACCCCCACTAAACGCTTCCCCTGGAGGTCTGAAAGGGTTAATGCTTTTTTAGGCGCATTGCCAGGGAAAACTGAGCTCCCTTTTAACCAAGCCAAAGCATAGTAATAATAATGGTATTTGTTAAGCACTCACTATATGCCAAGCACTGGGGTAGATACAGGGTAATCAGGTTGTCCCACGTGGGGCTCACAGTTTTAATCCCCATTTTACAGATGAGGTAACTGAGGCACAGAGAAGTTAAGTGGCTTGCTCAAGGTCACACAGGAGACAAGCGGCGGAGTAGGGATTAGACCCCCTGGCCTCTGACTCCCAAGCCAGACTCTTTCCATTAAGCCACCCTGGGGATGTGGGGATTCATTCATTCAATCAATCGTATTTATTGAGCGCTTACTGTGTACAGAGCACTGTACTAAGCGCTTGGGAAGTACAAGTAGCGAGGTAGAACATCATTTGACTGTGCAAGATTTCCCTGGAAAATTCTGGGCTTTTCTATCTCTCTGAGACTTAGTGTGCCATTTCCCAAAGCCATCAATGTGAAAGTGGGGCGGTGGGAATTGCAAGCCCTGGAGATTGACTCTACAGTAGCGGTGGCGACAGCCCTATCCTCTGGTGGAGGGGCACCTCAAGATGAAACCTCAAGCTTGAGGGTCTAGAAAGAACAAATTCTTATTTTCTAGCTTTCTAGCGTTCTCTTTCTCTGCTAATTTCTGTAACAAGGTGCGATCGGCCCTTGATTCCTACGCCGTTACGAGTTTGGAGATGGTGTACGGCAGAAAGACGTAGACTTGCCTCAGCTCATTTGGTCCTCCCCTTAACCGACATTTCCTGATGCAGTCCATTTGTACGGTGTTTTGAGTGTCTGTTACTATGTAATTTGATACAGTTGCTGGTCAAAGAAAACACTAAAGCTTATTGTCTCATTTCAAAGCATCTTAAATTATTTGTATTCAGCCTAAAGAATATATCCAGTTGTGAGTGTGCCTTTTTACTTGCAGCAAGGCAGTAAAACAGATGGCTTTGGCAGGCAGTTCTCTCACATAACCTGTTCGCAAACCAGCCGTCTTGTCTGACAAGAATTATCCAGAAGCATGTGTACCGATCTGTGTAAAATGGAGAGCTACTTCACTTCACAACTGTCTCAGTCATCAAGAACTGAAATCATACAACCATTTCACATCTGAACTGCGGCACCCGGGCTCTGACTTCGTCAACCAATCAACAACCCCAGAATGCATTAAGCATTTACAATGTGCAGGGCTCCGCAGAGGAGAGAATACATCAAGATGAAGGCATACCCAGTCCCTGCCTCTCAAGGGGTATACAGTCGAAATGGGAGAAGATACAGATGGCAAAGAAATCGAGAAAATGGACAGACTAATGGATTAAATATAGCAATTGTTGTACTGTTCTTTCCCGAGCACTTAGTACAGGGCTCTGCACACAGTAAGCGCTTAGTAAATACGGTTGAATGAAGAGCGAAGGAGAAGAAAAAGGATATTCGCTATAACAATTCCTCCTTGTCTGAGCCTCTGAATCGTCGTAGCGCCAGACTGGGCTGTCTACGGACAAGCTGCCGTCGACAACCTTCTTATCGTTCCAAGGATTATTCAGAGGCCTGATTCTGGCGGTGTCTTGCAGGAAGCTATGGGTGACCCCAGGGGTGGAGAAGCTCCATTGTCACACGCTACTAGCCACCCTCCACTCCGGCACTCCCCAGACACCCTTTGGATATTTGCCCAGTGACAAGTGGGGTAAGCTGCCCTTTTCAAGAGGATGGAGGTTCCTAGTAGCCCCTCTGCCCTTTCCCTAAGCCCTCCGCCCCTCAGTAATGTCACCCAGGATGTCCCAATTTTTCAAAAGTCCCACCCTTCTAGGTAGCCTGGTGTCATGAAAATGTGCTTGGTCTACTGGGGGAGATAGTCTAGTGTAATGTGGTAGCCTTTTAATCCGCAAGCTTCAAGTGGGACAGGGAATGCGTCTGACATGATCATCTTGTATCTACCCCACTGTTCAGTACAGTTCTTGGCCCATAGTAAACGTTTCATAAACATCACAAGTACTATCACCGGGAGCACAGTTACCTAGTGGGATGGGACTGAGCGTTTCTCGGACCTAAATGATGTGGTAATCTGTGATTTGGGAGAGCCAAAGGAATGAGTGTTTTTCTAGCCAAGCATTCCAAATCCAATTTCCTAACTACCATATCGTGTAACTCAGAAACAGAAGAATGAAAACACAGTGGAATATATGCAGGATCTCTACTTGTTTGTGCCTTGACTATTGCATCATCTTCTTTACAGACCTCCCTGCCTCCAATCAATCAATTGTATTTATTGGGCACTTACTGTGTGCAGAGCATTGTACTGAGCACTTGGGAAAGTACAATATACCAATAAAAGAGACACATTCCCTGCCCACAGAGAGCTTCCAGTCTAGAAGGGGGAGACAGACATTAATATAAATAAATAATGGATATGTGCTCAAGTGCTGTGGGGCCAGGAGGGGGTGATGAATAAAGGGAACAAAGTGTGACGGAGAAGGGAGTGGGAGAAAAGCAAAAGAGAACTTAAGGAAAGCCTCTTAGAGGAGATGTGCCTTCAATAAGGTTTTGAATGGAGGGAGAGTAATTGTCTGTCAGATATGAAGAGGGAGTCCCTTCTAGACTGTAAGCCCGTTGTTGGGTAGGGACCGTCTCTATATGTTGCCAACTTGTACTTCCCAAGCGCTTAGTACAGTGCTCTGCACACAGTAAGTGCTCAATAAATGCGATTGAATGAAAAGAGGGAGGGCATTCCAGGCCAGAGGAGAGGTCGGTGGTGAGATAGACGAGATCAAAACGAGATCAAGGTACAATGAGAAGGTTGGCACTAGAGTGTGCCGGCTGGGTTGTAATGAGGTGAGGTTGGGGAAGTGGATGGGCAACGACTGGAGGTTCTTGAGGAGTCGAGAACCGTGGACTGAACGCCTTTGTAAAAAAATGATCTGAACAGCAGAGTGAAGAATGGAGAGACAGGATGAGGTCAGCAAGGAGGCTGATCTGGTAATCAAGGTGGGCTAGGAAAATTGCTTGGATTAACATGGTAGTAGTTTGGATGGAGAGGAAAGGGTGGATTTTAGAGAGGTAGTGAAGGTTGAACCAATAGGATTTAGCAATATATTGAATATGTGGGTTGAGTGAGAGAGAGGAGTCAAGGATGATGCCAAGGTTACGGTCTAGTGAGACAGGAAGGATGGTGGTGCTGTCTACAGTGATGGGAAGGTCAGGGGAAGGGCAGGGTTTGGGTGGGAAGATGAGGAGTTCTGTTTTGGGCACATTACGTTTGAGATGATGGCAGAACAGACAACTAGAGATGTCTTGAAGGCAGGAGGAGATGTGAAACTGCAGAGAGGAAGACAGATCAGGGCTGGAGATGTAGATTTGGGAATCACCTGCATAGAGGCTGTAGTTGAAGCCATATGAGTATATGAGTTCTCCAAGGGGGAGTGGGTGAATATGGGGAATAGAAGGGGTCCTAGAACTGAACCTTGAGAGACGCCCACAGTTACGGGGTGGGAGGCAGAGGAGGAGCCCACAGAAGAGATTGAGAATGAGCAGTCAGAGAGATGAGGAGAACCAGCAGAGGATGGTGTCAGTGAAGCTGAGGTTGGATAATGTTTCCAGGAGAAGGGGATGGTTAACAGCGCTGAAGGCAGCTGAGAGATTGAGGAAGATTAGGATGGTGTAGAGGCTGCTGGTTTTGGCAAGAAGATCTTTTGTGACCTTTTAGAGGCCAGCTCCTGTGGAGTGAGGGGGTCAAGGAGAAAATTGGAGGAAAGGAACTTGAGACGGTTAGCTCAAGGAGTTTGGAGAGGAATGGTAGGAGAGAGACGGGGCAATAACTGGAGGGAACTGTGGCATCAAGGGAGCATTTTTTTTAGGATACAGGAGACATGGACATGTTTGAAAGCAGTGGGGAAGAAGCCACTGGAGAGCAAACAGTTGAAGATGGTGCTTAGGGAGGGGCAATTCTCTCCCTTCTCCACTCTATACTTCACTCTTCAGCCTGGATCATTTTTTCTTAAACAGTGTTCTGTGCACATCTCCCATCCAATTTTCAGGACAACATGGGGCAATATGCATGATCAGAAGTTCAGTTGGCAGGTCTACACTTCTGCAGCCAGTGAAATTTTCCTTTTCCCGTAGGAGTGTAGGTGAGTAATAAGGAGCAGTCACTTGACTTCTCTGTGCCTCAGTTTCCTCATCTGTAAAAACAAATGAAGATAAAAATACCCGTTCTCCCTCCCCCTTAGACTGTGAATGTGAGGACAGGGACTGTGTTCGACCTGATTGCCTTGCATCTACTGCAGAGCTTAGCACAGTGCCTGGACCGTAGAAAGCACTTAATAAAAACCACCATTATTATTAGTTATCCAGAGTGCACAGCTGAGTGCATGGTCCACCCCCCAGGGCCTGTAATGGAGGAAGTGGGTGCAGGAAGCGCGTGGCTCAGTGGAAAGAGCCTGGGCTTTGGAGTCGGAGGTCATGGGTTTGAATCCCAGCTCTGCCAATTAGCTGTGTGACTTTGGGCAAGTCACTTCACTTCTCTGGGCCTCAGTGACCTCATCTGGAAAATGGGGATTGAGACTGCGAGCCCCCTGTGGGACAACCTGATCACCTTGTAACCTCCCCAGCGCTTAGAACAGTGCTTTGCACATAGTAAGCACGTAATAAATGCCGTTATTATTATTATTACTATGATTATCTTCCAGCTGGCTCAGCCTGGGTAGTACGGATTAGAAGACGCGCGATTGCTTCCCCGTCACCACTTTTTCTGTCCAAGATAAGTTCCTGCATCTTACATTCTTGCTCAAATTTTCCAGCCCGTGGAAACACCTCATGAAATGAAACCCTAACAGGGCCGGTCCCAGCCCCTTTTCTGTTGCATCCCTACCATAATCCTACCATACCGTGACTCTGCCGAAACCCATTTCCAGCCCTGAGACGGTGCATTTGTGGGGCTTTGTCGGCCAGCCTCGGCTAGCGCTGGTCAGTGCTTGGAACGGCGCCTGGCACGTAGTAAGCACTTAACAACCACCATAATTATTATTGTACTCTCCCAAACACTTAGTGCAGTGCTCTGCACACAGTAAGTGCTCACTAAATACGACTGGTTGGTTAGGGGACGGGAACTATCTATGCCGAGGTATCACAGCCTCAATGTCTCCCCGGCTAGATTACAAGCTCCTTAAGGGCAAGGATCATGTCTACTAACTCTACTGGGCTCTCTGAAGCACTTTGTACAGTGCCCTGTGCACAGTAGATGCCCCTCAAATGCTATTGATCGATTGATTCATTGATCGTTTTAATGGCCACTTGATGCCAGTCAACAGCGAGCTCTCAGCACATAGGCTGATTTTCTTAAAAATACACCCCCAGGGCTCTTCAGCTGATCACTGATGGCAGGTTAGGTCCCCTAAGTCCTACGGGGGTCTGGAAGTTTGACTTTGAAATACAGAGAAGAGGAGAGAGGAGAAGAAGCATGGCCAAGCAGAAAGAGCGCGGTCTTGGCAGTCGGAGGACGTGGGTTCTAATCCCGACTCCGCCACTCGTCTGCTGTGTGAACTTGGGCAAGTCACTTCACTTCTCTGGGCCTCAGTTACCTCATCTGTAAAATGGGGATTAAGGATGTGAATCTCATGTGGGACCTGATTACCGTGTACCTACCCCAGCACTCAGTACAGTGACTGGCACATAGTAAGTGCTTAACAAATACCGGCCTGGAATGCCTTCCCTCCACACATCCACCAAGATGGCTCTCTTCCTCCCTTCAAAGCCCTACTGAGAGCTCACCTCCTCCAAGAGGCCTTTCCAGACTGAGCCCCCTTTTTCCTCTCCTCCTCCCCATCCCCCGTGGGGATGTGAGCCGCCCCGTGGGACAACCTGATCACCTTGTAACGTCCTCAGAGCTTAGAACAGTGCTTTGCACATACTAAGTGCTTAATAAATTCTATCATTATCATTATTATCTCCCCAACCCTACCTCCTTCCCCTCCCCACAGCACCTGTATATATGTTTATACAGATTTATTACTCTATTTTACTTGTACGTATTTACTATTCTATTTTGTTAATGACGTGCATCGAGCTTTAATTCTATTTGTTCTGACAACTTGACACCTGTCGACGTGTTTTCTTTCGTTGTCTGTCTCCCCCTTCTAGACTGTGAGCCCGTTGTTGGGTAGGGACCGTCTCTATATCTTGCTGACTTGTACTTCCCAAGCGCTTAGTACAGTGCCCTGCACACAGTAAGCGCTCAACAAATACGGTTGAGTGAATGAATGAAATACCATAAAAAAGGGGGAGCGGGGGACACAAAGGGCCAGAGACAGGATGATGTCCTGGGATGGTCAGGAAACTCTTGAGTCAGGAGATCCCGAGTCAGCCCAGGATAATTCGGTGTTAAGTCTTTAGGGGATCTAAGTGGTCTCTTCCACTTGGCATTTGGGGTTCTCACAAGGGCCCCCAGAGAGGTGAAGGGTCTCTGCATTGCCGGGTAGGATTTCTGCCTTTCTACAGGGTGTACAAGAGTTTTCCCGGAGAATTCTGGTATGCATCCTAGGTGTGCCCCCTCAAGAGCCAGGCCACATCTCTGGTAGCATGGCATAGTGGATAGAGCACAGGCCTGGGACTTAGAAGGATGTCATGGGTTCTAATCCCAATTCTGCCATTTGTCTGCCGTGTGACTTTGGAAGTCACTTCATCTCTGTGCCCAAGTTACCTCATCGATAAAATGGGGATTGAGACTGTGATCCCCACGTGGGACAGGGAGTGTGTCCAACCCGCTTTGCTTGTACCCACTCCAGCGCTCAGTACAGTGTCTGGCACATAGGACTTAACAGATACCACTTATCATTATTTATTATTGGGCTATTCTGCATGCACACAAACTCTGGGGGTGCGCTCTGAGTTGCAAGGAATCAACCCTTCGCTTCCATCCAAGTGCGAACCGTTCAGGTGCATGCAGTTACGATGTATTCGAGCCACCGAACCTGCATAACCTGCCCTACGTAGGTTTTGTGTCCCCCGGGCAATCAATCTTAACCCTCATACAGAAGTCTTTGAAGGGTAATGTGGTCACAGTGACCTGTTTAGGAAAATTTCCCATCCATTTTGCCAAGTAATCTCTATATCTTCTAAATCCATTTGTAAAGGCTCTGTATGAAAGAAGTTAAAAAGGGAAAAAAAATCCCCTGAGAGAGTGAGGGATTCTAGCCGTGTGACATCCCCAGATTTCGATGAGAACGGCTCAGCTTAAACCTGGGTATTGCTTTGACTGCTCATCCCACCGTGTCTTTAATGAGGAAGGGGAAAGGCAGCTATAAATATTTATAACTGGACTAATATTTGTCTTAGCAATATTTCTTAAGGGGATGGAAGGAGACTAAACTTTCATATTTATTTGCAGCCTGTTTTTACTGAACTCCCACTTATCCCTTGGGTGCAAGGAATTATCACATAAGAAAGGTGGGAGGTGCAGAAGGGGATGAGAGCCAAAAATCTGTTCTCATGACCCCCTCCAACACCCTTGTTTTATTACTGAAAAAAAGTTTTAATTCCTGCCCTGATGATTCCCGGAGACACTAAAAGCACCAGAAACTAGTAACATGCCAAAACACCTGCCGTGAGGTCTTCAGAGACGCTATCATGCAGCTTCCCGAGATCTAAATGTTCAGTAGCCACTGTCCAGTTCCTATTTCCAACCAGACGTGTATGAATTACAGGCATTTCTGGGGGGGGATGCTTCTGCAAAGGGCTTTTTTCCTTTATGTAAAAAAAAAAGTGTAGAAAGCATGCTGTACAAAATAATTCATCAAGGTTATTCCTCATGGGGAGTATTTTCCTCTCCCTCTTAAACATACCTTTATAAAAATGCATTAAAATGTAAACTTTTCCCCTCATGCGCTATAACTGTTAACCATCATATGTTTTTTCGCAGATGCTATATAATTAGTACATTAAAAGGGCTGATGTCAGTCAGGCAATCTAGAAAGGTTTCCTTCTCTAATCCTGTTGCAATCAGATAGGATTCAGTTAGAGACAATGTGCTAATCAAAGCTGCTGTATCAATCAATAGTATCGTGGCTTAGTGGAAAAACTCCGGCTTGGGAGTCAGGAGACCTGGGTCCTAATTCCGGCTCTGATGCTTGGCTGCTCGGTGAAGTTAGCCAGCTCACTTGAATTCTTTGTGCCTCAGTTTCCTCATCTGTGAAATAGAGATTAAATTATCTGCCCTCCCTCCCGCCGCTTAGATGGTAAGGCAGGGATTGGGTCCAATCTGATTATATCTCCCCCTTCTAGACTGTGAGCCTGTTGTTGGGTAGGGACCGTCTCTATATGTTGCCAACTTGTACTTCCCAAGCGCTTAGTACAGTGCTCTGCACACAGTAAGTGCTCAATAAATACGACTGAATGAATGAATGAATGAAATATTATCATTTATTGAGCAGCTGCTGTGTGCAGAGTACTGTACTGTCTCGGGAGGGTATAACACTCTGAGACAGAATTCCTGTCTTCAAGGAACTTGCAATCTAATGGTGGAGGCGGGAAGACACAAATTATTTACCAATAGTGGGAGGAGGGAAGAGAACAATGCTATTCCTGCTGTGATAGCAGGAGGATGGCAGCATAAATAGATGAATACATAAACAACTATTAACATAGATTGAAATACACCTAGGCCAAGGGTGGTGAGACTGTGAGCCTGCTGTTGGGTAGGGATTGTCTCTATCTGTTGCCGAATTGTACTTTCCAAGTGCTTAGTACAGTGCTCTGCACACAGTAAATGCTCAATAAATACGATTGAATGAGTGATTGAGAGTACAGATGTAAGTGCGAAGGGGAGTTGTTGGATGGACGTGATCTGGGAAGGTGGACATTAATTGGGAATGACTCCTGGAGGAGCCCGTTTTGGGCAGGGAATATGTCTACCAACTCTGTTGTATTGTACTCTCCCAAGTGCTTAGTATAGTGCTCTGCTCACAGTAAGTGCTCAATAAATATGACTGAATGAGTGATTGAGTGTACAGATGTAAGTACGAAGGGTAGCTGTTGGATGGACGTGATCTGGGAAGGTGGACATTAATTGGGAATGACTCCTGGAGGAGCCCGTTTTGGGCAGGGAATGTGTCTACCAACTCTGTTGTATTGTACTCTCCCAAGTGTTTAGTATAGTGCTCTGCTCACAGTAAGTGCTCAATAAATACGACTGAATGAGTGATTGAGTGTACAGATGTAAGTGTGAAGGATAGTTGTTGGATGGACGTGATCTGGGAAGGTGGACATTAATTGGGAATGACTCCTGGAGGAGCCCGTTTTGGGCAGGGAATGTGTCTACCAACTCTGTTGTATTGTACTCTCCCAAGTGCTTAGTATAGTGCCCTGCTCACAGTAAGCACTCTGGCGTGGATAGAGTGGATAGGGCATGAACCTGGGAGCCAGAAGGTCATGGTTTTAATCCCGCCTCCACCACTTGTTTGCTGTGTGACCTTGGACAAGTCATTTCACTTCTTTGTGCCTCAGTTACTTCATCTGTAAAACGGGGATTGAGACCGTGAGCCCCACATGGGACAGGGACTGTGTCCGACTCGATTTGCTTCTGTCCACCCCAGCGCTTAAAAATAATAATAATACTAATAATGGTATTTGTTAAGCACTTAATAATAATAATAATGGTGGTATTTATTAAGTGCTTACTATGTGCAAAGCACAATGTGCCAAGCACTTTTCTAAGCGCTGGGGTACATACAAGGTTATCAGGTTGCCCCACATGTGGGGCTTAGTACAATGCCTGGCACATAGTAAGTGCTTAAGGAATACCACAATTATTATTATCATTATTAAATACCATCGATTAATTTGAAGCGGTGGGTTTTCAGGCGGATTTTGAAGATATGGAGAGCTGGGGTTTGGCAGATTTTAGTGGGGAGGCTCGGGGGGGAGCCTAATGGCAAAAATGAGTGACAAATGCAGAAGTAATTTTGCCCGTCCCTCCACCTGCCACCATCCTCTCCCTAAGCCCAAAGTCCTTGGTAACTAAGGCTTCAGGAGGCTGCTTCTTAGTGGTTTTTCCCATCATTAGATTGTGACATTTTTTTCTCTTGCCTGCGTGTTGAGACCCTTTTGGGGGCCTTTGGAACACTAGATTATACTACCGGGAGGCGAGAGTCTTATTTGGGCTAATCTTAAAATCCAACAGCTGCATGAACACACAACTCTCAGGGCATCAATGACCTAAGGATAAAACTGGCTACCTGCTGGCTTCCTGGTGTAATCCAAGAAGTCACCTTCAATCTCTAAAGTCTTATTTGGTTTAGAAGCAGTTGAGATTCAGCTGGGTGGTCCAGCCCCCAGGGTTTTAAAGGTTTTATCCCTGAGAGATTAAAAGTAAATGCCTTCTGGGAAATCCCACTACTCCGATACTTACTTTTCCATCCTCACCAATCGAACGGGACCTTCAGAACCTTCCAGAGTCAAGTGCAATGTTCCCTGGTGGCTTCAGACCTTGGAAGACTGGATTGAAGTCAGCAACCCCATCAGCAGTGAGGCTTTACTTTACGCAGAGCACTGTATGGAGCACTTGTCTTTCGCCATCGAGTCGTTTCCGACCCATAGCGATACCAAGGACGCATCTCTCCCAGAACGCCCCGCTCTCCATCTGCGATCATTCTGGTAGTGTACCCATAGAGTTTTCTTGGTAAAAGTACTAAAGTGGTTTACCATTGCCTCCTTCCATGCGGTAAACTTGAGTCTCTGCCCTCGACTCTCTCATTCGTTCGATTCAATCGTATTTATTGAGCGCTTACCGTGTGCAGAGCACTGAACTAAGCGCTTGGGAAGTACAAGTTGGCAACATATAGAGACGGCCCCTATCCAACAGCGGGCTTAGCTGCCCAGCATGGGTGAGTTTTGACTTGTAGCAGATTTCCTGCCACTCGCTAGCCACTGGCCAAGCTAGGAATGGAATGGGTGTACCTCTGCTTGACTCTCCCTCCCATAGCCGAGACTGGTACTAGAAATTCTCCAGTTGCAAACTCTAGACTCTAGACTTCTAGTCTGTGAGCCCACTGTTGGGTAGGGACCGTCTCTATGTGTTGCCAACTTGTACTTCCCAAGCGCTTAGTACAGTGCTCTGCACACAGTAAGCGCTCAATAAATACGATTGAATGAACGAGTGAACCTCGAGAGGTGAACGAAGTGCTTAGGAGAGTACAATCCAGTTGGTAGACATGAACCCTGCCCTCAAAGAGCTTTCAGTCTTTTTCATATGGTGGGTCCCCTCGCCGTGCTAGTGACTTAAAAGGATGCTGGTTATTGTTCCCAAGTCCCCCTCCACTCTCAGATCTTCAGTGCACTGGATTAATTCCCCATAGGTGAGCAGCTTACTCCAAGAACGATCTCCCATTCTGAGTGTCTCGGGTTACTGTGGGACCTGACCTACCTTGATGTCCGGCGTGCCTGTGTTTATGGGACGCGTTCAGCGGAAGTGGAAGAGGAAGCAGCGAAATGGCTACGGGCCCCATTAAACTGCCGGAGTGAGAAATGGATACCGGACTCGCAACATGCTGAACAGCAAAAGCCAGTCACGGGCTACCGTGAAGCCAAGGCAGTTAAGAAATTACAACAGGAGGTACAGCCCCAAGTCCAGGATACCCCTGCCTGACCACGTTGCAACGTCGGTGTGGATCAAAAACGGGTGGGGAGTGCTGAGAAATGCTCCGTTAACAAGCCATCTAGGAATTGGACCAGGAAGACTGGTTCATGTAATAATGCAAGAACATTAAGACTTCACGGTCCGGTTGACCCGCTTATTCGGGATATGAAAAGTTGCGTGTATTGGTTGCGAATGGGGCCAAGAGAAATCAGGAAGAGAATGTAACATGGAAAGGTGGTTCGCAAATCTTTCTCGGGGAAGCAATGGCCAATAGTAGGAGGTGTTGGATTTATTGTCAGGAAGACAGCTGTGGATGACATCATGTCATGCGAAATCATTTCCAGAAGATTTGTTATGTTAAAGCCGCACGCCGCTAAGCAGTGTACACTGAAATTGATTGCAGTATATGAGCCAGCTGCAATAAATGACGCTGAGAGGTATAAATGTTCCGTGAGGAACACAGAATGAGAGCAAATAATTTGGCACACACAATTATCCTGGATAATTGAAATGGTAAAAGAGAGAAAGGTAGGGAAGATGAGCAACGTATCGGTCCTTTTGGAAAAGAAACAAGAAATGAAAGAGGTGACAGGTTTGAAAGTTTGCGGGAGTGGAGAAATGTACATAGGGGATTATTTCTCTAAAAAAGCAGCAAGGCCATAAATAGACATGGAAATCACATGGACAATGAAATGGGCTATTTCTCGATTGAAGTAAGGCACACTGTATGTAGAATTTATGTGACTGGAGAGTCCATTTCCACAGTACAGTCTGACCAAAGATTTCTCCAATCACCCAAGGTAATGAATGTCACCGTGGAAAGAAGAATTAAAGCGACACATAAGATGAGAACAAATTTTGCCATCAATCTTGAGCAATTCTGAGCCGCAGGTACAGCAGAGATGTGGGAGTAGAAGTAAATACATATGAATGAAGCTATTAAAGAGTATCACAGTTATGTTGAGGAGTGGGAAAAGGAGGCCACATAGTAGTAATCAAGAACATAAAGACTGTGTCTAGCAGAAGGTCCAGTGAAACTGATGAGAGTGATGAATAATGATTAAGGAAAATAGAAGAGAGATTGGATTTATGGTGATCACCAAGGACATAGGAAGAAGAATTCTGGAAGATTGCAGCAATTATGGAGAAGAAAAGATGAAAAGGAAACAGCACTGAAACAGTAATTAGCAGTTGTACATATGTACAGAAACAGGAAAGAATAACTAGTAGGCCAAACCTGGGCAGGTATGACTGCAGTTCAATTGAGATCGATCTAAATTCTAAATTCAAGTGGAAGACTCAGGCATTAATTAATGAGGCAGAAGGCAGACCTGGTGTGTTGTCAGAAAATATGGAATTTACCATACTGAAAATGAAAACCGGAAAATCACCTGGTTCTATGGATTTACGGTGGTCCTTGGCTACAGAAAGTGTGGGCTCGACATTTTATAGATTGGGGAAAAAGTCACAAAACTGAAAATTGTCTGACATCCTTATGCTCCCAGATAAAGGTAATGCGGCCAATTAAATGGTAATATTAATGATGGGATTTATCAAGCACTAAGCACTGTGCTTACTTTCTCTCGCGACTGTAAGCTTGTTATGGGTAGGGAGTGCATCTGCTAATTCTGTTTTATAGTACTCTCCCAAGTTCTGCACATAGCAAGCTCTCAATAAATACCACTCATTGGTTGATTCTCTCCTCTCAATGCCTAACTGTCCCTCTAGGAACCCATTATGGATCTCTAGCCCAGGAATTGATCCAAACCCCTCTTGAACTTACCGGTGTTTTTGGTCAGCAGATGTTCCTACGGTAATTAATTCCACGTGCTCATTCCCTAGTTAGATGAAGTGCTTCCCCCTTGACCCAACTCTCCATTTTTTTTAATCCTGAAAACTGTCATTTAAAAAAATTAGTATGTCTTCTAATATAAAAACAGTTATAGCTACATACATAAAAATGAAATCTATAGCAGATTTCCCTTTTACTCTGACAACATTAAAAGTTGGGAAAAAACAGTAATGAAGGGGCAATAAGGACAGATGTGTCTGCCACAAAATCTCAGGGCCTTGGTGTGCCTTTCAAAATCTTTGGTGCTCCATACAAGGCTCCACAATGCTACCCCATCAGAGTATTCCTCGTTTATAGAAATGGTTTCTATTTCAGGCTTACCCTTCTCCCATGTTTTGTCAATGAGGAATACTAGTGGATATAATTCCTTTAGTTCCGGGATCCCACATTCTCCAGACAACTTTTGAAGAATGTAAGCCTCAAACTCCCAGCCCTTACTCACGCTTCTCTCACTGCTTTTCTTCTAAATGGGGTGACAACCTCACCTTGGTGACAATTGCTCTGGGCTGCCAAATTGCTCAGATTACTCTTGACAGGAGAACAATAGGAGTAATGGGGAAAGGAAGAGAAGAGACAAAAAAAAAATAAAAATCCCCCAACCCATGCTTACCTCTTTTGAGGAATGCTGAAATGAAGTTGCTGTATGTTTTAAAGTATAACAGCCGAGGTTTCAAATTCCTCAACAAATTGGGATGCGAATAGCTCTCTCTACGCAGACATACAAAATTGATAGATCTAGAAATTAAAGTCTTCTCTGTACTGCATCCAAGACATTCTTTATTTCATGCCAGATGATTTCAGCACACAAAGGTTATCTGCAAAGCTGGACACTAATTTATAAAAAAGGATTTGAAGAATTCAGTCGTTCCCAGACACCAGAGCTGAAAAGGGCAAAATAAACAAAGGCAATAAAAGCTTTTTAAAATGAATTTTACAGCAGCTTTCCTCTTTTCTTTAAACTTTGGTTTGTGTTTCAAGGGGCAACAGAGTCCCTGTGGTTTGAAGTGGTGCTGAGATGCCAAAATTCACTGGTGCAGATCCCATTGTCCCCGCTGAAGAGCGGAAAAAAAGAAGCAAGCTGGCCTTGAATACTCTCTTCCTTCATGAAGAAGCTTTCTTATGAGGGTAGATTGAAAGAGTTTGGACTCTTCATTTTGGAAAGATGCGGGCTGAGAGGAGACATGATTGATGTCTTACAAAATCATGAAAGGGGGTGGACAGGGTGAACGCAGAATTGTCCTTCCCCAAATACCACAATCCCACGATGAGAGGACACCCACTGAAGCTTGAAGACGGTGGATTTGAAACAAACAAAAGGAAACACTGTTTCACCCAGTGGGTGGTAAGCATTTGGAATTTGTCACTATAGGAAGTTGTGCAGGCTGAAAATATCGGTAGGTTAAAGAAGGTTGTGTATACATTCATGGGCTAGTATTCCATAATGTTGTAGTAGTAGTAGAGAAGCAACGTGTCCTAGTGCAAAGATCCCGGGGTTGGGAATCAGACGACCCGGGTTCTAATCCCAGCTTGGCCACGGGCCTGCTTTGTGACCTTGGGCAAGTCACTTAACTTCTCTGTGCCTCAGTTACCTCATCTGTAAAATGGGGACTAAGACTGTGAGCCCCACGTGGGACAACCTGATCACCTTATATCCTCCCCAGCTCTTAGAACAGTGCACATAGTAAGCGCTTAACAAATGCCATCATCATTATTATTATTATTATTACTACTTAGATTGTGAGCCCTGTGTGGGACAGGACCTGTATCCGATCTGATTATCTTATATGTTCCCCAGTGCGTAGAACGGTGCTTGACATTTAGTAAGTGCTTAATACCACAATTATTATTAGTAGTAGTAATTGTAGTAGAAGTAGTAATCGTAGTAGCAATACTTGCAAGCTGTGAATGTGTCTGATCTAAGTGCATCGTATCTACTCCGGTGATCAAAGCAGTGTTTAGCATATAAGTGCTAGCAAACACAAATATTAGTAGTAGTATCTCTTAGGTCCTTATTGTGTGTAGAGCACTGTCCTAAGCACTGGGGGAAAAAAAAACGCAGATGAGAATTAGACATGGTCTCTGCCCAAAAAGGGCTCACAAAATAAGAAAAGGGAGGAGAGATGGGCTGGGCCACAGGCACGTATGAAAGGTCGAAACAATAAAAACACAAAAAAATATTAAAGAGAAGGACAACAATAATAAATACAACAAGAGAGATGGAGCACTGTGTTACTAGGGAGGAAAGAAAAATACGTTAGGTATACGTTAGGATGGGTGTCAAGGAGGAGGCCGCAACACAGAGTGTTCCTCCAAACTCCCTGCTATCCCTGTCAGACGAGAATCCTAAGCTAAAAGGACTATTGGTCTTACCCTGTAATGGCATTGCTTATGTTCGTACGTTCTTTTCCCGTATGTTTTTTCAGAGATGGTATTCCCTCCTGGAATGGTGTGGTGTGGCTCCAGACAGGAAAAGTACCACGTTGTCTCCAGAAACGGGGTTTTTCCTCTTGGGTTCAGGCTAAAACATAAGCAGTGCCCACAGCTTTCTGTTTCCAGAGTTGTGATTTTCATGTTTACAAAGCATCTACTAGACACACCCGAAACACAAAGCCCTTTCCTGGCAGTATCAGTCAGTGGCTAAACCTGTCCACAAAATATGGGTACGCAGGTCTGGCCCATACCCCCCCCCCCCCTCAGGCTCCAGCAGCAACAGAGGAGAAGAGCCTGGAGACCCTCCCCCATACATTCATTCATTCAATCTTATTTATTGAGCGCTTACTGTGTGCAGAGTACTGTACTAAGCGCTTGGGAAGTACAAGTCGGCAACATATAGAGAGGGTCCCTACCCAACAACGGGCTCACAGTCTAGAAGGGGGAGACAGAAAACAGGACAAGACAGGTAGATGGGTGTCAAAATCGTCAGAGCAAATAGAATTAAAGCAATAGGCACATCATCATTAACAAAATAAACAGTAAATATGTACAAGTAAAATAGAGTAATAAATCTGTACAAATATATATATAGGTAATGTGGGGAGGGGAAGGAGGTGGGGGGGGAGAGGGAGAAGAAAAAGGGGGCTCAGTCTGGGAAGGCCTCCTGGAGGAGGTGAGCTCTCAGCAGGGATTTGAAGGCTCGGGGGGTCGCATAACTAGCCCCCACCCCTTCTGCCACAGCCATTTTCCAGTGAAAAAACTTTCCAAGATTGGAAGCTCGTTGTGGGCAGGGAAGGAACATACCTACCGTCTCCTATATAGTACTCCCCCACTCGCTTTGTACAGTCCTCTGCACACAGTAAGCGCTCAATAAATACGATTGGTTGATAGATTTGCCTATAATGCAGTAACTACCTGCCCAACCTAGGGATAGAGCCCAATGTAGCACTAAACTATAAGCTCCTCGAAGGCAGGAATCATGTTTATCAACTCTACTGTACTGTTCTCTCCCAAGCGCTTAGTGCAGGGTTCTGCACACAATAAGCTCTCTATAACAACCTTTGATTGATTGATTGCAGCTCCAGTGGGAATGGGACAGGTGCTAGTATCCTGGTGCTTACCTGGGATTCTTCCACTCTTCCACCAGACCTACATGCAGGAGTTGAGTAGCACCTCCTTCCTAATGTGATTTCAGGAAAGTAGGAACAGCTGGGGGATTTTACCCTATTTAAACAGATCGAATCAGCGGAAAAAAAGGTGGAGGTGTGAGATTTTAGAATTTGGGGGTTTGGCAACACATTACTAGCCCAGAGAAGAGCTACTGATATCAGTCGATCCGAAAACCATCTGCGAATGGATAATGATATCCCCATTTTACAGATGAAAAAACATTGACCAGGAAAAGATGATATCTTAAAGTCGGTAGCAGAACCGGTAGCCCACATTCAGGTAAGAAGCACAAATAACTATTTCTCCTTGTTCTATTTTTCAAAAAATCAGTGGCCTGAAAGGAGTTTTGTGCATTCATCTCATTCTCCCCTGGCTTCTTGCAAGCATTCCCTTAAAGCATTCCCTGTGATAGCTCATGACCATTTTCTGAAAAATCTCCAGAGGGAAGGGAAATTCCACAGCCTCCAATTGGTAACATATTCCACTCTGTCCCAGTCCTGTCAGGAAGTTCTTCCTTGTATCTCACCAAATTCCTCAGGCTTCAGTGGAAGTAGTTTCCTCTTTTTCTCTCCTTGATGGAGAACAGCTGTGCCCATCTTCGGGTTTCCTGCTCAGTTCTGAGTGCATCTTAAAAAGCCTGACATTGGAAAGGGCTTTAAAATGCCTTCACCTCCTCTGCCCTCATGTTGTGAATTACTAAAGAGGAGCAGGCAGAGCTGGTCTCATCAGTCCCCCAGTACACAACTCCCCTCTCATGTTTCTTCTGCCTAGGTTTGGTTAAGAAAGCAGAAATGTAAGCATCTCTTCCCCTTTGCCTCCGCACCCCAAACCTCCTTCTTGGTGACTCTGTCTGCTCCTTTCTGAAGGGCAGTGTCATCTAGACTGTGTCATCCCCCTTCTAGTCTGTGAGCCCACCGTTGGGTAGGGACCGTCTCTATATGTTGCCAACTTGTACTTCCCAAGCGCTTACTACAGTGCTCTGCACACAGTAAGCGCTCAGTAAATATGATTGAATGAATGAATAGTCCCCATCCAGTCAACTCTAATTTCCAAGAACTGAGCGACAGGGAAGCAGTGTGGCCTAGAGAAGCGGCATGGCTTAGTGGCTAGAGCACAGGCCTGGTGCCCAAAGGACCTGGGTTCTATTCCCGGATCTGCAGTTTATCTGCTGTGTGACCTTAGGCAAGTCATTTAACTTCTCTGAGCCAGTTACCTCATCTGTAAAATGGGGATTATGGTAGTGAGTCGCTTGTGGGCCCTGGACTGCATCCAACCTGATTAGCTTGTATCTGCCCCAGCGTTTAGTACAGTGCCTGGAACATAGTAAGTGCTTAACAAAAGACAGTATCTATAAGTTTTCATTGGTGAAGGGACTTGGTCTGTTGGCCATACTTACACAGGAGGATGGCCATAATCATCAAAAGAGCATTTCTTTATTACCGTTATTATTATCATTGCATTTACCTTTGTGCCAGGCACTCTGTGAAGTACTGGTGCCACAAAGCAGCATGGCTCAGTGGAAAGAGCCTGGGCTTTGGAGTCAGAGGTCATGGGTTCAAATCCTGGCTCCTCCAATGGCCAGCTGTGTGACTTTGGGCAAGTCACTTCTCTGGGCCTCGGTGACCTCATCTGTAAAATGGGGATGAAGACTGTGAGCCCCCCGTGGGTCAACCTGATCACCTTGTAACCTCCCCAGCGCTTAGAACATATGTTGCCAACTTGTACTTCCCAAGCGCTTAGTACAGTGCTGTGCACACAGTAAGCACTCAATAAATACAATTGATTGATTGATTAGAACAGTGCTCTGCACATAGTAAGCACTTAATAAACATCATCATCATCATTATTATTATTATAAGCACATCTACATGCAAAAGCTGTTGTTGAAACGTTCAGGTTTCTGTACCAAGTCATCAGAAGTGGACCATCCGACTGGAACTGATTCAAAATGAGATCACTGAAAACGTTGGTGTTGATACGACGCTCATCACTCACACTAATTAACTAGTAGTCCCTTGCTCAAGGTCACTCTCTCCGCTCCCTGAACTGCCAGAGTTGGGCTTTTCGGCAGCTCCCCATTTCGGCTGATTCTTGGCTCTACTGAATCTCCCATCGCTTCCCTGAGTGGACCAGAGGGAGGCCTCTTAGATCCACCTGTAAGCTCGTTATGGGCAAGGAATGTGTCTGCTTCTTGCCATACTGTACTCTCCCAAGTGCTTAGTACAGTGCTGTGCACACAGTACGTGCTCAATAAATACGATTGATTGAATGTAAAGAGCCCGACCCTGCAGTCGGTCCAATGGAAAGAGCGCTGCACTGGGGATCAGGAGAGCTGGTTCGAGGGTTATGCCATCGGGGGTAAGGTTCCTCAACAAACACACAGGGCATTCTGTGAAACAGATGTGTCTGGCGGAAATTGTGAAAAGCAGGTGGCTAATCAATCAATCAATCTTATTTATTGAGCACTTACTGTGTGCAGAGCACTGTACTAAGTGCTTGGGAAGTACAAGTTGGCAACATATACAGTCCCTACCCAACAGTGGGCTCACAGTCTAAAAGGGGGAGACAGAGAACAAAACCAAACATACTAACAAAATAAAATAAATAGAATAGATATGTACAAGTAAAATAAATAAATAGAGTAATAAATATGTACAAACATATATACATATATACAGGTGCTGTGGGGAAGGGAAGGAGGTAAGATGGGGGGCACAAAGGCTGCAGCAGCTGCCCTGGAAATTACCTCTAAGTCAAGGTGCATGGCACAGCACAATGCTGCAGCCACTTTGGCCATCAATGGGTCCTGCCGGCCAAAAACCTCGTTGCGCACTTTCATTCATTTCCTTCATTCAGTCGTATTTGCTGAGCACTTACCGTATGTGGAGCATTGTACTAAGCGCTTGGGAGGGTACAATATAACACTAAACGGACAATTTCCCTGCCCACAGTGAGCTTACAGGCTAGAGGGACTTTGCAATGTGCTGTGCCCCTACTCGCTCGTTGCACTCCAGACCCTATAACTAGCAGGGACAAGACAGAACAAGTTGTTAGCACTATAATTGATTCCTCCGTGCAGGTTCTCAGTCTTGAAGTCTCAGGACTTGGGCTCATCTGGCATTCTCAACTGGCATCCCCCCAGCTTTGAAATATAATAACAATAATAATGACATTTATTAAGCGCTTACTACGTGCAAAGCACTGTTCTAAGCGCTGGGGAGGTTACAAGGTGAGCAAGTTGTCCCACGGGGGGCTCACAGTCTTAATCCCCATTTTTACAGAGAAGTTAAGTGACCTGCCCAAAGTCACACAGCCGACAACTGACAGAGCCGGGACGTGAACCCATGACCTCTGACTCCAAAGCCCGTGCTCTTTCCACTGAGCCACGCTGCTTCTCCAAAATATTCTCAGAAGCATCTGAACCTTGAAATTAGGAGCATCCCAAGGCTGAATAATAATAATAATAATAATACTGGTACTTGTTAAGTAGTGGGGAAGATACAAGTTAATCAGGTTAGACACAGTCCCTGTCCCACATGGGGCTCACAGATTAAACAGTAGGGTGAACAGGTATTGGATCCCCATTTTACAGTTGGGGAAACTGAGGCCCAAGCAAGTAGGAGAGCTGGGATTAGGACCCAGGTCCTCTGATTCCCAGGCCCGTGCTCTTTCCACCAAGCCCATCCTCTAGACTTGTAAGCTTATTATGGGCAGGAAATGTGTCTGTTTATTGTTGTACTCTCCTAAGCACTTAGTACAGTGCTCTGCACACAGTAAGTGCTCAATAAATATGATTGAATAATAATGGCATTTAATAAGCACTTACTATGTGCAAAGCACTGTTCTAAGCACTGGAATGAAGGCTTCCCACCCTCCTCAAGAAGATAAAAGAAAGAAGAGGACAGAAAGGGAGTGACAGCAGCCAAAGAAAGGAGCACAGGAAAGTAGAAAAGCTAAAGAAAGAAAGCAGGGTGAAGGTTAGAAGCTATGACCACAAGAGGAAAGAGTGAGGCAGGAGAAATAGGATGAGAGAGGAACAGAACTCACTGTTGGCGGTGGTTGCGATGGTGGACACAGGAGACTCATCTAGTCACAGCATCCTACCGATCTCTGTTCTTTGTTTTGTCAGTGTTTTGTTTCATTTCTCCTTCTACGTCCGTTACCGATCCCCACTCCTCCTTTTTCTTATTAGATTGTGAGCCCCTTTAGGGACAGGGATTATGTCTAATTCCCACCTGTTAATTTTTCCCCTGTTCTTAGTACAACGGTCTGCACACAGTAAGCCCTTAAGAAATACCATAACTACTACTACCGGATGGGTCTTAGATGAGAAACACAGCAAAATTTGAGGGACTCAGAGAGATTGGAAGAAATCAGTGGTGGTTAGGAGGATGGAAGCCAGCTGGGAGGTTGAGAGGTGAGGCTGTGCAAACCACTAGCCTTATAATCAACTCCTTCACACAGGTTCTTGGCCCTCAAGTCCTGATCAAGAGCCGCCCATCGCTTCCAATGGGAGAGATTCCACCATCATTACTGGAGTCTGCCCTCTCTGACCAGTTGACATTTTAACAGTGCAATCGATCAGGAAATGGTATTGAATGCTTACCGTGTGCCGAGCACTGTACCACTTGGGAGAGCACAAATTTTCATTGAATCGAATTTGACCTATTGAGTCTCACCAGAATCAATTGTTGGAGTTTTTGATATTACCGATGGTTTTTTTTTTTCCCCATTGTGATCGCATGCTGCCAGGCGTGTGTACATGAGTGCATGTGTACTTTTGGAAAGTGAAGAGAAGCAAGCAGACCTGCACACATGCAAGCACACAGGCTGGTAGGCTTCATGCTTTTGAGAGGGGGGGTGTCACTTAAGGGTTGCCGCTTATTGAGCTTCTTGGGGTGACAGTTCAGCTTCCGTTGGCATCTTTAGGATGGCTCTCTGGCCGACATCCCTCCTGAACAAGAGACCCATCCTGAAATGTATCTGATGAAACCTAGGAGAGCATCCAAACGAGGAGAAAGCCAAACAGGACAGACACTGGAAAATATGAACCTTCCCCATCTCTCCCTGTCCATTTTTTTCTCTCTACAAAACCCTTCCTGAGACTGTTGACTTTAAGACTGAACTTCCAGGTCTGAACCTGGCACTGAGGATGTAAGAAAGGGGTAAAATTCTTCAGTAATACTAGTCCCGGAGATGGGTGCTGGGAAGCCTGCTTAATGCTCTTAAACCCATGTCCTCCACTTATCTTTTCTGGTCTAGATGTTTGTTCTTCTACTGTCTGCTGTGTCTATTAACATTGACTTACTGAACACCTACTGTGTGTGTTCCCATTCTCCCATTGACAGGGGAAAGGGAATTTGAATCTCCAAAAGGAAAATCCACATATGTGGATACTAAAGGTAGATGGATAAGCAAGAAAACCCTTCAGCTCTGTCCTTTTCAACAACTTAAAAATCGTCTTTTGGACCATGCCACAGCTGAATCTCTGGGCAAATGTAATAGTTAGACCCCTGACCTACCCTTACGCAGAGTGATGTCTGCTGCCGTGGAGGCCTCAGAGACACGACCATTCATTCATTCATTCAATCGTATTTATTGAGCGCTTACTGTGTGCAGAGCACTCTACTAAGCGCTTGGGAAGTCCAAGTTGGCAACATGTAGAGGCGGTCCCTACCCAACAGTGGGATCACAGTCAAGAAGGGGGAGACCACAGACTGCTCCCATCATTCTCCCCAGCAGCCATCTTACAATGTGTGCTACTGAGTGCGAGGGAACAGGGTGAAAGAGTGTGGATGGCTCCATGTAAACCATCACCACTATTGCAAAAAACAACTCAAGTGGGTGTCCTGCCGGAGGTAGGCCCTACCTTTCCAGAAAAGTGTATCTTCACGGGCAGAGTGTGTGTGTGTGTGTGTACAAGCGATTGAGGAAGCAGTGTGGCTCAGTGGAAAGAGCCCAGGCTTGGGAGCCGGGGGTAATGGGTTCTAATCCCAGCTCCGCCACTTCTCAGCTGTGTGACTTTGGGCAAGTCACTTCACTTCTCTGGGCCTCAGTTACCTCATCTGGAAAATGGGGATTAAAGCTGTGAGCCCCACGTGGGACAACCTGATCACCTTGTATCAGCCCCTCCCCCAGTGCTTAGAACAGTGTTTCGTACATAGTAAGCGCTTAACAAATGCTATTATTATTATTAAAGGCACACGCTCATGGATGCAGCCCCATCGCCTGCAAAGTGATCTTGGAGCCGAAGGACAACTCTACCTTACTGGAATATTTAACATCTGGTCTGTCTCGTGAGATCATGATTCTGAATTTAGGCTATTGCTCCTGTTTCTGTGGCAAAGGATTCTAAAGTGAAAAACAAAATAGGAATGTGGCTTCACTAAGACCAATCAGATGCAGGAGTGAGTCACCACGGGGGGAAAAAAAAGGGGTGGAGGGGGGGGAGAATTAGTAGAGGTAGAAACAAAAATGACTAGCAAAGCTTTGTTTTTTCAACTGGCCTTTGGAGAAAAGCTTTGAGGCTAGGATTTCATTTAAGTCTTCAACATAGAACTTCTCTTCCACTCCCCACCCCTAGTCATCACAGTTCGGTGCCCAAAATACACAATATGGGAATCTATGAGTCAGCCTGAAAAAAGTGAGACTGCATAATAGAATAAACTCTTTTGTGACTAATTGTGTCTCCCGAGCATGTGTTGACTAACAAGAAACTGCAAGCAGAAATTCAGACATTAGTTTCTAATACATCTTTGCTCAAAAATTCTTTGTAGTAAACGAGCTACATGTTGTTGCTGTGATTCGAACCTTATGAAAACACAAGTCTAGTCATAAAAGCAAAAGAAAAAAACACCTCAAGGAAAAACATCTTGAGCATTTTTTTCTCAGGAACAGTTCTGGGTTGATGTCATTAGAGGCTTGGTATGGAAAAGGGGGCCTCTTAATGGAGACCCTGATTGAAGAAAGGGATGAAAAAGGAGCAAGGGGAGAACATGAAGGGAGCCTGGAAATCCCATAAATCATGAGGGATTGAGCTGGGGGTGCTTATTTTTTCCAAGCATAGTGTCGATGTAAGGGAGCAGATAGTACACTGCCATACACGGAGGTGGAAATCCATAAAAGCTAAGGACGACTTCAACTCTAGGCAGAATCACCTCACGGAGAGCTCTGGTTGTTCCCTAACTGCTGAAAAGAACAAAATGAAATGGCTGATGAGATTTAGGTGAGGCAAAAAGAAATTACTGACAATAAAGAGTCTGGGCAACTGAAGTGGGTTGCTGTGGGTGATTAACCTACTTTTCTGGAGGAATTTAAATGGGTTGATTTCCATGAGATAGCCTATATAATGATAATAATAATTTTGGTATTTGTTAAGTGCTTACTATGTGTCAAGCACTGTTCTAAGCGCTGGGGGAGATGCAAGGTAATCAGGTTGTCCCACGTGGGGCTCACAGTCTTAATCCCCATTTTCCAGATGAGGGAACTGAGGCCCAGAGAAGTTAAGTGACTTGCCCAAAGTCACACAGCTGATAAGTGGCAGAGGTGGGATTAGAACCCGTGACCTCTGACTCCCAAGCCCAGGCTCTTTCCACTGAGTCACGCTGCTTCTCTAATGGAGGCAGGGGCAGGTAGATGATAAGTACCAATAATTCTAAAAGCACTACTCTTGATTTACTAAGTGCTTAGCCTTTAAGTGATGGGATAGGTACATGAAAATCAGATTGGACACACAGGGCTCATGATCCGAGGGAGGCATCCTAGCCTGATTTTACAGGCAAGGAAACCGAGACATAGTGGTTCATCATCATCATCATCAATCGTATTTATTGAGCGCTTACTGTGTGCAGAGCACTGTACTAAGCACTTGGGAAGTACAAGTTGGCAACATATAGAGACAGTCCCTACTCAACAGTGGGCTCACAGTCTAAAAGGGGGAGACAGAGAACAAAACCAAACATACCAACAGAATAAAATAAATAGAATAGATATGTACAAAGTGTAGATATGATATCTACAAAGATATGTAGATATGTACACTGTTAAGTGACTTGTCCAAAGTCACACACCACAGGGTGCAGGCCTGGGATTAGCACCCGGATCTCTGGGCTCCTTGTCCCATGCCCTTCCACTAGGCCACACTGAGACCCCTCTGCTAACCCAGTTGGGAACGCGTGAGACTCGTAATCTCAGGGTTGTGGGTTCGAGCCCTCAAGTTGGGCACAAATCCTAGAGAAGCGGTGTGGTGGAGTGGATAGAGCACGAGCCTGGGAGCCCGAAAGTCATGGGTTCTAATTCTGACTCTGCCACTTGTCTTCTGTGTGGACTTGGGCAAATAATAATAATAATAATAATGGTATTCGTTAAGCGCTTGCCATGTGCCAAGCACTGTTCTAAGCACTGGGGTAGATACAAGGTAATCAGGTTGTCCCACATGGGGTTTACAGTCTTAATCCCCATTTTCCAGATGAGGTAACTGAGGCACAGAGAAGTCAAGGCCCTACTGAGAGCTCACCTCCTCCAGGAGGCCTTCCCAGACTTGAGCCCCCTCCTTCCTTTCCCCCTCCTGTCCCCCTCCATCCCCCCTGCCTTACCTCCTTCCCTTCCCCACAGCACCTGTATATATGTATATATGTTTGTACTTATTTATTACTCTATTTATTTTACTTGTACATATCTATTCTATTTTATTTTGTTAATATGTTTGGTTTTGTTCTCTGTCTCCCCCTTCTAGACTGTGAGCCCACTGTTGGGTAGGGACCGTCTCTAGATGTTGCCAACTTGGACTTCCCAAGCGCTTAGTACAGTGCTCTGCACACAGTAAGCGCTCAATAAATACGATTATTGATTAAGTGACTTGCCCAAAGTCACACAGCCGATAAGTGGCAGAGCTGGGATTAGAATCCACGACCTCTGACTCCCAAGCCCGGGCTCTTCATTCATTCATTCATTCATTCATTCATTCAAGCCACTCTGCTTCTCTGTAATGCAAGTGAAATGCAAATCATTTCACTTCTCTGGCCCTGTTACCTCATCTGGAAAATGGGGATTGAGCCCGTGAGCCCCACGTGGGGCAGGGACTTTGTCCAACCCAATTTGCTTGTATCCACCCCAGTGCTTTAGTACAGTGCCTGGCACATAGTAAGTGCTTAACAAATACCACAATTAGCATTATTATTCTGTTGCAGGAAAATTCTTCCTCTTTCAACGCCACGCCACGTTTCTTTGGGTGTATAAGAGCCTTCTTATCTCCCCGTCTCAATCTGGGGACCTCCCTCCCTCGTTCCTGCTCTCATCTAGCAGTCACCACATTTGTTTGACTTCTGCATACTCATTCATTCAATCGTATTTATTGAGCGCTTACTGCGTGCAGAGCACTGTACTAAGCGCTTGGGAAATACAAGTTGGCAACATATAGAGACGGTCCCTACCCAACAGCGGGCTCACAGTCTAGAAGGGGGAGACAGACAACAAAACAAAACATGTGGACAGGTGTCAAGTCATCAGAATAAAGAGAAATAAAGCTAGATTCACATCATTAACAAAATAAATAGAATAGTAAATATGTACAGGTAAAATAAATAGAGTAATAAATCTGTACAAACATATATACAGGTTCTGTGGGGAGGGGAAGGAGGTAGGGCGGGGGGGATGGAGAGGAGGAGAGGAAAAACAAACACCATCGTCGTCACCATTATGGAGCTCAGGCAATCACAAGTCTTAGGCTAAAGGATATTATTCATTCATTCATTCAATCATATTTATTGAGCGCTTACGGTGTACAGAGCACTGTACTCCTACTCTAACCCTCTCTGCCCTTTAGTCACATGGGGTTGAAACAATGTGCTTTGGCCAGTCCCAATAACCAAGTTCAAATTGCTTTGGGACTATTATAGCTGGATTGTTTTCAAATATTACTTGGTGAGGCTGATTCGCCCATCCTCCTCGATTATTGGAAGCCCTTGGAGGAAAAATGAATGAGAGAGGGGAGAAGGAAGCACAAACATGTTGAAAGTTGAGCCAGGTGGGCCCAGCAGAGCATCCAACTAGGAGACCAGTAAAGACCACTAACTGTGGGAGAGTAATTCCCGGGAATCTTCCTCCCTCAGTGCCTGGAAACACATTTTTCCTCAGAGTGGAGGAGAGAGTCGAGCCCAGTCTTTGGCCTAGATTATGGGTAATATTAGTCCCTTAAATCAGCGGCAGCAACGGCATTTATTGGGCAACTAATGTATTTGGAACACTGAAATAAGTAAATGGAAGTGGAAGTAAATGGAATGGAAATGGAAGTGAAGACAGATTGTTTAGATTTCTTTCTATGGAGAAGACACGGGATGGTGGTGATTTCTTTGCCTTTTTTTCAATGCTATTTAAGTGCTTACTATGTGCCAGGCACTGTACTAAGCGTTGGGTAGATACACGCTAATCAGGTTGGACGGTCAGTGTCCCACATGGCGCTCACAATCATTCATTCATTCATTCCATCGCATTTACTGAGTGCTTACTGTGTGCAGAGCATTGTACTAAGAGTTTGGTAGTGGACAATATAACAATAAACCAACAATTTCCCTGCCAATCCCCATTTTAACTGAGGCACCGAGAAGTGAAGTGACTTTCTCAAGGTCACAGAGCAGACAAGGGCAGAGCTGGGATCAGAACCCGGGTCCTTTGACGACTCCTATGCCCGTGCTCTATCCACTAGGCCACACTGCTGCCTTCACAGTAGCCTCGAACCAGGAGCGGGTTTGCATCTCTTTAGTTCATGAGGTTTGGCCCCCTTGTTATCTATCCTCTGTGTCTTTCTGTTTCTTTCATTGGTGGTTTTTGGCCTCTTTGTCTTTACATATTTATATTTATTTCTCCTGGGTTGACCGTTACAGTTTCAAGAATAGGACTGTCTCCGGTGTCATTCCCCTCACCATGTACGACAACGTTCGGCACCCAGTAGAAGCTCAGTCATTATTTCTTCATTCATTCAATCATATTTATCATCATCAGCATCATCAATCGTATTTATTGAGCGCTTACTATGTGCAGAGCACTGTATTAAGCACTTGGGAAGTACAAAATTGGCAACGTATAGAGACAGTCCCTACCCAACAGTGGGCTCACAGTCTAAAAGGGGGAGACAGAGAACAAAACCAAACATACTAACAAAATAAAATAAATAGAATACTGAGCTCTTCCTGTGTGCAGAGAGCACTGTACTAAGCGCTTGGGGAAACTACAGCACAACAAAAAACAGTGACATTCCCTGCCCACAATGAGCTTAAAATCTGTCTTTTGGGAAGCTAGAAAGTAGAGCATTTACATGACATCAAGACTGAGAATAAACCAAAGTTCTCTAGAACAACTGTAATAATAATGATGGCACTTATTAAGCACTTACTATGTGCAAAGCACAGTTCTAAGCGCTCCAAGTTCTTATTATTAAGTGACAGGAAGGTTTTGTGGAGAGCCTAGCACATTGTAAATCTTCAGTAACACCAACAAACAATTTGTATGTACCGCAGGCTTTTTTATTCTAGTTTTTCAGGCTTAATATAATTGTGACTCATTGCTTTTCATTAAACCTCTCTCATGCTTAATTTAACCGCACATTGGGAAGGCATCAATGAACTCTGTCAATTGCTAAAAGTAGAAAAATGTCCTTAAAGAGGCTTGGAATACAATAGCATTAGAATCAATTCCGTTACTTATTGTTAACAGAGAATCTGATGGTTAATTTCCTGGCAGATATTGAAATTTTCGTTGGTCTTCTCTGTTACCTTGGGTTCAGACCAACTGCCATCATTTTCATAACTGTATTTTCAGATCAATCCAAAGCTTATATTAGCCAATTTTTTATATAATGGCATCCATTAAGCGCTTACTATGTGCAAAGCACTGTTCTAAGCGCTGGGGAGGTTACAAGGTGATCAGGTTGTCCCACGGGGGGGCTCACAGTCTCAATCCCCATTTTACAGATGAGGGAACTGAGGCACAGGGAAGTGAAGTGACTCGCCCAAAGTCACACAGCTGACAATTGGCAGAGCCGGGATTTGAACCCATGACCTCTGGCTCCAAAGCCCATGCTCTTTCCACTGAGCCACGCTGCCTCTCGTGACTTGCCCAAAGTCACACAGCTGACAGTTGGTGGCGTCGGGATTTGAACCCATGACCTCTGACTCCAAATCCCGGGCTCTTTCCACTGAGCCACGCTGCTTCTCGTGACTTGCCCAAAGTCACACAGCTGACAGTTGGTGGCGTCGGAATTTGAACTCATGACCTCTGACTCCAAAGCCCGTGCTCTTTTCACTGAGCCACGCTGCTTCTCTAACACATGGGCATATTTAGGAAGAATAGGAAGAAAATGGGAGAAATTAGAGGGATATGAGAAGTCTCAAACTTTGCCTTTTGTGCAGAATCTAAGACAGGTTTGGTGTTTTAATAAATATTTAGAAAGAAAAACAATTTTTTTGAACATTCTAGGTATATATGACATTAAGGAAAGCTTGTCATTATCCCGTTCTTGGTTTTTTGGTTCTGGAGTTGATTTAGGGCCGTTACCGAACGCTGACGATTGTGATGGGAGTGTGTTGGGTTTTTGAGTTTTTAACTATTCTTTCTAGACGGCTAGGAGTGAGAGAACCTCTCAGGTCGCACCTGGAGAGTTTCCAGTAGTTTACCAGTCTCGACTACAGGAGGGATTGTCAAGCGGAGGCCCACCCATTCCATTCCTAGCTTGGGCAGCGGCTAGCGAGTGGAAGGCCATCTGCTATAAGTCAAAACTCACCCGCGCTGGGCAGCAGCGGCTTGGGAGAGAGTCGAGAGCGGAGACTCAGGCTTACCGCGTGGAAGGAGGCAATGGTAAACCGCTTCCGTATTTTTGCCAAGAAAACTCTACGGATACACTACCAGAACGATTGCAGATGGAGGTGGGGCGTTTGGGGAGAGATGTGTCCGTAGCGTCGCTACGTGTCAGATACGACTCGACGGCACGAGACAACAGGAGCGAGAGATGTGGGCTCTGTTTCAGCCCCACTACTCGCTCTCCATTTGGTCTGGGTCCTCCATTTCCTCCATTTCTCTCAAGTGACTAGAGAGACCATGTCCTCCATCAATCAATCAATCAATCAATCATATTTATTGAGCGCTCACTGTGTGCAGAGCACTGTACTAAGTGCTTGGGAAGTACGAGTTGGCAACATATAGAGACAGTCCCTACCCAACAGTGGGCTCACAGTCTAAAAGGGGGAGACAGAGAACAAAACCAAACATACTAACAAAATAAAATAAATAGAATAGATATGTACAAGTGAAATAAATAGAGTAATAAATATGTACAAACATATATACATATATACAGGTGCTGTGGGGAAGGGAAGGAGGTAAGATGAGGGGGATGGAGAGGGGGACGAGGGGGAGAGGAAGGAAGGGGCTCAGTCTGGGAAGGCCTCCTGGAGGAGGTGAGCTCTCAGTAGGGCCTTGAAGGGCCCTTACATCCTTACATCTTCTGTGGTATTTGTTCCTTTCCAGGGTTACTTTTTAGAACAGATGAGATAACGATTTTAAAGTGTTTGAGCGCTTCAGGTGAAGGATGACACACATGCAGTGTGCTAACATTATTCTGATGATGGGATTTCCTTATTAATAAAATGGAAATTTGTCAGTACTTCTTGATGGCTCATTGTTAAGCTGCTTATTACATAACGTTTAAATTTCTGCAGGAATGTGACTAATCGACATTGCAGTATTTGATCGGATGCAGAATAGAAATGAGGGCAAAGTACTGAGTTGAAAACCTTAAGAAATGCTTTTGGCGGTACAGTACGACATAAAATGACAAAGACCCTGCTGTAGGAACGGACAGACCAGGTACTACAGAACATACAGTGTGCTACATCTGGTAAAATGAATTCCACGTTACAACTGAAGGATCACAGAAATACTTGACATTCACGTCTGATCTCAGGAGAGGATTTGATAAATGCTAATCTTCCCGACTGATAGATTCACTTGGGAATCAAGCACAAATCAAATATTTGTCACATTTCTACATATGGTGTTTTCTTTCTACTAAAATAAAGTCCTGGTACTGAATGCTTTCATGACCGAGTCGGGTTGTAAGGCTGAGGGGAAGAGAGAAGCCGTGCGGCCAACTGGAAAGAGCCCAGGCCTGGGAGCCGGAGGACCTGGGTTCTAATCCCTGCTCCGCCGCTTGCCCGCTGTGTGACCTTGGGCAAGTCACTTCACTTCTCTGAGCCTCAGTTTCTTCATCGGTAAAATGGGGATTCATTACCCGTTCTCCCTCCTACATAGTCCGTGAGCCTCGTGTGGGACAGAGATTGTGTCCAACATCTTGGATCTACTCCAGTGCGGAGCACGGTGTAAGAGCGGAACCAATACTACCACTATTATTGTAATTATTAGGATGAGAGAAGGGTATTCGGGTGATATTGGTACCGGAGATCGAAACGAGTTAGGTTTTGAATAGACATTTGGTGGTAACCGGCAGGGATGTTTTAACACCTGGACTAAAAGGGCAGCTGCCCCCGGGCCTCTACCCTCGGATGAGTCCGGCAGCCATCCCAATAACCCAAAACCTCCCTCCCATCTCTGCTCCGATCACTGAGCTGGCAGTGTATGGGAGCTGTGAGCCCGCTGTTGGGGAGGGACCGTCTCTATATGTTGCCAACTTGTACTTCCCAAGCGCTTAGTACAGTGCTCTGCACATAGTAAGCGCTCAATAAATACCACTGAATGAAGGAATGTGCCCTCGTTCTAGGGGAGGGGTTGGACCCTGGACCCCCTGAATCCGTGCCGCGGCCTTGGTGACTCTTTAGAAAACACCCACTCTTCTGTTATCTTGCTCTTTGAAACATACTTTTGGTTTTCATTCAATCGTATTTATTGAGCGCTTACTGTGTGCAGAGCACTGTACTAAGCGGTTGGGAAGTACAAGTTGGCAACATATAGAGACGGTCTCTACCCAACAATCAATCAATCAATCAATCGTATTTATTGAGCGCTTACTGTGTGCAGAGCACTGTACTAAGCGCTTGGGAAGTACAAACTGGCAACATATAGAGACGGTCCCTACCCAACAGTGGACTCACAGTCTAGAAGACTGGTTTTGCTGCCCCAGGACTTTCCTGCTTTTCCTCCCGGACCTCTCTAACCCCTCCTCTTCCACCTGTCATTCCCTAACTGTAGATATCCCGGAAAGCTCCGTTCTGGGTCTCCTTGTTTGAGCTGACTCTCGTGGCTTCAGCTACTACTTTTACAAAGAGGATTTCCAAATCTACCTCTCTAGGTCCAACCTTTCTCCAGCAATTCAAAGATATTTCCTCTTGTCTCCAGAATACTTCCACATGGGGCTCACAGTCTAAGTAGGAATGATGATGATGATAATAATAATAATAATGGCGTTTATTAAATGCTTACTATGTGCAGAGCACTGTTCTAAGCGCTGGGGAGGTTACAGGGTGATCAGGTTATCCCACGGGGGGCTCACAGTCTTCATCCCCATTTTCCAGATGAGGGAACTGAGGCCCAGAGAAGTGAAGTGACTTGCCCCAGATCACACAGCTGACAAGCGGCGGAGCCGGGATTTGAACCCATGACCGCTGACTCCAAAGCCCGGCCTCTTTCCACTGAGCCACGCTGCTCAGGAAAGAGAACAGGTATTGAATCACCATTGTTCAGAGGAGGAGACTGAGGCAAAGAGACGTGAGGTGACTTGCCCGAGGTCACATAGCAGCCAAGTAGCCAAGGCAGGATTAGAACTCAGGTCCCCTGGCTCTCAGGCTTATGCTTTATCCACTAGGCCACGTGGCTTTTCAGGCTTTTCTGTGTTTTCTCGCTCCTGCCATTCCTTCTAGATGACCCTCCCTCCCTCTGGAAATTTAATAATAATGATTGTGGTATTTAAGTGCTTACTGTAACATAACAGGCACTGAGTATATATCATTGATTGACTGAATGGTGATCTTTTCCCAGATTAAATGCTTGCTCCCCTGCTGTGGCTGCTGACAATTCCCAAACAGTACTCCCAAACATTCCCAAACATGCTCCACTTCCCTACCAGTATGCTCTTGCCCTTACCTCATAACAGACCTCCAAAAGAAAAGAACATATCCTAATGTTTAAAAAATCCCATTTGGGGGTTGTTTTTCCAGCTCCCTGTGGGCAGACAATGTGTCTACCAAATCCGGTGTAATATAATAATAATTTTAGTGTTTGTTAAGCGCTATGTGTCAAGCACCGTACTAAGCACAGGGGTAGAAACAAGATAATCAGGTCCCACATGGGGCTCACATTCTAAGCAGGAAGGAGAAGAGGTATTGAATGCCAATTTTGCAGGTGAGGGAACTGAGGCACAGAGAAGTTAAGTGACCTGTCCAAGGTCACACAGCATGTAAGTGGTGGAGCAGGGATCAGAGCCTAGATCCTCTGATTCCCAGGCCCATGTTCTTTCCACTAGGCCTTGCTGCTTGGACTCTCCCAACATTTATTTTAGTGCGCCGTACCCAGGAAATGCTCAATAAAGACCACTGATTGATTATATCAAAGTGAAATTCTCTCATGCTGCAGTTTAAGCCTAGTCCTCCCTGTTCTGTCCAAAGTAGAAATCTAAGAAATGTGGTCAGCAGTCTCTGTTGAGTAATCCTTCATATCCTTGAAAGTCGTGTTTTTACCTTTCGACCCACGCTTTTTCACATGAAAGCACCACTTGTTAACAATTGACAAGAACCGCTTGTTAATGCTGAAATTGGGGCCCTAGAGATGTCCCTTAGTGTCTTCCTGGGGTCCCTGCTACCTAAAACTAGAAACTAAAACTAGACAGTACCTCTTTCCTAGGTTATGTAATAGTCACTGAGTCTAGTAGAATACTGTGTGCTATGTGCTCCATAAATATCGTTGCCTGATTGACCGGTCCATACAATTTGCTCCTGAAAAGACTTTTTCAGTTGAAGACAGGAAAATAATCCCGGGCTGGAGATGCTGTAGATAAGTGAACATGTAAAATTCGATTGGAACAAAACAGTCGATTCCCCTGTCAAAAAACAAAATCCGCTAGCATTGCCATCACAACCTCCAGTGTTTGCCACATGCCTGAATGTAAAAAACATTGCTTTATCTAGTAGTAATAATAATAGTATTTATTGAGCACCTACTGGGCACAAACCACTACTAAGCACCGGGAATAAAATACATAGATGAGATTCATTGATTCAATCGTATTTATTGAGCACCTACTGTGTGCAGACCACTGTACTAAGCGCTTGGGAAGTCCAAGTTGGCAACATCTAGAGATGGTCCCTACCCAACAACGGGCTCACAGTCTAGAAGGGAGAGACAGACAACAAAACAAAACATGTGGACGGGTGTCAAGTCATCAGAACAAATAGAATTAAAGCTAAATGCACATCATTAACAAAATAAATAGAATAGTAAATATGTACAAGGAAAATAAATGGAGTAATAAATCTGTACAAACATAGATACAGGTGCTGTGGGGAGGGGAAGGAGGAGAGGAAAAAGGGGGCTCAGTCTGGGAAGGCCTGTATAGATAGACCTGGTCATTGTCCCCCAAGGGGCTCTCAATCTAAGAGTAAGAAGGGAGAGTGTGGGAGGTAACCACAGACATATGAGGAGTTTTTCAAATGAAAACTATAAGCTGTAAGACAAAGGATAAATGTGACTATAGCAAGAGGGCATTGTGGTTAGAGGAACGGGGTTTCCGGCCCCTCAGGGCTCAGCGCGACAGTCGGAAAGATCACAGCCGTGGCCTTCCCAACAGTCTCAAAGCGATGCTGCCGATGCTTGAGTAGTTCCTGGGCGGGAGAAAGGGTCAACAGTAGTCCTAGTCGAGGAGGCGGGGAGGCGTCTTCTCTCCCGCACAGCAGGCCCCGGCCATCGGATGTACGGGGACCGGTTTGGGAAGCAGGCTGCAGGAGTTCCCGCCCCCTTCCTGGGCCAGAGCAAGGGCTGAAAACATTCCCGGTGGTGTAGGGAGGAGGACGAGGAAAGCCCTCTCTCACACCTTAGGCCTTCCGGGGGGTCTCTGTCTCCTCTTGGGGCACAGAACTCCGACACTGCCTTTACATGGTAGTCATAAGATGACTTATTGCAGTTTGAGTCAGTCTGAAACCATTTATTTGTCTGGATTTTAACTGGAAAGGAAGGGTGAAAGAGCAACGCAGGCTTGGCCCTGAATAAACTTCCCGAGTATGCAGCGTAAGAGCTAGATACAATTTTCAGATAAGCGCGTCGATACTCTTTCAAAATAATTACTGAATTGCTGACTCGCTTCTCAAATTTGGAAAGTTTTGAGGACCAAGAGAAAATGAGACTTGTTAGTCATAATTGACTCTCGGCTGGACTCACTAATGAAATTACAGGGCTACTGAAGTCTGTTTATCCCTTATTCCAGATTTGCCATTAAGATTTCAGATGGGGACTCTGGTTCCAAAATGAACCCTTGTATAATGCCCACATTTCTCAGAAGGTGAGCGTCCATTCTCGAACCATTATACCCCCTAATCAATTTTATTTTCTAAAACCTGGCCCTGAAACTACCGTATTCCAAAGTTTTAAACCCTAGCTCACCCGGAGACCAAAAAAAAAAAAAAAAAAAGAGTAACCTCCTGGTCATTGTATGTCATCCACACAGAAATGAAGGCATTGCTGGGTCAGACAATATGATTGTTGGAAAGTTAATCCGCAGGAAAAATTGGCAAGATGAGAGAGCTGTCAAATATCTAAGGTCTTGCGTCCCTTTTATTGAATTTTACCACAGAAAAACAAAATGCCATTTGTTGAAGAAAATACAAATGTCCCTCCTCTTTGCGATGAGCGCACACATCTAATTTGAGGACTGGCCCTAGCCTCATTAACCTAACTTCTTCCTCACCCTTGCCAAAACCTGTTTTCATTTAAAGCTTAAAAAGATTGTGATTTATTTCATTCAACAGGTCCGGGTACATAAGAACTGAGCCTGTTTCAGAGAGAAAAGATTAAACAAACTACAACATTTTACAAAGATAATGAAACACGGTGCATTTCACTCTCGTGAGACGATTGTTCCGCTCTTGTTAAAGAACCGTAATGAGTTTCATGTTAAAAACTATGAGATTTCACACCAGACCTACCGAAGATCTCACTAAAAGAGTGCGGCTTCATGGTCGGCGACTGCCCCGTCTCACACTTTCTTACTATATTTTTAAGAATTTTCACTTTGGTACTTCCTAGTTCTACCCCACCCAGGCTGGGTTATTGACATCGTAGTCCCAGGATGAAAAGACTCGTTAAAAGTCGGTAAGATAAAAGCGCTTGTTGAGTGTCTACTAAGTAGAAAGCCCTGAATTAGGTAGGCCCTTTGAGGAGTTAGAATGGAAGACCAGGGTGTGTCCTTGTCCTTCGATAGCTTACAATCTCACGGGGGGGAGATAGGGTGAACACGAATGCGCGACCGTACGTGTAAAGTGCACAAAACTGCAAATGACAACTGGAGAAACATCGAGTTGGAAAGCGCAGCTCTCTTCGCCGTCCGGCTGACGGATCTAATCAAAGATTGCCGGAACCCCATTCGGCTCTTTGGTCCCTCGCCTCTTCGTCCGTTCCTTTTCCAGGAAGAAATCCGACGTCTCCAGTTTACGACCGTCCACTTGGAAACGGCGCTTCCCACTTTCTCCTTTCCCGACCGTTCTCTCGTGGGCAAGTCGGTGATGGGAATCTTTAGAGGGGAGGCGGTGGGGGGGGGAAAAACAACCGGCATTTCGAAATGTCGAGACTTTAAGGGAAGCTGTTGATCCTCAACGTACAGTACATCTAAGAGTCAATAAATAGACAAAGAAAATTCAGACCTTTGATGACCCCTGGTGAATAAACTAAGCACTGCATTGAAATGCAGCCTCAGCTAAAGACAACTTAAAGTCGAGTCCACTGAAATTCGGCCGCACGTCAAGTAACGCAAAAGCGGGCTATGAAATGATCGCCTTACTCCGCTTGCCGAGAAGAACCGGTTCCCTTTTAGCGCGGTCCGTTTCGCTCTGGAACGGCTCCTCGGGTAATGAACATCTGCACTTCAAAATCCCTGAAAGTGATTCCGGAAAGGACGAATGGAGAGGTGAATGTGGCTCTAGGACCAAGAGAAGACGAGACTGGTTGGCCATAATTGACTCTCCGCTGGACTCACCAGTGAAATTGCAGGGCTACCAAAGTCTGTTTAGCCCTTATTCCAAATTTGCCATTAAGATTTCAAACGGGGACTCTGGTTCCAACATGAACCTCTGTATAACGCCCACATTTCTCAGAAGGTGAGGAGTTTATATATAAATATATATATAAAGTTTTTAAAAGGATGAATATACGTGTAAATATATATATCAACGCATACGCACGCATACACGTAAAATGTCTGTCTGTCTGTGTTTTATTTCTCTTATGACCCTTGGAGAATAAGAAACCTAATTGTACTTCCCAAGCACTTAGTACGGTGCTCTGCGCACAGTAAGCACTCAATAAATACGATTGAATGAATGAATGAACAGCGGTAACATTGATTATAGAAGAAATCAAAGTCCTTCGAAAGGCAGAATCTGTCATTTCGTTTCATATTGTGTACTGTGAGCCCGCCGTTGGGTAGGGACCGTCTCTATATGTTGCCAACTTGTAGTTCCCAAGCGCTTAGTATGGTGCTCTGCTCACAGTAAGCGCTCAATAAATACGATTGAATGAATGAATACAGCGGTAACATTAATTATAGGAGAAATCAAAATCCTTTGAAAGGCAGAATCTGTAATTTCATTTCATATCGTGTACTGTGAGCCCGCTGTTGGGTAGGGACCGTCTCTATATGTTGCCAACTTGTACTTCCCAGGCGCTTAGTACGGTGCTCTGCACACAGTAAGTGCTCAATAAATACAATTGAATGAATGAATACAGCAGTAACATTAATTATAGGAGAAATCAAAGTCCTTTGAAAGGCAGAATCTGTAATTTCATTTCATATCGTGTACTGTGAGCCCGCTGTTGGGTAGGGACCGTCTCTATGTGTTGCCAACTTGTACTTCCCAAGCGCTTAGTACGGTGCTCTGCACACAGTAAGCGCTCAATAAATATGATTGAATGAATGCAGTGGTAACATTGATTATAGAAGAAATCAAAGTCCTTTGAAAGGCAGAATCTGTAATTTCATTTCATATCGTGTACTGTGAGCCTGCCATAGGGTAGGGACCGTCTCTATACGTTGCTAACTTGTACTTCCCAAGCGCTTAGTACAGTGCTCTGCACACAGTAAGCGCTCAATAAATACGATTGAATGAATGAATATATTTAGTACAGTAATGTCTTATGGAAGAGTTGGGAAGTGTGAACCAATCTACTTATATAACCCCAATTTATAATCAGATATTTCAAATATAATGACTTGCCTATGATTCCCAGTTACCAGCTACAATTCCCTTCTATGAAGATTCCCCCCTTGCCTGTAAAAATCTGAATTCCATAAACAGCTGTGTGTGACAAGTGTGTGGTGAATATCCGAGCTCTGAAATGTTCTGGATTGTGTCAGGCTATGAGTAAGAAATAGATTAGTTACTGAATCTCAAATGCAGAGGACTCAAATTCTCTATGAGGTTCAGATACTCCAACCATGAAAAGAGAACCCAGAGTGTATATGAACAGTGTTGTAAAAACACTTCTACGAGCGCCTTTTCAAAAGGCTCATGTCCACTCTTCTTCTCTCCCTAACCAAACCGCCATCTCCAACCACTCGGTGGCTAATGGCACTTTCTCCTCTGCCTTCAAACATGCTCACAACTCCCCTGTACTAAAATTGTTTTCCTGTCGAGATCCCACTACACCCTCTATCTCCCTATCTCTGGTTCCTGTTCAAACTCTTCAGATGGGTTTTATCCACCTGCTGCCTCCGCTTCTTCTGTTGTGCTGTCCCAGGCGCTGAGCAAAACAAACGGTGCACAACATCGCTCAAAATCAGCCTTTTCCTCTCCATCTAAACCGCTACCACATTCATCCAAGCACTTATCCCATCCCGCTTTGATAACTGCATCAGCCTCGTTGCTGAACTCCCGGGCCTCCTGTCTCTCCCCACTCCAGTCCGTGCAACACTGTGCTTCGTGGATATTTTTCTACAGAAATGTCCTATCCACGTTTCCCCACTCCTCAAGAACCTCCAGCGGTTGTCGGTTCACCTCCTTATCTAACAGAAACTCCTCACCGTCCATTTTAAAGCACTCGATCATCTCGCCCCATCCTACCTCACCTCACCTCTACTACAGCCCAGTCCGCGCCTTCCGCTCTTCTAACACCACCAGCTTACCGACCGTGCCTTGATCTCATCTATTTCGCTGATGACCCCTTTCCCACGTCCTCCCCGAAGCCTGGAATTTCCTCCTCCTCCATATATATATAGAGAGAGCCCATTGTTGGGTAGGGACCGTCTCTATATGTTGCCAACCTGGACTTCCCAAGCGCTTAGTACAGGTCTCTGCACACAGTAAGCGCTCAATAAATACGATTGATTGATTGTACTCCCCAAGCGCTTAGTACAGTGCTCCGCACACAGTAAGCGCTCAATAAATACGATTGAATGAATACAGATTTTTTACTCTATTTATTCTACTTGTACGTATTTACTATTCTATTTATTTTATTTTGTTAATGTGCTTTGTTTTGTCGTCTGTCTCCCCCTTCTAGACCGTGAGCCCGCTGTTGGGTAGGGACCGTCTCTAGATGTTGCCAACTTGGACTTCCCAAGCGCTTAGTACAGTGTTCCGCACACAGTAAGTGCTCAATAATACGATTGAATGAATGAATGAATACAGATATTTTACTCTATTTATTCTACTTGTGCATATTTACTATTCTATTTATTTTATTTTGTTAATATGTTTTGTTTTGTTGTCTGTCTCCCCCTTCTAGACTGTGAGCCCGCTGTTGGGTAGGGACCGTCTCTAGATGTTGCCAACTTGGACTTCCCAAGCGCTTAGTACAGTGCTCCGCACACAGTAAGTGCTCAATAAATACAACTGAATGAATGAATGAATGCTGCCAACTTGTACTTCCCAAGCGCTTAGTGCAGTGCTCCGCACACAGTAAGCACTCAATAAATATGATTGAATGAATAAATGCATGGTAAGTACTTGATAAATACTATTATCCATTATACTAGATTATACTATAATACTATTGTAATCAGCGGTGTTTGTTCAGCGCTTACTCTGTGCAGAGTGCTATACTAAAGCACTTGGGCAAAGACAATACAATAGAGTTGGTAGACACATTCCCTGCCCACAGCGAGCTCACAGTCTAGAGGGGGGGATAATAATGATGGCATTTATTAAGCGCTTACTATGTGCAAAGCACTGTTCTAAGTGCTCATTAATAGAACTAAATAATTTATAGATGTGGACATAAGTGCTTGTGGGGCTGAGGGTGGGGCGAATATCAAATGCCCAAATAGCAACATCCACTACATTCCTGGATCCACCTTCTCCTCCACTCCACCCCAACTACCTCTCCACAGGTCCAGGCAATCGCCATCTCTCAACTTGACTACTGCGTCCATTTCTTCACTCATATCCCTGCCTCCAGTAGCTCCACTCAATTAAGCGATCGATGGCATTTATTGGGCACTTACTGTGTGCAGGGCCCCATACTAAGGGCTTGGGAGAGTACATTGGAGAAGATAGGCACAATCCCAGCCTTCCACGTTGCTGCCCAGATCATTTTTCTACAATGTCGTTCTGTAAGTCAATCAATCAATATTGAAGGGCTCAATCCTAACCTAATTGAAAGATTGGGGAAGTTCTAGAACCTTGGAGCATGGAGAAACATGTATCATTAAAAAGCGTGGCTCAGTGGAAAGAGCCCGGACTTTGGAGTCAGAGGTCATGGGTTCAAATCCCGGCTCTGCCAGTTGTCAGCTGTGTGACTATGGTCAGGGCACTTAACTTCTCTGGGCCTCAGTTCCCTCATCTGTAAAATGAGGATCAAGACTGTGACCTGATCACCTCGTAACCTCCTGAGTGCTTAGAACAGTGCTTTCCACATAGTAAGCACTTAATAAATGCCACTATTATTATTATTATTAACCAGAACATAATGATCACTTGTAAGGGTTTATAACACCCTAGGATCATACAGTCCTATAGAGTTGAACCAACCAGTCTTTAAATAATGAAGCATGTGTAAATTCAGAAATAGCCTCAAATGGCAGGAATCTTTTGGCCCTTAAATTTTGCTCTCTCTTCTGGGTTTGAACTTCCCTTTCAAACATCTATGCGTGGAAAGGATTCCAGAGAGGGAGAGCAGCAACGAGAGATACCAGTAGCAAGGGTAGCAGTGATATTCATCGAGCGCGTCGTGCGTGTGATGGGCCGTATTAAGCGCTTGGGAAAGTACAGCAGGAACAAAAAACATGTTCCCTGCCAACAACAAACTTATAATTGAACGGGGGTGACAAATATGTGAGCCCATTGTTGGGTAGGGACCGTCTCTATATGCTGCCGACTCGTACTCCCCAAGCACTTAGTCCAGTGCTCTGCACACAGTAAGCGCTAGATAAATACGATTGAATGAATGAATGAATGAAATATTTACAAATAGTGAGAATAATAGAAAGAAGCAGCATCAAATGAGGATGGGATATCAGAATAAATCATTGAATGTGCAAGTGAATAAACATATATATATTATTATATATACAATATGATTTATATGTATAAATATAAATGCTGCAGAGGGACCCAAGCATCTTCTCCAGGCCATGAGAACCCCAGGTGTTCCTAACCTCTTGTACTGGGTGAAGTTAAAAGCCCACAGTCTTGTTCATTCATTCATTCATTCAATCGTATTTATTGAGTGCTTACTGTGTGCAGAGCACTGTACTAAGCCCTCGGGAAGTACAAGTTGGCAACATATACACACGGTCCCTACCCAACAGCGGGCTCACAGTCTAGAAGGGGGAGACAGACAACAAAACAAAACATATTAACAAAATAAAATAAATAGAATAAATATGTACAAGTAAAATAAATAGAGTAATAAATATGTACAAACATATATACATATATACAGGTGCAGTGGGGAGGGGAAGGAGGTAAGGCGGGGGATGGGGAGAGGAAGGAGGGGGCTCAGTCTGGGAAGGCCTCCTGGAGGAGGTGAGCTCTCAGTAGGGCTTTGAAGGGAGGAAGAGAGCTAGCTCAGCGGATGTGCGGAGGGAGGGCATTCCAGGCCAGGGGGAGGACGTGGACCGGGGGTCGACGGTGGGATGGGCGAGAACGAGGCACGGTGAGGAGGTTAGTGGCAGAGGAGTGGAGGGTGCGGGCTGGGCTGGAGAAGGAGAGAAGGGAGGTGAGGGAGGAGGGGGTGAGGGGATGGACAGCCTTGAAGCCGAGAGTGAGGAGTTTCTGCCCAATGCGTAGGTTGATTGGTAGCCACTGGAGATTTTTGAGGAGGGGAGTAACATGCCCAGAGCATTTCTGCACAAAGACGATCCGGGCAGTGGCGTGAAGTATAGATTGAAGTGGGGAGAGACAGGAGGATGGGAGATCAGAGAGGAGGCTGATGCAGTAATCCAGTCGGGATAGGATGAGAGATTGAACCAGCAGGGTAGCGGTTTGGATGGAGAGGAAAGGGCGGATCTTGGAGATGTTGCGGAGGTGAGACTGGCAGGTTTTGGTGACGGAGCAGATGTGAGGGGTCAACGAGAGAGCGGAGTCGAGGATGACACCGAGGTCGCGGGCTTGTGAAACGGGAAGGATGGTAGTGCCGTCAACAGTGATGGGAAAGTTAGGGAGAGGGCAGGGTTTGGGAGGGAAGATAAGGAGTTCAGTCTTGGACATGTTGAGTTTTAGATGGCGGGCAGACATCCAGATGGAGATGTCCTGAAGGCAGGAGGAGATACAAGCCTGGAAGGAGGGAGAGAGAGCAGGGGCAGAGATGTAGATTTGGGTGTCATCAGTCATCATTTGGTGTCTTATGCTTGTCTTATGCTGTCGTGTTGTCTCTGACCCATAGAGATGCCATGGACATATCTCTCCCAGAATGCTCCACTTCTGTCTGCAATTGTTCTGGTAGTGTATCCATAGAGTTTTCTTGGTAAAAATCCAGAAGTGGTTTACCATTGCCTCCTCCCGCACAGTAAACGAGTCTCCGCCCTTGACTCTCTCCTGTGCCACTGCTGCCCAGTACAGGTGAGCTTTGACTTGTAGCAGATGGCCTTCCACTCGCTAGCCACTGGCCAAGCTAGGAATGGGATGGGTAGGCCTCTGCTTGATTCTCCCTCCCATAGTCGAGACCGGTAGAGTACTGGAAACTCTCCAGGTGTGACCCTGAGAAGGGGCGGGGGTCTATCGCTAGGTACCCAATAAATGTTACCAGCGGGAGAGCGAACACCTAGACTGGAAAAAACTAAGTTGGCTAGGAAATTTTAAAAGCTGCCTCCAGTTCCATCCCATTCAAAGTCCAGCATCATAGAGCCCCAGGCTGATCTTCTGGAAGTGGGTATGCTTTCCTGCCTCGTCTCCCTTTCTCCCCTTCTTGCCATTGTCAATGCTCTTTCGAGTCCAGCAGCAGCAACCACACCTGGGGAAGAGGTGGGCAAGGAAAGGGTGCTATGGGAATTGGGTATTTAGAGACACCTGTCCTCAATTTTGAATCTGAGGTGTTGTCCTCTCCACACATGTGCGTGTGGTTGTAAAAGACCAGAGAGGTGAAATATCTGTGGAGGGGGGAGGTTAGGTGCAGTTCTACCTTGAGGTAGTAATCACTCAATCCATCCGTCACATTTATTGATCACTTACTGTGCTCAGTGCTTAGAACGGTGCTTTGCACATGGTAAGCACTTAATGAATGCCATTATTATCATTATTATTATTATTACCGTGGTCTGAGCACTGTGCTAAATTCTTGGGAGAGTAGAATCTAACAGATTTGGTAGGGATATTCCCTGCCCAAAGGGAGTGTACAGTCTAGAGGGAGAAATAAGGCTTTCTAGCCCTGGATGACTTTCTAGCCTTTGAATTCTCTCAAACCACATCTCAGCTAAGATATTTCTTGCTAGACTTTCTAATAGAAGGTAAGTCTAGCGTTGCAGATCAGTTTTTTTTTTTTTACATCTTTTGCTCTTAATATGCTTCAGCAAGATATATTTGGATTTTTACATCTTTCGGGGCATATTCACAATGTTTCCTCATTTACCTCAATTCCTAGGTCTGGCTTGTTAAGACAGGAAGCTCAACTACCCCTCTTATCTTTTAGCTACAAGATGGGGTTTGTAGAGGCTCACGAAGAATGCTTTTCTACCATCAGATTAATGTAAGACATGATGTGTTATATTGATGCTAAGAAATAATTCACAGTTTATAGTGAGAAATACATGATCTTGGAAGAAAAACTTCTGATATGGTTTTGAATAAGGAAATTGGACTATAGCTTCAGGGGAATTTTAAAACCCTCTTTCCTCCTCCAATTCACTTCAAATGGGAATTTGAATGCAAAATCTAGATACGGCTAGATAAAGCTCCTTTGCTAGATGTCGTGAAGGTCGAACCCACGGTATTTACTGATAGACCGAATATGGTTTACATTTTATGGATGAGAAAAGTGAGGCACAGAGAAGTGAAGTGACTCGCCCAGGGTCACACAGCAGACAAGCGAAGGAGTCAAGATTAGAACCCAGCTCCCTCTATTCCCAGGTCCGTGTTCTTTCCACCAGGCCTTGCTAGAATTTCCCAAATTATGAAACTGCTAAGGTATGAAAGAATCCTCATATTTGACTTCAGTAGTATGAAGATGCAATAGTAATTAATGTATCTAAAATGTCAGAGCTACCCCTTTTCGGGGATTTATACAGGCATTATGCATGTTATGCCAGGAAATGTTGGTCAACCAGGTGGCCTAATGAGAAGCAGGCCATGGAATAAATTAAAGGAGAAACCCTCTCCCTTGCCTATTCCTCTCTTTGAGGGAAAAATCGCAGGTGTCAAAGTCCAAGAGGGAGATGGAGACGATTTCCCCCGCAGATTTTTAAGCCTTCCTCTAAGTCTCACTCAAACTAACAAGACCCGAGAGTCTCCGATCAGGGCTGAAAATACCCAAAATGGAGGCTTTCTGGTCTGTCACTTCTCTGAAGTCTATCTCCTCCAGCACTTACCCCCTTCCCTGCAAATCTCCTCCCATTTTTCACCAAATTGACACTTCTGCGTGTTTGTTGGGTGGGTGGGGGTGAAAAGTGCATATGCGTGTTTTGGCATAATTACCCCCTGTATTCAAAAATGATCCTACTGACAGTGATAGCCTATCGGTGTAGCTAAAAAGACCTGTGTGCTCCCAACACTTCATCCCATGCCCTGTGCATTCGTTCAGTAGTATTCATTGAGTGCCTACTGTGTGCAAAGCACTACACTAAGCATTGGGTGTATGCAGAGGTAGTTTTTTCAGATGTGAACGCCCTTCCCACTTGAAGCATCTGTGGCTCTATCTGTCTCCCGAACATCCCGACATCTGATTGCTGCACACCAAGTTGGTCCGTCTGCTGCAGTTGACACCCAACAGTCTGCTGTTATACCACATTGTTTGAGACTATGCTTCACTCTGTCTTTAAAACATTTGTTCTGCTTTCCCTGCTTCCATCTGCCCAATTTCAATTCACCAGGCAACAGATGCCTGGTAGCCCGCTGTCATCCATTCTCCCGGTACATCCCCGCCCGGAAAGGTTGCGTTACGAGTCCACCGCCTGAGTACGAAGGAATGGCCCGCAATCCAAGATCTCCCTGTCGGGCTATTGGAAGTTGAGTGGAGGTAGAGTTGTATTTCAGTTCCAGGACAATGCCGCTGATCCTGAGACCAATCAGTTGTATTTATTGAGCACTTCCTGTGTGCTGCACACTGTACTAAGCACTTGGGAGAGGACAATATAACAGAGTTGGTAAACGCGTTCCCTGCCCATAACAGAGTTACAGTCTAGAGGGAGGAGATGGTACATATTCCTGCGCATATCTTTAAATCAAATGATATAAATTATTCATTTATAGCAATGTCTGCCTCCCCCTCTGGGCACTGTTTACACTTTCTCCTCGTTGTCTCACAGTCTCCTAAAGGCTTAGCAGGTTTAGTGGTCTATGGCATAGGAGGTGGTTGAGAAGGAAGTATCGGTAAATGTAAGAGACCAGTGGAAATTTTCAGGCCAAACAGGATTTTTTAGCAGCCCGGATGATATTTGAAATTGTATTTTCAGTGACAATGTTTTGGGTATTTTTTGATGCTTCAAAATGGCCAAATTGGGTATATTATGGTGCTGGATATTGGTAGGCAAAGGAAGTTTAGCAAATCCAATTCTTGGCTCCTAGGAACTTTTATTCTAAACCAGCCAACTCTGCCTTTGAGATGAGGACACTCTTCCATCTCCCGCTCATTGTTCTGACCTTTTCCTCCGCATAGGACTCCCTCCCAGTTAAAAGCTTCCCTCCTCACCTTCAAAGCTACTTCCTCCAAGTGGCAATTACCGACTAATCCCCCACAATCCTGGTCTCACAAACCCAGCCGCCACTTGAGCCCTCAGGTGTACGCGTGCTGGTTCATTATTTGTACACTTTCATTTTTTTTAATCATTTTGCAATGCTCTTAGTCTCTTACCTAGTGTGTATTTGGTGCTTTATATCCTTCTTTTCCTTCCCATTAGACTGTAAATAATCTGTCATGTTTTATTCCACTGCTTGGCATGCGTATAGTCAGGTACCTCTGCAATCTCCGCCCACATTAACAGGAATTCGGATTAGAGCCAGGGCATTCTGATTCCCAGAGTGGTGTCAATCAATCAATCAATTGTATTTATTGAGCGCTTATGTGTGCAGAGCACTGTACTAAGCGCTTGGGAAGTACAAGTTGGCAACATATAGAGACAGTCCCTACCCAACAGTGGGCAGCAGGCTTCCTAATCCAATTTGTATCTTTTTTAAGGTATTTGTTAAGCGCTTACTATGCGCCAAGCACCGTTCTAAGCATTGGGGTAGATACAAGGTAATCAGGTTAGACACGGTCCAGTCATTCATTCATTCAATTGTATTTATTGAGCGCTCGCTGTGTGCAGAGCATTGTACTAAGTGTTTGGAAGGTACAGTTCAGGAACGCATAGAGACAACCCCCTGCCCACAATGGGCTCACAGTCTAGAAGGGGGGAGACAGGCATCAAAACAAGTAAACAGTCATCAGTAGCATTAATATAAATAAATAGAATTATAGACATATACACGTTAATATAAATAGAATTATAACTATGTACATATATACACAATAATAATAATAATAATGCTGGCATTTATTAAGCACTTACTATGTGCAAAGCACTGTTCTAAGCGCTGGGGAGGTTACAAGGTGATCAGGTTGTCCCAAGGGGGGCTCACAGTCTTCATCCCCATTTTACAGGTGAACCCATTTGAACCCATGACCTCTGACTCCAAAGCCCGGACTCTTTCCACTGAGTCACGTTGCTTCTCTGCCTTTCCTCATCCTCCTCATCCTCTCATCCCCCTGCCTTGCTTTTCAGCCTAAAAGAAAAACCCGCAGAGGTCGTCTGAGAAGGAGTCTGGAAGAGGAGAAGCCAGTGAGGCAGACGCCCTACAGTCAGAAGGCACCATTCATTCATTCATTCAAGCGTATTTATTGAGCGCTTACTGTGTGCAGAGCACTGTACTAAGCACTTGGGAAGTCCAAGTTGGCAACATCTAGAGACGGTCCCTACCCAACAGCGGGCTCACAGTCTAGAAGGGGGAGACAGACAACAAAACAAAACATATTAACAAAATAAAATAAATAGAATAAATATGTACAAGTAAAATAAATCAAGTAATAAATATGTACAAGCATATATTCATTCTTTCATTCATTCAATCGTATATATACAGGTGGGGTAGATACAAGATAATCAGGTTAGACATGGTCCAGTCATCCAGTCATTCATTCATTCATTCAATTGTATTTATTGACCGCTCACTGTGTGCAGAGCACTGTACTAAGTGCTTCGAAGGTACAGTTCAGCAACATAGCACCCCTTAGTTGGGGTGGATGGCATGGAGGAAGTATATATACACACCATGTGTGTGACTCATCAATTAATCAACCAATCGATCCATAGGTTTCGTTGAGCCCTTGCTGTGTGTAGAAGGGAGTCGGTCGGGGCGATGGTGGGGGAGGGGGAGCAGAGGAAAATAATAATAATAATAATAATAATGTTGGTATTTAAGCGCTTACTATGTGCCAAGCACTGTTCTAAGCGCTGGGGGTGATACAAGGTAATCAAGGTTGTCCCACGAGGGGCTCACGGTCTTAATCCCCATTTTCCAGATGAGAGAACTGAGGCCCAGAGAAGCAAAGTGACTGGCCCAAAGTCCCACAGCTAACAAGTGGCGGAGGTGGGATTAGAACCCACGACCTCTGACTCCCAAGCCCCGGCTCTTTCCACTGAGCCACGCTGCTTCTCTCAGTTGTCCGTCTCATTTGAAGAAGTTGTCCCGGCTGGCCGCCGGTGGTGAAAGCCACCTGCGAATCCGGTGGCCAAAACCCACGTGGCAGGGCCCAAAAGGCTGTCCCTTCTGTTGTCAGTACCCGGTGCTGTTTTTCATTTTTGCCTCTCCTTCCCCCTGAGCCTTTTGCTTAAAAAGAGCCTCTCCTTTTTGGTTGCTAATCCTACTAACGCTATGCATATATCAGGTGCTCAAAACATGCTGTCGTTGCTGATGAAAAGGGTGTGCAACCTTGAAAAACACACTACTGCGGGTATGCGTAAAATAAACAATTATATATTTACAAACTTTCTCCTGTGGTAGAATGAGTTCTCTGCTGGAATTAGCAATCGATTGGATTTACTGAGCACCTGCCGTGTGCACGGCACTGTACTGAGCACTTGGGAGGGTAACTCCTCCAAGAGGCCTTCCCTGACTAAGCCCGCCTTTCCTCTTCTCCCACTCCCCTCTCTCTCAGCCCCACATCACTTAAACGCGCATTTCTGAAATTTATTTATATTAATGTCCGTCTCCTCCTCTACACTGTAAGCTGCTTGTGGGCCGGGAATGTGTCTGTTTATTGTTATAGTGTACTCCCCCAAGTGCTTAGTACAGTGCTCTGTACCCAGTAAATGCTCAATAAATACCATTCAGTGGGTACAATAGAATCAATCCACAGGATCCCTGCCCTCAAAGATCTTACAGTCTAGCTATTCACTTCCCCTTAGTCGGGGTGGAGGTCACGGAGGAAGCAGGACTTCCACAGCTTTTGGAACAAAAGAAAAAAGGGAATTTGGGAATTTGCGAGGGAGGGATGCTCAGAGAGAGGGTCAGTCGTGCAAGGAGCGGGACTGGAAGAGTGGCCAGGTGGGTGAAAAGGTTGGCTTAGGTACAGAGGGGGTGAAGAGGGGGAAGGTAAGAAGGTCCTTGAAGCAGAGGATAAAAAACACAGGGTTTGGGGGGGTCCCACCGGGAGATTTATTGAAGGAAGGGTGACAAGAGGAAAGCGGAGAGCAAGTCAGATGATCCTGGCAACTACCTCTTTCTCCTCCTCCATTATGAGAAAGAGAAGACCGATAATTTTCCGGTAGTGCTATGCAGAATAGAGGCAGCAACTCCAGCTAGCTATTTATGGGCACCGTAAAAGAGAGAAAGATAAAGTATTAGTCCTGCTGGCCCTCATAAAACAGAAAAGGGGTTTCTGATTGCTCTTTAATGAGGTCCTAAATTCAATCTAATGCCGCTGTTTACTGATGTATGAAATGCCCTTTTTGTTATGCCCAGGTAGTGTCACTTTATTTTGATTTTCCTGTTTACTTTTGATGATTTTTCGCCGTTCGCAGGTCTACTAAGGATGGTCCGCTCTGTAATTCACTACTTCGTACAGCTCAACGAATGAATAGGTACGCTGGCAGAGGGACCAGATTCACACTCTCTGCTCCTGTTCCTCCATTCATGTGTGTCCGTGTCTGTAAAACGTGTCTGTGGGTTCTTTTGCTGTACTCTCCCAAGCGCTTAGTACAGTGCTCTTCACACAGTAAGCACTCAGTAGAAACGATTGAACTGAATTGAATGTATCCCCCCCAACCTGGACTCCTAAAGCACAGCGTGGCTTAGTGGAAATGGCCCGTGTTTGGGAGTCAGAGGATGTGGGTTCTAACCCCGGCTCTGCCGCTTGTCTGCTGTGTGACCTTGGGCAAGTCACTTAACTTCTCTGGGCCTCAGTTACCTTATCTGTAAAATGGGGATCAAGACCGTGAGCCCCCCATGGGACAACCGGATCACCTTGTAACCTCCCCAGTGCTTAGAACAGTGCTTTGAACATAGTAAGCACTTAATAAATGCCATTATTATTATTATTATCTGTGCCTCAGTTATCTCATCTATAAAATGGGGTTTCAGACTGCGAGCCCCACATGGGGCAACCTGATTACCTTGTAACTACCCCAGCACTTAGAACAGTGCTTGGCACATAGTAAGCGCCTAACAAATACCATTATTATTATATGGACATATCTTTATACTCTACTACTTCTTCCTATCAAGCAATCAGTGGTGTTTTTTGGGTACTTACTGGGTGCAGAGCGCTGTACTAAGTGCTTGGGAAAGTAGCGTGGCCTAGTGGCAAGACTATTGGCTTGGGAGTCAGAAGACGTGGGTTCTAATCCCGGCCCTGTCACCTGTTCGCTGTGTGACCTTGGGCAAGTCACTTAATTTATCTGTGCTTCAGTTCCCTCATCTGTAAAATGGGGATTAAGACTGTGAGCCCCATGTGGGACAACCTGAATACCCTGTATCTACCCCAGTGCTTAGAACAGTGCTTGACGCATAGTAAGCGCTTAACAAATACCATTATTATTATTATTATTATTACAAAATGACATATTTGGCTTGTCTTCTCTTGTCTTACGCCGTCAAGTCGTGTCCGACCCATAGCGAAGCCATGGACACATCGCTCCCAGAATGCCCCACCTCCAACTGCGATCGTTTTGGTAGTGGATCCGTAGGGTTTTCTCGGTAAAAATCCAGAAGTGGTTTACCATTGCCTCCTTCCGCGCAGTAAACCTGAGTCTCCGCCCTCGACTCTTTCCCGTGCCACCGCTTCCCAGCACAGGGGAGTTTTGACTAGTAGCAGATTGCCTTCCATTCATTCATTCATTCATTCAATCGTATTTATTGAGCGCTTACTGTGTGCAGAGCACTGTACGAAGTGCTTGGGAAGTACAAGTCGGCAACATCTAGAGACGATCCCTACCCAACAACGGGCTCACCGTCCACTCGCTAGCCACTGGCCAAGCTGGGAATGGAATGGGCAGGCCTCTGCTTGACTCTCCCTCCCGTAGTCGAGACTGGTAGACGACTGGAAACTCTCCAGGTGTGACCCTGAGAGGGGACAAGGAGCTTCCACTACCTGTAATTGCTTTTAATGTCCGTCTCCCCCGCTAGACTGTAAGCTCTTTGAGGGCAAGGATCATGTCTACTGACTCTATCGCACTCTCCCAGGGGCTAGTACCGTGGTCTGCAAAGAAATGAATAATCCTGATTGAGAGTAAGTGAAGAATTGTAAAAGCTCTAGGTTGTTGTCGTGCTGTAGCTGCTGTAAACTTTAGTGACTGGAATGGTTTCCTTGAATGCCACGTTTGGATCAGACCCTGCCTTTGAAAATATAAATGGGTGGAAATTTAGAGTTGGATTTCCGCCAAATAGAGAGATTTCTAGACCCTCCCAAAGAGATTAGTAGTGGAAAATATCAAAGATCTGTCTTCAGTATATGACAGTTTAACAATGGATCAAAATTATGTAGAACTATGCATTTCAGGTGATTTCTAGCAAATCGTTTTGCCCTCTCCCCAGTTCCCCTGCTGCCCCTAAAAAAAAAAAAAACAAAAACCAAATTTGAAGGCACAAGGGTCAATAAAACATTAAAACAGTAAAATACAGGCAAATCCCCGCTACTAGGAGATGAAGGTAGCCCAGATGTAGCATAGCACGAAGAGTTGAAATCCTTATTCTACTCGATGTGGTAACTCTAACTTCATCCTGTACCAAATCTTTAACCCCAGTGGCAAAATAGTAGAAACTTGACTGGTTTGGATTGCACTGCATCCTCATGTCATTACCCACTCACTAGAAGAATTGCAGCCAGACAGTGGGTAGCGGTAGAAAGAAAAAGTAATAGTGATAATAATAAAAAATACCTAGAATTTATTTAGCACTCTTCCCCCCCCCAGCACTTTCACGTCCATGGTCTCATTTTGTCCTCACAACATCCCTATCAAGTAGGGAGAGGAGGCAGGTGATGAGAATCTCAATTCAATAGTGGGGAAACTGAGGCACAGACAGAGTTCAGTCACTTGTTTAGGATCACGCAGCAGGCCAGTGACAGAGCTTACTCCCTGTCTTAATAACGAAAACACCATTATCATATTATCAATATTATCGCTATTGCTTTTATTATTATTCATTTCTTAATAAAACCTATAGTAATCATAGGATTTATTAAGAAATTGCTACCAGCTTAGTACTGGGGCAGATACAAGATAATCAGACCAGATACAGTCTTTAGCCCACGCAGGACTCACAGTCTAAGAGAGAGGAAATGCAGGCACCTTTGCGCGATTTTATAGATGAAGAAACCAAAGCCCAGAGAGGTTAAGTGACCTGCCCGAGATCCCACAGCAGGCAACTGGCAGATCTGGGACTAGAATCTGGGTCTTCTAACTCCCAGTCCTGTGCTCTTTCCACTAGGTCAAGGAAATCGGGACTCGGTGACCTTCAGTTGCTGGAGATCAATCAATCACTCATATTTATTGAGCACTTACTGTGTGCAGAGCACTGTACTAAGCGCTTGGGAAGTACAAGTTGGAGATGCGAGGCTGGGAGCTCTAAGTGTTTTTCCGGATCTCTGCGGGCAAGCCAGGAAGCTTGCCGTGCAGGCAGAACACATCAGCTGATCCAAGAGGGGTTTGATTGGAATAAAGTAATCTAAGGTGGGGTGTTAGCGGTGATATTTGTTCATCTCTAACCATGAGGATGGATGTCAAGGAGGGCGATCATCACACTCGTTCCTCCAAGCAATTTTCAGTACTGTTGTTGAAAACAAAATACTAGGCCGAATGGGCCCTGTAATGGCCTGTCTTGAGGACGGGGACCTTGTCTTTTTTATCCTTTTATGTATTTTTCTCGGTGCCTGGGCTTTGCATGAAGCAGGTGTTCAATATTAAATCCTTACGGGTGAAGGTCTGTCGCAGCCAATGGAGAAGCTGCCCCAGCACGTGCAGGTGGAGTGGCAAGAGGGGCAGGGGAGCCATTCCACCGTATTTAATAATAATAATGATAAGGATGGCATTTGGTAAGCGCTTACTATGTGCCAAGCACTGTTCTAAGCACTAGGGGGGATACGAGGTAATAGGTTGTTCCACGTGGGGCTCACGCTCTTAATCCCCATTTCCCTGTTGAGGCAACTGAGGCACAGGGAAGTTAAGTGACTTGTAGCTGACAAGCGGCGGAGAGGGATTAGAACCCGTGACCTCTGACTCCCAAGCCTGGGCTCTTTCCATGAGTGCTTACTGTGTGCGAAGCACTTGGGAGAGTAGGCTACAACAACAGATAGACCCATTCATCATCATCGTCATCAATCATATTTATTTATTTTAATTGTACATATCTATTTCTTTTACTTTGTTAGTATGTTTGCTTTTGTTCTCTGTCTCCCCCTTTCAGACTGTGAGCCCACTGTTGGGTAGGGACTGTCTCTATATGTTGCCAACTTGGACTTCCCGAGCGCTTAGTACAGTGCTCTGCACATAGTAAGCGCTCAATATGATTGATTGATTGATTGATTATTAAGCGCTTACTGTGTGCAGAGCACTGTACTAAGCGCTTGGGAAGTACAAGTTGGCAACATATAGAGGCAGTCCCTACCCAACAGTGGGCTCACATTCCTGCCCACAAAGAGCTCGTAGTCTAGAGGGGGGTTTTAAAGAGGGACAGGAACGGCCCGGAGTTGCCGAGAAAGAAGCGGGAAACCCTAACGACGGAGGATCCCCAAGACGGGGCACCTCAGGAGTGGTAGATATAGGAGTCGGGGGGGGACACTGAGGTGGCATGGAGAGAGGGTGGCAGGAAGGTTTGGCAGGAAGGGAGCCCAAAAAGTAGTCTGGAGAGAAACCAAGGACCCCAAAGGGTGGCAGTCAATTAATCAATCAATCAATCAATAGTATTTATTGAGGGCTAACTGTGTGGTACAGTACAAAAGCAGCAGCGTGGCTCCGTGGAAAGAGCCCGGGCTTTGGAGTCAGAGGTCATGGGTTCAAATCCCGGCCCCACCGATTGTCAGCTGTGTGATTGGGGGCAAGTCACTTCACTTCTCCGGGCCTCAGTTACCTCGTCTGAAAAATGGGGATTCAGACTGGGAGCCCCCCGCGGGACAACCTGATCATCTTGTTACCTCCCCAGCACTTAGAACAGTGCTTTGCATATAGTAAGCGCTTAATAAAAGCCATCATCATTATTATTAGTATTGTTAAAAGAGCAGGTGGACTTGTTCCCTCCTCACAAGGCACTTACACGCTAGATGGGGGGAGATGGCCATTAAGATAAATTAGAAAAGCAACACGGCATAGTGGATAGAGCACGGGCCTGGGGGTCATCATCATCATCAATCGTATTTATTGAGCGCTTACTGTGTGCAGAGCACTGTACTAAGCGCTTGGGAAGTACAAGTTGGCAACATATAGAGACAGTCCCTACCCAACAGTGGGCTCACAGTCTAAAAGGAGGAGACAGAGAACAGAAGGTCATGGGTTCTAATCCTGCCTCCACCACTTGTCTG